>NC_057849.1:67730175-68033205 GCF_015237465.2 Chelonia mydas
CTTCCTCTCTTGGAATGACAAACGTAAAGAAGAACACTCCTCTTACAGCCCAGGCATAGCTGGTGGATGGGTTTCTCCTTCTACTCATGCATGTGGGCCAGGAGAAGATGCAGGGAGAGGTTTGTGTGTTTCCTTTTCTCCATCCTCCCCACACTGACCAGGAGAAGGATGTGTACGGAGCTGCCTTTGACACATTCTACAAGCTCCCCTCTTATAAAGCACCAAATTCAAGCTTTGTTCTCTCACCTTCAAGGACTTTCACTACTCTTCCCCGCTCTACGTTTACCTGCTCTTATCATGTCACCCTACACTCTGTACTCTCCAGTGATGCCACCTTTGATCACCCATTTTTTTGCAATTCCTGCAACTGCTTTCACAGCAACTCCTACATTGTTCCCTGCCTATAGAATGTCCTCTCTGAAATGGGCCATCAGGATACTACCCTCTCCTTCAAATATCTTCTCAAGACCCATTTCTATCCTGATGCACAAAGGAAACCTGGCAAACCATTCCTAGCTAGATACAGGAGCAGCAAGAGACAGTTTGTGTTGATTTATTTACTTAAACAAACAAAAATAGTGGTATTTCTTCCTCACCTTTGTCTGTAGCCCGTTTTTTTAAACATCAGTTTCTTTAGGGCAGGGGTTGTGGACAACACCTACCACTTTATGAGCATTAGCATGATAGAAGTAATACATAATGATCCTCTTTCCCATATCAGCCAGTTACCATTAAGTAGGCACAGCTGCATTACAGAAAACAGCCGATTAGGTAGACCAACTGAATATTGCCCCAACTGTGTTTATTTTATTATAGGCATTTTATGGCTCTCATCACTTATAATACTCATCTGGCTGGACAGCACCAACATTCATGCTGTTTGGCAAATGTCGTATTTGATTTGCCCAATCCCTGCAGACTAATGGCCAGATTCAGCAATATATTCTGGGCTGCTTTGCAATGGTCTGGTAATTCAAAACAGTATAAACCCTGTTTACGTGTCTGTCTGTTTCTTTTACAGACTGAACAGGATATAAGGTGATTGTTACACAGAGTACATCCATCTCATAACCCTCTGTTTACTTGATATCTGACTAGCTGAAATTTTAGACTGAAGAATATAAACACAATGTGGCATATTTGATTCTGATTTTAAATTAATGATTGGCTTTAATGGGGTGGCGAACCTGTGGCTCCGAAGCCACATGCGGCTCTTCAGAAGTTAATATGCGGCTCCTTGTATAGGCACTGACTCTGGGGCTGGAGCTACAGGTGCCAACTTTCCAATGTGTCAACCCCTCACTGCTCAACCCCTGGCTCTGCCACAGGCCCTGCCCCCACTCCCCCCTTCCCCCGAGCCTGCCATGCCCTCGCTTCTCCCCCTCCCCCCTAGAGCCTCCTGCATGCCATGAAACAGCTGATCAGGAGGTGCAGGGAGGGAGGGGGAGGTGCTGATCAGTGGAGCTGCTGATGGGTGGGAAGCGAGTTGATGTTGGGGGTGGGCTGCTGACGTATTACTGTGTCTGTTTGACAATGTACATCGGTAAATTCTGGCTCCTTCTCAGGCTGGCCACCCCTGGGCTTTAAAAATAACTTCTAATTCTGTGCTTTGTCTCCAGAAGGTATAACATCGAAGGTGGAGCCAAAGGAGGGGCAAAAGTGGCTATTTTTGTAGTTGCATGCTGGACTCCAAGCTGCTCTAACTTACAGCAGCCTGTCCTCATGTGAAAGTTGTGTCTTTCCCCAAGACAGCCATTGTTGCCTCTGTGACAGGCCTACAAAGATAAACTTGGCCAGAACTTCCCACCACTCACTGGGGCAAGAAAATATGCTATTGCTACTACTCAATTATGAGTACATTTTCAAAAAGGTGCCCAAGGAATTAGGAATATGGTTTATATTACTGGTTAACAGGAGTTACTAGCACAGTTAATGTCCTAAATTGCATTGAAATTGTACAAATTAGTGCTCACTAGTCCTATCATAAGATTTATCAGGCCATTCCCAGATGAGTTGCAAACCCATGCACAGCACTACCATGATGCCATTCGGCCATTCAGCTGTATTTTAATATTGCACACTGTTTTATATGCCTTTGAGATTTCATAAATACTGCACCACATTGTTCCCAGGGTGCCGGTAAGCTGCTTAAACTTCTGATTGTCTTGCCATGAACTCTGATCATTCTTCTGGGTAGTGAGGTTTCAGATGTCATCTTTAATTTGTGATATTAAGACTGAACTTGATCACTGTTCAGTGGTTTTACTGAATTATTTACATACCAGTGAAGTGCTTTTTTCCAGAGTATTGGAAGCTGTCCTGTCCTAATTGGAATCATAAACTTAACCGCAGCATCTGCATGACCTGATTTCTGCTTATGAAATGGCCTTGGAGGCTTCTCTCAAAAGCAAATGGAATATGTTCCTCTGCCTCATCCATTTAGCTCTGAATACTTGGGGAATGATTCTGTGAGTAAGTGTTTTGAATGTACTTGGAGAATTGGTTTTTCCACCCCAGCACTCTTTTAAGCAAGATGAACTGTCTCAGTGAGTTTTACCAGGACTTATTTTAAATTAATGAACTAATTAGTTAGAAATATATTATTCTATTATGCAAAGAGAAACCCTGTTCTGCAGTGATAGCTTAGTCACATAAAGTGCCCTTTCATTTTATGTTGTAAAGGGAAGATGGACTTGTTTTGGAACATTTGGACCACTATTATTAATGATCTAAACTGAAGATCTCCTCTGCCTGTTGGAAAGATTGATATTAATCTGTATTTGATAGATTCAGAAGGATTAAAGGAGTGGGGGAAAGTGAATAAAATGGAACATCTTCCTGGTTTCATTGTTAGATGACCTTGTGCCTTAGTACATTTAAATTGCTTACTTCCCATAACTCTATAAAGTTCTGTGTTTTCATTTGCTGGATTAGATTGAAGTGTCAACTCTTTTTGATGAATTACACGAGTAATATATGTTCATGTTCTTCTTTGCTCTTTTCTTTTTTATTTATATATGTCCAGAATAATTTATTTCTTCTGAAAAAGCTTTCTGCGAAAGTTTTTTTTTTTAAAAAATCACATTTTTAACAAAGTGAGAGTTTTTTTTAAAAAATGTTTTTATCTTTGTTCTGATCAAATCACTCACCTTCCCACCTTTTTTTTTTTTTTTAATATTAGAAAGTTTTGGTCATGCGGCAAAGGATACACTGAATTTCATTGAAAATAGAGGAGCTTTGGAAGAGGACGTGAGAGTAAGGTGCAAAGTGTACCATTTAAATAAAATGGACACCTGGTCATTGCTCATTAGGCGCCAATCCCAGCTGGTTCCATGCAGAGCTTTATAGAAGTCACGGAGTCTCCTATAAGGTGTGGGGGTTTTTCTGCATGGATCCAGCTGCAGGACTGGGTTTTGTTTTATTGTTTTTGTTTTTTGCTGAGTAGACTGGACCACAAAGCTAACGAGTTTTTTGTGAGAAGGTTTTGGGTGCATTACTTAAAACTTGCAGAACTTGAAACAAAGCAGTAAATAAAGTTAGGGGATATCTGTGATTTGGTATGCTGCTGCTAAGACTATTTACAGGACTCTGGATATGCTGATTTGTATCCTGAGTTCACAAAAGAGACAGAGGTAAACTTGATTAAATTTATTTGTCTTTCTTCCATACGACAGAAGCGACTTTGTCTGTACAAAGTGCAAGCTGGTCTCCATATTGGAAGAGAAGGTTCAAGGTCTGGAGAAACAAGTTTTATCGACCCTGCATTGCATAAGAGAAACTGAAGATTTCCTGGACAGATGTCAGGAGATGCTTCTACGGGCACAATGTGCTTAAGATTCAGAGCAGGCTGCGCAGCGGGGACAGGACGACGGTGAAGAAATTTGGCAGCATGTGACCTCCAGAAGAAGAAAGGGGAACGTCCATGTACCAGTAATGCACATACAGGTAAGCAACCGTTTTCATGTTCTCTCCACTGGTACTAATGCGGAGAGTGGACTAGATGATACATCTGAGGGAAGGAAACAGAAGGAGACTCTGCCGATTGGAAGGCATGAGATGCACTGTCCTAGGCATGGGGGTTCCATGACCACCACTCCCAAGAGGAGGAGGCGGGTGGTGGTGGTTGGGGACTCTCTCCTCAGGGGACTGAGTCATCTATCTGCTGCCCTGACCGGGAAAACCGAGAAGTCTGCTGCTTGCCAGGAACTAGGATTCACGATGTGACGGAGAGACTGCCGAGACTCATCAAGCCCTCGGATCGCTACCCCTTCCTGCTTCTCCACGTGGGCACCAATGATACTGCCGAGAATGACCTTGAGCGGATCACTGCAGACTACGTGGCTCTGGGAAGGAGAATAAAGGAGTTTGAGGCGCAAGTGGTCTTCTCGTCCATCCTCCCCATGGAAGGAAAAGGCCTGGGTAGAGACCGTCGAATTGTGGAAGTCAATTAATGGCTACGCAAATGGTGTCGGAGAGAAGGCTTTGGATTCTTTAACCATGGGGATGGCGTTCCAAGAAGGAGGAGTGCTAGGCCGAGACGGAGTCATCCTGACGAAGAGAGGGAAGACCATCTACGCAAGCAGGCTGGCTAACCTAGTGAGGAGGGCTTTAAATTAGATTCACTGGGGGAAGGAGACCAAAGCCCTGAGGTAAGTGGGGATGTGGGATACTGGGAGGAAGCACGAGCAGGAGAGCGCGAAAGGGGAGGTCTCCTGCTTCATACTAAGAAAGCAGGACAAACAGCAAGTTATCTCAAGTATCTATACACAAATGCAAGAAGCCTGGGAAAGAAGCAGGGAGAACTGGAAGTCCTGGCACAATCAAAGAATTATGATGTGATTGGAACAACAGAGACTTGGTGGGATAACTCACATGACTGGAGTACTGTCTTGGATGGATATAAACTGTTCAGGAAGGACAGTCAGGGCAGAAAAGGTGGGGAAGTTGCATCATATGTAAGAGAGCAGTATGACTGCTCAGAGCTCTGGTATGAAACTGCAGAAAAACCTGAGTGTCTCTGGATTAAGTTTAGAAGCGTGAGCAACAAGGGTGATGTCGTGGTGGGAGTCTGCTATAGATCACCGGATCAGGGGGATGAGGCTTTCTTCCGGCAACTAACAAAAGTTACTAGATTGCAGGCCCTAGTTCTTATGGGAGACTTCAATCACCCTGATATCTGCTGGAAGAGCAATACAGCAGTGCACAGACAATCCAGGAAGTTTTTGGAAAGTGTAGGGGACAATTTCCTGGTGCAAGTGCTGGAGGAACCAACTAGGAGCAGAGCTCTTCTTGACCTGCTGCTCACAAACCGGGAAGAATTAGTAGGGGAAGCAAAAGTGGATGGTAACCTGGGAGGCAGTGACCATGAGATGGTCGAGTTCAGGATCCTGACACAGGGAAGAAAGGAGAGCAGCAGAATATGGACCCAGGACTTCAGACTTTGACAACCTCAGGGAATTGATGGGCAGGATCCCCTGGGAGAATAACATGAGGGGAAAGGAGTCCAGGAGAGTTGGCTGTATTTTAAAGAATCCTTATTGAGGTTACACGGACAAACCATCCTGATGTGTAGAAAGAATAGTGAATATGGCAGGCGACCAGCTTGGCTTAACAGTGAAGTCCTTGCTGATCTTAAACACAAAAAAGAAGCTTCCAAGAAGTGGAAGTTTGGACAAATGACCAGGGAAGAGTATAAAAATATTGCTCGGACATGCAGGAGTGAAATCAGGAAGGCCAAATCACACCTGGAGTTGCAGCTAGCAAGAGATGTTAAGAGTAACAAGAAGGGTTTCTTCAGGTATGTTAACAACAAGAAGAAAGTCAAGGAAAGTATGGGCCCCTTACTGAATGAGGGAGGCAACCTAGTGACAGAGGATGTGGAAAAAGCTAACGTACTAAATGCTTTTTTTGCCTCTGTTTTCACGAACAAGGTCAGCTCCCAGACTGCTGCACCGGGCAGCACAGCATGGGAAGGAGGTGAGCAGCCGTCTGTGAAGAAAGAAGTGTTTCAGGACTATTTAGAAAAGATGGACGAGGAAAAGTCCATGGGGCCGGATGCGCTGCATCCAAGAGTTCTAAAGGAGTTGGCGGATGTGATTGCAGAGCCATTGGCCATTATCTTTGAAAACTCATGGTGAACGGGGGAGGTCCCAGATGAATGGAAAAAGGCTAATATAGTACCATCTTTAAAAAAGGGAAGAAGGAGAATCTGGCGAACTACAGACCAGTCATCCTCACCTCAGTCCCTAGAAAAATCATAGAGCAGGTCCTCAAGGAATCAATTCTGAAGCAGTTAGAGGAGAGGAGAGGAAAGTGATCAGGAACAGTCAGTATGGATTCACCAAGGGTAAGTCATGCCTGACTAATCTAATTGCCTTCTATGATGAGATAACTGGCTCTGTGGATGAGGGGAAAGCAGTGGACATGTTGTTCCTTGACTTTAGCAAAGCTTTTGACACGGTGTCCCAGAGTATTCTTGCCAGCAAGTTAAAGTAGTATGGGCTGGATGAATGGACTATAAGGTGGAGAGAAAGCTGGCTAGATTGTCGGGCTCAACGGGTAGTGATCAATGGCTCCATGTCTAGTTGGCAGCCGGTATCAAGTGGAGTGCCCCAAGGGTCGGTCCTCAGGCCGGTTTTGTTCAATATCTTCATTAATGATTTGGAGGATGGTGTGGATTGCACCCTCAGCAAGTTTGCAGATGACACTAAACTGGGAGGAGAGGTAGATAGGCTGGAGGGTAGGGATAGGATACAGAGGGCCCTAGACAAATTGGAGGATTGGGCCAAAAGAAATCTGATGAGGTTCAACAGGGACAAGTGCAGAGTCCTGCACTTAGGACGGAAGAAACCCATGCACTGCTACAGACTAGGGACTGAGTGGCTAGGCAGCAGTTCTGCAGAAAAGGACCTAGGGGTTACAGTGGATGAGAAGCTGGATATGAGTCAACAGTGTGCCATTGTTGCCAAGAAGGCCAATGGCATTTTGGGCTGTATAAGTAGGGGCATTGCCAGCAGATCGAGGGACGTGATCGTTCCCCTCTATTCGACATTGGTGAGGCCTCATCTGGAGTACTGTGTCCAGTTTTGGGCCCCACACTACAAGAAGGATGTGAAAAAATTGGAAAGCGTCCAGCGGAGGGCAACAAAAATGATTAGGGAACTGGAACACATGACTTATAAGGAGAGGCTGAGGGAACTGGGATTGTTTAGTCTGCGGAAGAGAAGAATGAGGGAGGATTTGATAGCTGCTTTCAATTACTTGAAAGGGGGTTCCAAAGAGGATGGATCTAGACTGTTCTCAGTGGTAGCAGATGACAGAATGAGGAGTAATGGTCTCAAGTTGCAGTGGGGGAGGTTTAGGTTGGATATTAGGAAAAACTTTTTCACTAGGAGGGTGGTGAAACACTGGAATGCGTTACCAAGAGAGGTGGTGGAATCTCCTTCTTTAGAAGTTTTTAAGGTCAGGCTTGACAAATCCCTGGCTGGGATGATTTAGTTGGGGATTGGTTCTGATTTGAGCAGGGGGTTGGACTAGATGATCTCCTGAGGTCTCTTCCAACCCTGATATTCTATAATTCTATTTCCTATTTTCATATTGCTTATGTAAGATCAGTAGATTAAATCAGAGGTTCCCAAACTTGGCTCGTGGCTTGTTTAGGGTAAGCCACTGTGGGCCGTGAGACAATTTCTTTGTCTGAGAGTCTGCAGGTACAGCCGTTTGCAGCTTCCAGTGGTTGCAGTTCGCCGTTTCCTACCAATGGAAGCAGTGGGAAGTAGTGGCCCGGCCCGCGCTGCTTCCTGCAGCTCCCATTGGCTGGGAATTGTGAACCGCGGCCGCAGGGAGCTGCGAGAAGCTGTACCTACGGATGCTCCGGTAAACAAAGCGTCTCACCAGTAGCTTACCCTGAACAAGCCACGAAGTCTGGGAACCCCTGCTCTATGCTCTGACACTTAACTGTAGAGTTTCTTTTGGTAAGAGAGTATAAAGTCTGTGAGGCAAACGTGATTCCTCTGTAAGGATACTGATTAACCTGGCTGCGTCTGCATTGGAGAATTGTACTGTAGCACCTTGGACTAGAATGACTGAAACAAGCTAGTAGTATGTGTCCACACTAAGCATCCTGCTTTGGTTGCGCACAATATACCATCTTCACACACAGTGTTGCCAGAGCGTGTTACAGGGCCTGTACAGGGTTGCCCTTAATGTCTGGCACAGGTTGGGAACAGGCATATGTCTATATTATATAATGTACATTTACACTGGTTCACATTGTTTGTTTGCTCCAGTGGATTCTTCAGATAGATTTATCCTACACCCATGCAGCATGAGATATGTCCTGTGACATAAAGGACTAAGCTTCAGCAGTAAGGTTGCTCTCAGCTAACTGAATCATTAACTTTTTTCTCATTTTATACCAAGCCATGATACTTGCCCAACCTAATTTTGTTTTTTACAGTGAATGGTTGTTTTGGGGTATGACTAGGTTGCTGTGGAGACAATACGGTGGCATCTGCTCCGGGGACATGTCTTTGGGCAGCAGTGGAACCAACTACTCTAGTTTACTGGCATTCCCAGAAATTGAAGGTCCATATAATCCTTTAATATTTTGCAAGCAGGAGATGAAAAGAAAGTAAATCCTGATCCTTTGGGCCAAAATCCAGCTTCTAAGAAATACTATGGACATTATTGCCTTGGTTTTATGTGCTTAGAAGGCAACCCTAGAGAGTATATGAGAACTACAGTGTGTCACTTTGCAATGTGGCAACAGAAGTCTTTCAATTTCTAAAGCATGAGCTTGAAAGCAAATATTCTGATGGACCTGATAGAAATTACTAGGTCCCCAAAGCACCTCTCCTACACAAAAGCACATAGGAAGAAACAAATTCATTGAAAAACTGTGAAGCTCTAACATTCTCTATAGATTCCACTTTTCTCCACAGGACTAGTAGGAGCATTGACCAGCCAGGGAATGGGGCCAATAAATGAAGGTCAGTGATCCCACAGGTATCTGGAACTCCTAACTTACTTTCCTTGGGCAGAGGAATTTTCGACCAGCAGGTGTATTAACACAGTCCATCTGTCAATTCACCATTGGCTGCCAGCCCTCTATGTGACCTCTCTGAGGTTGTGAAAGATACCAGAATGTGCTGCAGCAGCAGTTAATGGTGCTTTAAGCGTTAACTTGCAGTGGAGTTTACTACAGCTTTCATGCAGTTCTGAGAGCAGGAAGGGAGAAACATGGAGTTTAATGCAGCTACTTTCCCCTCCACCCCATGTTAGGCCACATGACCTATCGGTGATGTGGATTTTTTATTTCAAAGGGGAAGTTTTTCCCCTTGGTACCTCATCTTAGCTCTATTCTCCTGTCTGCCCTGTCCACTAGGGAGAAACATAAGGGTTGAAGGGATTAATATAAATCCACAGTATTATATTTTCCATTAGCGTAGCGGTGCAATGACTCATTGGTACAGCACCTCCTGCTGGTAGTCTCGGGAATTAGCTCTTCCAGCTCAGAGCACCCTCTGCAGGCCGGTGTCTCACTTGCTGCTGGCCCCAATGTCCCTCCCAGACCCCAGTGCCCCTTTATCTTGGGGTGTTACCCCCGGGCAGTGCCCCACACTCTGGGTCTCCCCACCCTGGGGAACCCCCAACCCTCTATCCCCTCCTTGCCTCAGAGACTACTGCCAATCACCATCTAGTCCCTGCTCACTGGGGCCAACTGAAGTCTGGAAACCACTCATCATTGGCAAGGGGAGTTTTGACCTTCTACCTTTGTCTAACCCTGGGCTGCACCTCTGCAACCCCAGTACCTTTCCCAGCCTTTAGCAAGGCCTGCAGCCTGGGGGCTCACCAGGCTGGGGCTTCCCCAGTTCCTCTAGCCTTTCCCCAGCCCTGCTCCACTCAGGTACCTTGCTCAGCTCCCCCAGCAGCAAGATCCTTCTCTCTCTACAGCTAGAGAGAGACTGACCTAGTGCCTGCCTAGCAGCCCTTTTATAGGGTCAGCTGTGGCCTGATTGGGGTGTGGCCCCAGCTGTGGCTGCTTCCCCAATCAGCCTAGCCTACTGGCTCCCCGGATGCCGCCCAGAGGAACTCTGCCCAGATACATGTGTGGAGAGAGGAAGGGAAATAGATCCCACAGTCTCAGAGAACCCCCTCCGCCAACCTCCTCTCCCTGGTGTTGTAGATGGCCTCTTTGGCCATTGCTAAGAGGAAGATGATGAGGAGGTCCAGTGACTTTGTGGGGTCATGGACAGGGTGTGTATATATAAGAAGGTCAGGGAAGAAGTGCAGCCAAAACCACAATAGGAAATCCAGGAGGAACTGGAAAAGGGGCTGCAACCTGGTGCATTCAAGATAAACATACCCCAGGGTCTTCCTCACGCCACAAAAGGGACAGGCATCAGGGACGGGGTGAAGTGTGCCAGGTACACACCTGTGCTCACGGCTCCACGTAAAATCAGAATTGAGTCCTCTGAATGTGGAGGCAGAACCGTCTGTATAGGAAGTAGGGAAGGTGCAATAGGAAAAGCATTCAACAGGATGGTGTGAAATAAAAGAGGCCTACCTACTATAGATTACACTGTCCTGAGAGTTTATGTTCCCTCTGCAATGCCTTCCACCTCCCCAACATATAAATTACACTGGACACACACACATCTACATACACTCTCATCTTGTTGCAAGTTAACCTATTTTAATCCCAACACCTAAACTGCACTTACCCTACATTTTACATGACTACAGAATTTGGCCCCTGATATCTTTCTTATCTTCTAGATCTTCGATGATTTTTAAAATGTTACCCATGTGACGATTTAGGAACCAAAGTCCCACTGAAAGTAAATAGGATTTTGGCAACTAAGTCATTTGCATGTTTTTGAAAATGTACCCCTTATAACTTTTTCTGGTGTGTTTAAATGTTTTTTCAGTCCTTGTCTCTGTAACAGAACACTGACTTGTATGAGTATGTAAACATTACAATCATCCGTAAAGAAATAATCTGAGTAGGTCCAATAAAATGTAGTGAAAGTGAGACAATGTGTTGGCTGTGAATTGTTAACATCCCAGGGACAGTTTAAAATTATGTTTACAGACCAAATGTATTCATATTGTGACAAAGGGAAACAAATATTTTATTTTTTAATGAAGTCAGGAAATTTGCAAATAATTGTTTTATTGTATAATAACTGTATATCTGTTACCTTACCCTCTTGCCAACTCTTGTCTTGTTCCTGGTTCTGTTGATGTGTCCAGAGGTGTTTGCCCACCACAGCACTTTGAAACATACTTTACTGGGACTGGATACCTTTGTTCATGTCTTATTGACCGAGATAAAAGCAGTGGTTTTTGGTTCTGCAACCTCTTTTGCCTCCTGTACTTCTCTTATACATTGTGCCTTTTCTCCTTGAGGAGATACTAGTGACCCTTCCCCATACATAACAGATGATTTCTTGATAAGAATAAGAATTATTAAAAGCACAGAGAAAATAAAGACAAGAAACTGTTTGCTTAACATGTCAAGATTTACACTTCAAGTGGGCTAAACTTGGAAAGGTTTTCTAAGTTTATGTTACAGAAAAGAAACACTGTGGTTTTGGAACATGAAAGTAATCTCAGGTTGGCCCCATGGCCTCTCCTTCGTGACCTGAGCAGAACTGCATCCCCCGTGCATGAGGCCACAATGCTGCTCACTCAATTTTGACCCTGCCACCGCACATTGTGATGGAGGTCTGCAGGGTCAAACCTAAGTGGGCAGTCGGTGCCACTGCAAAAGACTTAGGCCCTGTCTATGCACAGTTTTGACACTGATTTTACTATCTTGATTTCTAAATATAGATGAATCCATGCAAAAGCTGTGTGTAGAGAAAACAAGCAAGCCTAAAACCCTACTGTGTGTGAATATAGGTAACTGGGGAAAAACTGGCTTGGAGAATGGAAGGTGGCTGCCCTAGATGACGAGGTGTGTCAGGACAGGCATGTGGACCTAGAGTGAAGGGAAGAGGGGTCTCTGAATACAGAGAAGTGAGGCTTGCTTGGGACAGAATGGGGTGGGAACTTTGACACTGGGGTCAGAGCCACAGATTACTTTCATGTTCAGAAAACAGTGTTTCTTTTCTGCAATATAAGCTCAAAAAGCCTTCCATAGTTTAGCTCACTCAAAGTGTAAATCTAGGCATATTAAGCAGTTTCTTCTTGTTTTTGCTCCCTTTTCTCTGTGCTTTTAATAATTTTTGTTCTTATCAATAAATCATCTGTTGTGTGTGAGGAAAGTTCACCAGTATCTCCACAAGGAGAAAAGGCACATTGCCATGGGAGCACCTTCTGCACTAGAGTTCCCTCCCGGGGGGGGAGAGGGGGACCCCCTGGCTTCCCTTCACTTCCTGAAGCCTGTGTCCTCTCTGCTTTGCCCAAAGGACTCACTCAATGACAGCTGCAAGACCTGCTACAAGTATGGGGAGCTGTGGTGAGTGCACTCATGGGGGAGCCAGTTGGTAGCAGAATGCAGGGAGGCCTGGGGGTTGGACATGAGGGGCTTTTGCCAACGGCCCACTGATAGATCTTGGTGGTTGACTCTGTTTTGTTTCCTTGCTCTGGGCATGAGTTTTGTTGGAGAAGAAACTTTGGGCTGGAATCCCCAGAGGCCCCGTGCGTTGTGCTATCATGTGAAACATTTCTGAGAGCACATGTGGGATTTTGGATGCATGGATAATATAGTAGGGTAGAGAGAATGGTTTTCAATTTATTATGGGAAATTTTGGGGAAAGGAATTACCTATGCAGAAGGGATGGGCTCCACCTCAACCAAACTAGACTAGACTGCTGACATAGAGAAACGACAAAGTGTCTTAAACTAGAAGCTGGTTTGGTAATATAGGATAGGAAAGGGCAGACCCATACCATATATTCCAAGTGTTACCTGTACGGAGATACAGTCATACATTTGCCTCTGCTGTCACTTTCTCATCCATGCCAGTTGACCTGTCACTCATCAGCAGGACTACTGGCAGCAAGGAAGTATTTCCCCACCTTACTGCTAGAACAGGGGTAGGCAACCTATGGCACGCGTGCCAAAGGCGGCATGCGAGCTGATTTTCAGTGGCACGCACGCTGCCCGGGTCCTGGCCACCAGTTCCAGGGGCTCTGCTGCCAGCCTGGGGTACCGGCCGCCGGCCCTGCTCAGCCCACTGCCGGCCCCGGGTCCCGGCCACTGGTCCGGGGGGCCCTGCTGCTGGCCTGGGGTCCTGGTCGCCGGCCTGGAGGTCTGCAGCTGCCCCAGCTGTGGCCCACTGGCCACAGCCTAGGGCAGTGAGGGGTGCAGACAGGTGCAAGAGGGGGCACAGCTCAGCACCCCCACCTTAAAAATTGTTCCAGCGCTACTGTACTGGGATATTTTTAAGTCCTGATTTGCTGCTTACATCACTATCATGCCACGTAGAAAAGCACACTGCGTTTGATGTTGAGATCAGAATGTACATGCAAGAACTGGAATCAGAATTTTCTGACAGATTTCAAGATTTCCAGCCATTTGGACCAATGCTTTGTTTTCTAATTAAACCTGAAAAGTTCAAAGAAAGCGACTTGGATTTGTCTGTATTTTAATGGATGGGTGTTGAAGATTTCGAAATGCAGCTCATTCACTTAAAAAGCTCACAATTGTGGGCATCAAAGTTTGGAGATCTGCAGAGTTCACTTGAAGCTAAAGAGAGAGATCATGGGGCCTCTGTTCTGATCTGCTGGATGTCCCTGCCAGTGAAATTTAACTGTTTGAAGAAAATTGTGTTTGCAATCCTTTTAGCATTTGTATCCACATACCTATGTGAACAGGTATCGTCACATATGAAATCTGTCCTCTGTCTTCTCAGAGCCGGTTAGAATCATAGAATCATAGAATATCAGGGTTGGAAGGGACCTCAGGAGGTCATCTAGTCCAACACCCTGCTCAAAGCAGGACCAATCCCCAACTAAATCATCCCAGCCAGGGATTTGTCAAGCCTGACCTTAAAAACTTCTAAGGAAGGAGATTCCACCACTTCTCTCGGTAACGCATTCCAGTGTTTCACCACCCTCCTAGTGAAAAAGTTTTTCCTAATATCCAACCTAAACCTCCCCCACTGCAACTTGTTTTGCTGGAGAAGAAACTTTGGGCTGGAATCCCCAACTAACAACTAATCACTCAGAAGCCTGTGTACAGCTTAAAGTATCCAAAGACGTGCCAGACATTGGAAAACTCAGCAAGGAAAAGCAAGGATAAGGATCACACTACACTGATAAGGTCTGCATTTTAATTTAATTTTAAATGAAGCTTCTTAAACATTTTAAAAACCTTATTTATTTTACATACAACAATAGTTCATTTATATATGATAGAGTTATAGAAAGAGACCTTCTAAAAACATTAAAATGTATTACTGGCATGTGAAACCTTAAATTAGAGTGAATAAATTAAGAGTCGGCACACCACTTTTGAAAGGTTGCCGATCCCTGATCTAGAACATCTCTGACAGATGTTTATCTAACCTGGTCTTAAAACTCCAGTGATGGAGCTTCCCCAACCTCCCTTGGCAATTTATTCCAGTGCTTAACTACCCTGACAGGAAGTTTTTCCTAATGACCAACTTAAACTGCCCTTGCCTATACTCAGAGGTTATGGAGAACAATTTACCTCATTCCTCCTTGTAACAATGTTTTGTGTACTTGAAAACTGTTATGTTCCCCCCCCCCAATCTTCTCTTCTAGAGACTAAACAAACCGAGTTTTTTCTATATTCCCTCATAAGTCATGTTTTCTAGATCCTTAATAATTTTTGTTGCTCTTCTGTAGACTTTCTCCAATTTGTCCACATCTTTCCTGAAATGTGTCACCCAGAACTGGACACAATACTCCAGTTGAGGCCTAACCAGCACGTAGTAAAATCGAAGAATTACTTCTTTTCTCTTGCTTACAACACTCTTGCTAACACATCCCAAAATGATGTTTGCTTCTTTTTTTTTTTTTTGCACTAGTGTTACACTGTTGACTCACATTTCACTTGTGATCCACTATTACCTCATAATCCCTTTCCACAGTACTCCTTCCTAGGCAGTCATTTCCCATTTTGTATGTGTGCAACTGATTGTTCCTTCCCAAATGGAATACTTTGCATTTGTCTTTATTGAATTTCATCCCGTTTACTTCAGATCATTTATCCAGTTTGTCCAGTTCTTTTTGAATTTTAATCCTATCCTCCAAAGCACGTGCAACCCCTCCCAACTTGGTATCACATGCAAATTTTTGTGGTAATAAAACACAGGTCTAGGGGAAAGGGCCGTGGACTGAATGCGCTGCTCCAGTTTTCTCTTGGAGACTTTTCTGCATACCTCAGAGATCTATTCTTACATGTGCTTGAAATGTTTTTCTGATACTAGCTTATTTCTTGTGCAGTCTTCATTTAATTCTCTGCTTTAGATTTTCTTCTTTGTTTTATGCTATCTTAAGTTCATGTGTAAACTTTCCATTCTGCCTCTGTGCGTGATGTTTTGTGACTCTCCAATGCCTTTTTTATCCTTATCTTTTTCAATTTCTTGTTCATCTGCAATGGTCTTTTTCCTCTTGTAGTGTACATATTGCTAGATGGTACACATAACCCTTGGACATACATAATTGCTTTCTGAACACTGTGTCCTTCCCTCCTCCCATTGCTAGCTTACTCCATGGATTCTTTCTAGTACTTCCCCCAGTCTTCTAAAATCAAAATCCTTGATTTTTCTTTTTTGGTTTCAGTCTGGAATAATGAATCCAACTGGAGTATAGTCATTAGTGAGTCCTCTGCCTTTACATCATAACAGCTGTGCTGCTGAAAGTCAAGCCTTTACCTTTTTTGTCACCTTTTAATATATTGAGGATATAGCACAAGACTATTGCTTGATTTATTTCTCTCATTGTATCCCTTTTTCTGTATGTCTGGATAGTTGAAATCTCCTCTTATTAGTTTTGACTTCATCTTCTCATTCTTTTTGATCATATCTTTCTGGATTATGTCCAATTCCTATTACCACTTTGCTTCCCATACTGTCTCAATCTGAGCCATAATGATCCTTTCAAACTCCTGCAAGAATGTCCAGCATCTCCAAAGTTCCCACCTCTCTGAAAGCAAAAGTTTTTAACTGTGAATGTTATTTTGACCTGAATTGTGTCCTGCTTTACAGAGTCCATTCAGCAAGCACAAGCTCAGTCCTGCAAACTGCTGAGCATTCTGCCCCAATCCCACAAAATACTTCAGCACACACTTAAATTTAATCCTGTTAATAGTCTCACTGCATTTAACGGGACTACTTATGTGCTTTAAGTTAGGCATATGCTTAAGTATTTTGCTGAATCAGGGCCCATGTGACTCTCTGTTGAGTTGTAAATAAATCCAATATGGCTCGGTTAAGGATACATGTACTTCCCAGTGATGTGAGAGAGGTACAACAACTTCAGGTGGTAGAAACTTACAAAAAAGCAGCATTCAAGAGTATCAAATAAGTGCAAAAAGCAAAAATAGAGAATCTGCCCTTCATCCACTCTCATTGACTTCAGTAGATGCTAGATTGTGCTTTCTAGGAGGAAGTATTATGACAGCACTTATCGGACCATTCCATACTAGAGTATATGCATTCAGTTGTACTGTAATCTTACTGGATCCTAAGTAGTCTTATCGTAAGTTTTCAACTAAATTCAGAACCTTTCAGTATAGATTTCAAAAGCTACCCCTTTTTTTTTTTTTTTTAAATCAACCATGCCACAGTGGATTTGGTTCTGTGTCTCCATTATGTTGTGGTCTTCTCTTAGAACATATTTTAATATGCCTGAATTGAATAAAAAAGATTTAAATAAAGCAAATGTAAATCTAATTTTCCTTCCTCTCCCCTCCACCGGCCCATCCCAGTCCTTATACATTGAAGAGATAATTTAAATGAGCATTTGAACTGTCTACCAACTCTTTCTTCTGTATGTTTCTCAGTGGTAGAGTAAACATCAAAATTCATATCCTTCCTAGGATAGGATATTTATTTAATCTAGCCCTTCGTGGTTTTCAGTACTGTTTTAAAGAAAATTATATCACCTCTGGAAACTGAATCCCCAGGGTGAAATTACATATTACAGTGACCACAGTATGTCAGATTCTTTTTGTTACAAATGAATATATCAACTTACATTCATTTTAAAATAGTTTATGCTTTCAGAATCTAAGTCTTAAAGATCCATCTGAATAGTATTATTTCAGCAAGATGTGTCTAGGTAGACTGTTGGATCTCATTTATAAGTGTCTCTCACTTTCTGCTTCATGCCATAATAAATGTTCATGACTGTAAGATTTTAGAGGAGATCAATTGTACTTTCCTTCTTATCCCCTTATCTACTTGCAGACTTGAAGACTGTTTCTTTTCCATGGACTTTAAAGAGGTAAGAATCACTTGACTCATTTTTCTAAATTAGATAATTTAATATCATTGGAATTATTGTCTGAATTCCATCTCTCAGATGGTGTTTCAATGGTTTATTGTAAGATAATATAATAAGAACAAAATAAGAAATGTCAGTTTCCTAAGTTGTTTTCCCACCCCTATTTCTTTTAATATCTTGAAGTCTTTTTGGGTTAACCCTGACTGATGATTCAGGAAAATGGAGTTCTTAAGATGCATTGGAAATCTGAGTTCCAATGTACAGTATGTAATGAGACTAGTTCTGGTGGGACCCAACTGAGAGTGCCAGTTCAGGACAAATTGCTTAAAGCAAGGCAGCTACAGCCCAAGGCTGGGGTTTCCATGCACACCAAGGCAAACCAAACCAGCCAAATAGAGAAGACTTCGGTTGGCTAACCATAAGTCATACAAGCAATTCCCTTAGACACTCCAGTTTCCCAGTATTACCACCAGTGCCACTTGTTATGGGGACAAATGGTTTTGAAAACCAATACCCCAGTAAAAGAAAAGAGGTTCTCTCGATCCCCCAAACCCAGGTCAATATACAAATCAGATCTTACCCACAAATCATGCTGTTGCCAATCCTTTAGAATCTAAAATCTAAAGATTTATTCATAAAAGAAAAACGATATAGATGAGAGCTAGAATTGGTTAAATGGAATCAATTACATACAGTAATGGCAAAGTTCTTGGTTCAGGCTTGCAGCAGTGATAGAATAAACTGCAGGTTCAAATCAAGTCTCTGGAGTACATCCACAGCTGGGATGGGTCATCAGTCCTTTGTGTAGAGCTTCCATGTGTAGCAAAGTCCCTCCAGAGGTAAGAAGCAGGATTGAAGACAAGATGGAGGAGCTGCAGCAGCTTTTTATATTCTCTTGCCATGTGGTCTTTCTTTCTTTGTTTCAAAGACAAGCTGTCCATCACATGGCATGGAAAAACCTTAGAGTTCTGTCCATAGGTATGTCCCTGCATGCCTTGCTGAGTCACAGGGTGTGTCTGCCTTCTCTCAATGGGTCAGTTGTATAGCTGATGGTCCTTAATGGGCCATCAAGCAAGCGAGGCAGAACTGACACCAACTTGTCTGGGGTGTCACCCAGAAGCATAGCACAAGTTTGAACTACAGACAGTATAGAGCCAATACTTATAACTTTAAATACAAAAATGATATATGCATACAGATAGCATTATCGTAACCATCAAACCATAACCTTGCCTTAGACATCTTATTTGACCCCGTTTATACAAGATTTGGTGCCATTACAGGACCTTGGTTGCAACAATGATCTATACGGTCCCAGTTCATGTCAATAACGTCACACAGTATACAAGACTTTTTTTGCAAAAAGTTCTTATTCTTGGCAAAACAAAGAAAAAAAATTGTAAAATATTTTTCTCCATAGGAAATTACTTAAAATATGTCTTTTGGCTTGAAGAGAATTTACATTGGGTGGTCGAATTTAAAAAAACAAAAAAAACAAAAAAAACAAAAACCCACACACATAAGCACATTGATCATCCCTTAGACTACACAAACCTATGATGGAATAATACAGCAATTCTCTTTCTCTGTAGAGAAGCAAACCTAAATTCGTTTGTAAGTTGCCATAAGTGGTAGCTCATCTTACAAGGTGTTTTCAAAAGAAAAAGGGACAAAAACAAAATGGAACAAGACAAAGGGGCATATTTTTCTCCATTATAGCTTTGGTGTTACCAGAAGATTTGAACTCTGCTGTCTTTTTAGATTTAAAACTCTTTTCTTTTGCTTATTCTGGTATTAAAGGTTGAGGCCTGCCCTATGGATTTTCCAAAGAAAAGCTGCAAACCAAAGCCAGCTAACTTTCCCCTTGAAGGACACAGATACAGCCCTCCGATCAAGAATAGGCAGCAAGCAGTAAATTCTTCAAAAACAAAAATGTTTATTTAGAAGTAAAAGGTTACAATAAAAGAGGAGAGATAGGGATAAAAATAAAACAAACAGTAAATGTAAAGGAAGTGGCACAAAAGATAAAACAACACAGCTTTGTTGTGGTGCAAAAAACAAAACAACACAAAATAACACTTCCACTTAAATCTATAATATACAATAATTTAATCATGTAATCGTTTACTTAATACTCTCTAACAAGTAACAAAAAACATGAAACAATATATTGATGAACTCTAATATTAATTGCTTAACACTAACATCCAATAAGCGTTGGCCTTAGTTAGGGTTACTGAATGGGTAGGCAGATCTCACTCAAACCATCAGTAGACATCATAGAATATCAGGGTTGGAAGGGACTTCAAGAGGTCATCTGGTCCAACCCCCTGCTCAATGCAGGACCAATCCCCAATTTTTGCCCCGATCCCTAAATGGCCCCATCAAGGATTGAACTCACAACCTTCGGTTTAGCAGCCCAATGCTCAAACCACTGACACAGGCATCCAGCTTTATTTACGGACAATACCCATATATTTGAGGAATAAAAGGGTAAAAAGGAAGATTTACACTTACAACAGCTTCTTCAATGCCCTCTGAGACAGTCTATGGTCCTTCTGTTTTGTCAGATATCGGGCGCGATACTATAGAGAGTGCTGCTTGAGAGTGGCTTCTCTAGATGCTGCTGTGCTGGGTGGCTGCTTGCTCCCGCTGAGGTAAAACAGCTCCTCAGGCAGGGGAGACAGAAGCCCACTGGTTGCTGCTGCTGGGCTGCTGTGTCGGCCTCCTGCTGGCTGGTGGCCAGAAGTGGTCATTGCCAGGGGCAACCTTGGAATCATGGGTAGGCTGCTGCGGCTGTTAACAGTTGTTGGCTTTTAAGCAGCTTCTTCAGTGTAGCTTCTTGGGTGGCTTCTCTTACGCAGGTGTCTTCTCGTAGCTGTCCGGCTGTGTTCTGCTCTTTTGCTGGTTCCTATCCCTACAGAGTTTTAGCTTGCTGGCTGTCACCTTTATATACAATTTTAGCTCATTAGCTATTAATTTATAATTGTAATTCAGCCAATCATCTTTCAGAGATTTGCATATGCTAATTTGTTACATGTACTGACATTTGACACTCAAGATCAGCCAATCAGGTCCCAGAGATTAGCATATGCTAATTAGTCACATGCACAATAAGCTCCTCCTCTGTCCCATAAACTTCTATAGGCTCAATGCATTCCTATGGGGTTTTCCAGCTGAACTTTAGATGAACTTCAGCTCCTTCTTGTCTCGGAATCCTATTGGTTTCTTTGAGCTACAGTAGCAGCAATGAGTCCTGTGGCACCTTATAGACTAACGGACATTGTATGGGCTACAATGTATCTCTATGGGATTTTGCTGAATCATTCCCCACAGGTTGATTGCATCATCCCTATTCATTTCTATGGGCTCTCATGTATTTCTATGGATTTCCAACTACATTACATAACCCTATGGCCACCATCACTAATTTTTTCTAATTTAAACTATTATTGATTTTTATTTAATTAAAACTTTGTTCCTAAAAATAATCACTATTCTAAACATGTCAAAGGGTCCTGATACCATCACCACTTATTTTACGTTCACTTAAACAGTTTTTGTAATTTCAGGAAACTAAACCACTTCTGAGGTTTTTCTGCAGATTTTACCGTTCAGAGCTTGATAAGGCATTCCAGGCAACTGAGGCAAAACTCTCTTGTCACATTGGAACCCCACTGATGTCCCAGTATAAAGTAAAACAACAAAAGCTCTGACCAGATTGTGGTGGGAAGGACCTAGAGAAATCCATAATATGATTACTGTCACTCAGACACCAAGGCAAGGTATACCTTTCAATCTTCAAGCCTGCCAGTGTATGACAAAAGCTATCAAAATGTGTAACAAATAACCAAAATGTGGAACATCTACATTGTCTGTCCTGCCATAATTGAAAGATTATGTTTCCAGTTTTCTTTTTAAAAATTGGTTTATTTAATTCACGTAGTGAGAAAAATCCTTTAAAACAGTGTTTATAGTTAAAAACAAATTCCATTGTATGCAACCATAAGGTTCCTTTTCCATGGGTCATCACTCAGGTTTGAGCTCTATTCTGTTCGATTTGGATTCTTATGTTAGAAACATCTCGGATGGAGGATGCTGGCTGACTACAGATGACTACAGCAGCACCAAAGGAAGAAGGAGAACTGGCTGCTCTATGGGATGGAGACTAGCTTCTGGCCACCTCGGACAGTGCTCCATCCTAATCCAGGTGCCCATCCATCTAAGTGGAGACCTGGTATGCTGTACTGGCAACAGGATACGAGGAGCAGACCCCAGTAGCTGATCAGGAGCAGCAACCTGCCACCTAGCCTGTGAGGCTCAAAGCCAACACATCCCGAAGGAAAGGAGTCTGAGGGTGCTGGTGGCTGGGGACTCCCTTCTGAGGGGGACAGAGCATCTATCTGCCATATTCACATGATGTTCTGGGAGGTGTGCTGCCTGCCTGGAGCCTGTATCTGAGGCGTCATCTGTTCCTCCAATCACTACCCCATGCTGCTCTTCCATGTGGGAAATAATGATACTGGCAGGTTTGACCCCAAGGAGATCAGCAGTGACTACAGGGCTCTGGTCAATGGTGAAGGAGTCAGGTGTGCAGGTTGTGTTACCCTCTACCAGGAGGCTGGAGCAGAAGAGCCCAGGCAAGGACATATGCATACTGGAAATGAGTACATGGCTGTACAGATGGTGTTGACAGGAGATCTGCAGCTTCCTCAATCATGGGATGCCGTTCCAAGAAGAAGGTCTGCTGGGACATGATGGGGTCTGCCTGACCAAGACAGGGGAAAACATCTTAGTGCACTGACTCACCAACCTAGTGAGAGGGGCTTTAAACTAGATTCAAAGTGGGCAGGTGACAACAGCCCACAAGTAAGCATACAAAAAGCAACTTTAAGAGAGGGCTGAATGTTGGCGGGGGGAGCTGGAAAATTGCAATAGGGCCATAAGAGCAATAAGAGGGAAATCAGTGGAGCAATCTGCTCGCATCTTAGGTGTCTATACACAGATGCAAGGATATGGGGAATAAATACGAAGAACTGGAAGTATTAGTACATAAGCTAAATTATGACTTAACTGGCATCACAGTGGTAGGATACATCTCATGACTGGAATATGGGTACAGAGGGGTATAGTTTGTTCAGGTAAGACAGGCAGGTTAAAAAGCGAGAAGGTATTGTATTAGGCATCAAGAACATCCTTCTGAACCTCAAAATAAGTGTAAGGGGCAGACCACTTGAAACTCTCTGGGTAAAGATAAAAAGGGTAAAAAAATAGGTGTGATGTCATGATAGTGGTCTACTATAGACCACCAAATCAGGAAGAGGAGGTGGATGAGGCATTTCTAGAACAAATAACAGAAATATCCAAAATGCAGGACCTAGTAGTAATGGGAACTTTACCCATACATCTATTGGAAAAGTAATATGGCAAAACACCACATGTCCAGTAAGATCTTGGAATGTACTGGGGACAACTTTTTGTTCTAGAAGTGGAAGAAGTAACCAGGATATTGCATGAAAAACAAGCTCCACTTCAATTTAGGTTTAAACAGTTTCTTTTAGGCTTTATTTTGTACATTTTTAACACAATGCTATCATCATCTATAAATTACATATACATGCAAAAGCAGATAAGGCAAGAAAGATAATTGATAAAGTTGCCTCTCCCGGAGACAAGGAAACACTTTATAGTTCGCTGGTATCTCCTGTGTTCTTCTGTATCTTCTCAACTCTTTTGTCATCAGACATGGATCTTTTATCTCCAGTTATGTAACTTTGTGCAGACTCAGTTTACCAAGTTACCTCATCTGTGTACCTACCTATTTTAACTTCATAATTAAAATGTTCTAATGCATAAATCACAATAACTAACCTAAACTAATAAATTTTTGCTTATCCTGCTAAAACTTACTTTTATCTGTCTACTTCTGTCATCTATTCTCTGCTGACCACCCCACTAACTCTATCCAATGCTTATCTTACAGTAGTTGTTATTCTCCTGACTGGTCTGTTTTTGTGGCCTTGGGTTTTTGCTCATTAGCGTGTCCTGGGGGGCACCTCAAGTTAACAATTCCTTCATAAACACTCTGCTTCACCCGGATATTTACACAGACCAAGGTTTTTTTACAAATAAGACACACAAACCAGGTTTCATGATTTACTCAAACCTGAAGCTGTTTCAGCTAAGTTCTGAAATGCTACATCAAAGATACATACAAAGAGCAAAAATTCCTTTTTATTTTCTTCTAATAATACATATAATATGAATTTCTCTAACATTATTTAGGATATATTTGACTAACAATTCGTAATGTTATAACAAGAGGGTGTAGAAGGTGTACCATCACCACAGTGCCACCGTGTGGTTGGTGAATGTGGTTGACAGGGCACATACACTTTGAAAGCACAGTACAGTCCTTCAGCACCTCTGCCCCAAGAGTTTCCACTCCTCCCCTTTAGCACAGAGGCTTCATTGAGGCTGGGTCCTTGAACAGTCAAGGTCTTTTCCAGCAGGTCTCTCATCTCGCTGAAAACTCCAGGTGTGCTAATGTTCTCTCCAAGTGTGTAGGGGAGCCCAAGCCCCCCGTCTCCACCTGGCTCCAGTCCACGCACCAATGGTGGGCAGTTACACTCAATACCATCGGGTGTTAAACTGGACAGCTTTCTGCCCCAATATCATTTTTGCATCCTAGTGATTCACTCACTATAACCAAGTCTCTGGCCTGCAGTCTCAGTCGCCTGTCTCTCCTCTGTGAGATTGCACAAGCCTACCTTGCCAGGACCCAGGCAATGAGCTCCTGGGCAGTACTTTAGAGCTAAGAGCAGCCCTTTGCTCTCTTCTGCTGCTGCCCCCTTGAACTGCTGTGTTTCTTTTTTAAAGCCCTGCCTTCTGTTTTTGCAGACTTTACAGGTGCGACTGGGCAGAGCTGCCTAGACCCAGATCTGTCCCTTAACCCCTTGCTCTCCAGCATGAGGTTTATATACCCCACTGCAGGAGGACAGCCATTTTAGACTTGACTCTGACCAGGGTGAAAGTAACTTAAAGGACTTACTGATACGCCGGAGTCCTGAGTGGGGGTGTGGCCTCAACCGGAAGAGGCGATTTAAAGGCACCAGAGCTCTGGCTGGGAGCCCTGGGGCTCAGGGGTGAATTAAAGGGCCTGGGGCTCCATCCGCCACAGAGCTCCGGGCATTTAATATCCCTGCTGGAGCCTGGCTGCCAGAGCCCTGGGGCTCCGGCAGCCGGGCTCAGGCGGGGATTTGAAGGGCCCAGTGCTCCAGCCACTGCTGGGAGCCCCCGCCCGAGCCGCGCTGCCAGAGCTCCGGTGGTGCTTTAAAGGGCCTTGGGCTCCCCCCAGCGGCCAGAGCCCTGGGTCCTTTAAATCCCTGCCGGAGCCCTACCACTGCTACCCTTAGCGGCAGCTGGGCTCCGGCCGTGCTTTAAAGGGCCCGGCGGTCTTGCCACTGCGGGGAGCCCCGGGCCCTTTAAAGTGCTGCCCAAGCCCCGCTGCCGGAGCTCCGGAGATGATTTAAAGGTCCCGGGGCTCCCCGCAGTGGCAGGAGCACCGGGCCCTTTAAATCACCACCGGGGAAGCCAGTCCGGTCCGGCATGGCGTACTGGCTTTTGCCGGTACACTGTACCGGACTGTACCAGCTTACTTTCACCTCTGATTCTGACCAGCAAGAAGGAGTTGGTAGGGAATCTGAAGGTACAAGGTGATTTGTGTGAAAGTGATCATTAAATTATTATGTTGTTCTAAGGAGAAATAAGAGCAGTGGAATAAGGACAAAGGACTTAAACGCAGACTTTAATAAACTCTAAGAAGTGGTAGGTGAGGTCTCAGGGGAAGATTTTCTAAAGGAAATAGGAGTGCAGGAGAGCTGGCAGTTTCTCAAGGAGACAATATTAAAGACAGAACTGCAGGCTATTCCAATGTAAATGAAAGCTAGCCAGAATAGTAGAAGGCCAATATGGCTCCATCAGGAGTTGGTTAATGACCAGGGGAAAAAAAGGAATCCTACAATAAGTAGAAACATGGACAAAATGCTAAGGAGGAGTACAAAAGAAAAGAACAAGCATGTGGAGACAAAATCAGAAAGGCTAAGACACAAAATGAGTTACACCTAGCAAGGGACATAAAAGGCGACAAGAAGAGGTTCTTTAAATACATTAGGAGCAAGAGAAAGATGAAGGAAAGTGTAGGTCCTCTATATAGAAGGGAAGCAAAGCTAATAACTGATCATCAAAAAGTCTGAGATGTTTGCCATTTTGCTTCACTAAAAAGGTTAATGGTGGCCAGATTCTCAAAGGAATTAATATAAACAACAAGGGAGAAAGAATGCAAGCTAGAATGGGGGAAGAATATGTTAAAGAATAACTAGATAAGTTAGATATATTCAAGTTGTCAGGGCCTGACAAAATTCATCCTAGAGTATTTAAGGACCTAGCTGAAGTAATTTAAGAACCATTACCAATTATCTTCAGGAATTCCTGGAGGACTGGTGAGGTCCCTGAAGACTAGAGAAGGGCAAACATAGTGCCATTTTTAAAAAGGATAATTATAAATCAATCAGCCTAACTTCAACACCTGGAATGATACTGGAAAAAATTATTAAGCAATCAGTTTGTTAACACTTAGAGGATAATAAGGAATAGTCAGCATGGATTTGTCAGGCACAAATTATGCCAAATCAACTGAATTTTCTTCTTTGACGGGATTACTGGCCTACTGATCAAGGGGGAAGCAATAGATGTGATATATATTAATAAGCCTTCTGACACAATTCCATAGGATATTCTCATAAGCAAACTAGGGAAATGTGGGCTAGATTAAATTACTATAAGGGGTTGTGGCGGGGTGCACTCACCCTGCACTGGACGGGGAAGAGTTAACTCCTCACTGTGGGCTGAGGAAGCCACACTCCCACTTCCCTACTGGGCATGCTGCAGGTGCAGCACTAGTATAAAAGGGAGCAGCTGCCAAGGAGGGAGGACGCACTTTGCAGGCTCCAGCTCAGGAGCAGCAGGAATCCTTGATGCTGAAGTTAGAGGTGCCGAGACCCACACAGATGCACGGGTTCCTGAGGATGTTCCAGAGGGATCGAACTCACCGAGGACTGCACCCGCCAAGGAGCTTGGAGACCCTGCCAATGCCTTGACTATGGCGCTGAGAGACATGGTAGGAAGTGTCCCGGGGGAGACTAGCTATAATCCTGAAGGAAGCCGGCATGTTTCAGTTGGAGCCCCATTGTGTCAGTGGCAGAAGACTCCACCACTGCTAGGGCCCTGGGCTGGACTTGCTGGAGCAGGGAGGGCTCTGGTCCCCCTGCCCCGGCTGTCACCCACCCCTTGGTGGTGGCCTACTTTCCTGACTGTCTGCTGGGCCACTCAGTTCTCAGAAAGGGGTCATCCATATTGATTCTGGTCACCAGGTCTTACTGCCCTGGGAGCCAAGGCAACTCTATTGACTCCAGGGCAAATCTATTGACCCTGACCACTAGGCATTACAGCCCTGAGAGGAGGGGCATCTCCATTGGCTCTGACGATTAGGCCTTATAGTCCTGAAGCCAAGGAAAGTCCGGTGGGCTTATTCACGGGGTGCACCTACTGGGTACTAGCTATATCAGAGTGTTTGCCTTTGTCTTGTCTTCTGTAGACTACAGGTCCATCATTAATGATCTCAATTGAAACAATATAGGCTTTTACGTTTCCTCACTATCCAGACTATTAAAATAATGAGTCTGACAGTAGTTTCTTAGTATGCAAGTAGTATGTAGTCTTCTTTATATGTAGTTTCTGGGAAGGTCAGCTACTATTGCATCCAAAAAATCATAACTAAAGACAGGAATTAAAAATAAACCATAAAGTTTGGAGTGCTACAAAAATGTGCCATCTCCTTGCTAGCTCAGATCCTTAGTAAAATATGTTAAAAACAGACAGTTGTCTGCTGTAACTACATGATGGCTCGTAGCAGAAAATATACCCTCAATCTGAGGGTTTTTTAACTTTTCTCTATATTTAAGAAAACCTATTGAAAAAAATTTGCTGAAAGAAAGTGCTTAAATTGTTTGCTGGTTAGCAGAAGGAACAGTGATAAAATGATACAGCTAATTGTACCTGGGGAGAAACAAATCAATGAAGGGACTTTGATGCAGAGACCACACGTAACTGTTGACAATGGGGGGAGGGGCACAATTTAAAGGTTTTGGTGGTATGCAGCAGGGTTCAGGGTAGAGCATATAAACCCTGGCAGAAATCTGGGGGGGGGCATGTGACCCCACGGGGGCTTCCCCCCACGTGTTGCCTCTGCTCTGTTGTCAAGTAAGATTTTGATCTGTGAAGAGCACAGAATTCTAAAACAGTTAATTCAGATTCTATTCCAATGTATTTGTGCCAGTTAGAGAGACTGGGATGTTAATTCAGGCTTAACTATCAATAGCTTTATCTATAAAAAGCCTCACGTTAAAGTTGGATGTAAGTGTGGGAAATGGTGCATTTATTGCCTGGGCCACACTTTGAAATGCAACTCTAAGTCCCTCTGCTGGGCAGCAGATTTATGACAGTCTTCCGCTGGAAGCTAGGGAATGGCACCATTGAATTGTATTAACAGAAATAACAGGCCCTTTTTTCATGTCAGAAAGCAGAAAATATTGTGATCAGACTAATATTTTCAAATCTTTAAATTTTGTTTAATATGCTTTTAAAAATTAGAACAATTATGGGGCAAAATATAAGATTTTAGTGGAAAATTTCACCATCTATAATAATGCTACTATATTCACATTTTATCTTTCAATTTAAATTGTTCTACAGAAATAACAATCTCAGATAAGAATGTTTAAAATGAATGGTATCACCTTACAAAGATGGAAATTGAGGCAAAGTGACATGCCCAAGGTCAGACAGCAGGTCAGTGGCAAAGATAGAAGTGGCTAGAACCCAGGTGTCTTGAGGCTAGGTCTGGTATCATATGCCTGTCTCTCTCAAGGCAAAACGTGAGCCATCAGTTCCGGAAGCAGCTGAAGCAGGGATACACCCGCTGGTGCTGCTGGATTGTGATACTGTGTGCCTGGCATTCATGTTTAAAGGAACCAGGTTTATAAGTAGAAATATTCTGCATGCTTGTATTTTACTATGGCACCTGAAAATATTGTATCATGCTGTTCTTTTCAAATATACGTATTAGCTGCTTGCTAATATTTACCCTCATAACTATAGTTTTTTGGGTTTTTTAAATAATACATTTTGCAGCTCATGAAGCCACTAGTAGCACCTTCATTCGTAGCCCCTTCATAGTTAAAGCTGCAAACTGGGTTCAAGTACAAGAGCTACTTTTAGTACCCCCTGTAATTCTAGCAAGAAGCCTCCATTCAGACTGAAAATTGGCAGGCTTCATGCTGGTGATGGTTTGTTGGTTTTGGTTTTTGTCACGTCTGAAGGTAATTGATCGGGCCATTTTTAAGATAGAGGAAAACGTAACCCTGTTTGACAAAGTCTAAATTATTTGGGTATCTTTAACTCAAATCAGCTTAGTTTTTAAAGCTCAGACTTTACATACAGTGATCAGAAGAGTGAGGGGGGATTTGACAGCAGCCTTCAACTACCTGAAGGGGGGTTCCCAAGAGAATGGAGCTAGGCTGTTCTCAGAAGTGGCAGATGTCAGAACAAGAAGTAATGGTCTCAAGTTGCAGTGTGGGAGGTCTAGGTTGGATATTAGGAAACACTATTTTACTAGGAGTGTGGTGAAGCATTGGAATAGGTTACCTAGGGAGGTGGTGGAATCTCCATTCTTAGAGGTTTTTAAGGCTCGGCTTGACAAAGCTTTGGCTGGGATGATTTAGTTGGTGTTGGTCCTGCTTTGAGCAGGGGATTGGACTAGATGACCTCCTGAGGTATCTTCCAACCCTAATATTCTATGATTCTGTGATTCTATGATCCTCATCCTCAGCTGTGGCCAAGGAGAACTTGGCTGAGGTAGAAGCAAAGGTGTCATTTACTTTCAGTCATGGAGCTGCTGTATTCTGATCCAGTTCCCTATTATGGGTTAGAGCAGCCCAGGATGTTCTCTGCCAGCTGCCAATAGCCCCGAAGGGGCTGGGGAAAGCTGAGGTGTGTGGATGCTCTGGCCATGTTCTCTCTTCCCCAGCCACAGGTATGCCATCTGAGGATTCCTTTCCACAGGAGACATCCCTTGGGGCTTGTCAAGGTTCCTCCCCCCACTCTGAACTCTAGGGTACAGATATGGGGACCTGCATGAAAACCTCTTAAGCTTACTTTTACCAGCTTAGGTTAAAACTTCCCCAAGGTACAAATTAATTTTATCTTTTGTCCTTGGAATAACCACTGCCACCACCAAACTCTAACTGGGGTTACTGGGAAACGTAGTTTGGACACGTCTTTCCCCCCAAAATCCTCCCAACCCTTGCACCCCACTTCCTGGGAAAGGTTTGGTAAAAATCCTCACCAATTTGCATAGGTGACCACAGACCCAAACCCTTGGATCTGAGAACAATGAAAAAGCATTCAGTTTTCTTACAAGAAGACTTTTAATAGAAATAGAAGTAAATAGGAGTAAAGGAATCACCTCTGTAAAATCAGGATGGTAGGTACCTTACAGGGTAATTAGATTCAAAACACAGAATCCCTCTAGGCAAAACCTTAAGTTACAAAAAAGACACACAGACAGAAATAGTTATTCTATTCAGCACAATTCTTTTCTCAGCCATTTAAAGAAATCATAATCTAACGCATACCTAGCTAGATTACTTACTAAAAGTTCTAAGACTCCATTCCTGTTGTATCCCCAGCAAAGCAGCATACCGACAGACACACAGACCCTTTGTTTCTCTCCCTCCTCCCAGCTTTTGAAAGTATCTTGTCTCCTCATTGGTCATTTTGGTCAGGTGCCAGCGAGGTTACCTTTAGCTTCTTAACCCTTTACAGGTGAGAGGATTTTTCCTCTGGCCAGGAGGGATTTTAAAGGGGTTTACCCTTCCCTTTATATTTATGACAGGGCCAGATCTGCTGAGTCTAGACAGCCTTGTGCTGGTGGAGAGCTGGTGTGCAGTCCAAGATCAGAGTCCATATGTGTAATATACCATGAAACCCAGGGAAAAGACTAGTTTTGAGGGGGGTAAAAGATATTTATGAAAGGCCTCCTTGCTTATTGCCTGAATTTATGGAACATTTAATTTATGAGTATACATTTAACTTTGCAGATATCTAAGCTTGAATTTAAAAATACATTGTCTAGTTGTTTTTTTCTTTGTGTGATAGAGCATTCAAAATGTATATCAGTCAGTGACATTGTTTGTCCTGGTCAATTTTCACTAAAAGTTTATTATTCCTGGTCTTTTCCCAGCTGCCCAGTTCTGCTTTTATATTCCTCTGTTCCTGAGTCAATGGCTGTGTATCAAGATGCAGGGGTACTGCCTGATCTTCAGGGAACAAGGGCCTTCCCAGAGCCCAGACATGAGATGTCTCACTAAGATTGGTTAGGCTTCTGAAGTCGACAGGCAAGGATCCATTGGTGATGGTGTGACAGATTTTTGTTGCCAATCTGCCTGCGGCATCAGGTGATTAGGCTGAGGCTACAGGATCATTAGGGAAGGAGATGATGGAACACAGCAAGTGTCTAAGTTTTAAAGCTTTATTGATTAAAATAATAAAATAATAGCAGACAGTGATGGGTGCTCCCCATGTCACTTAGAGGAAGGAAGAAAGCGTTAGTGCCCCAAGCCCTAACCCACTTTCAGATTCTCACACTCACTACCTGAGGCTGGCCAGGCCTGCGTGTAAGGTAAGAAGAAGAGGGGGAGGGGTGGACAGGAGTTCTTTCCTGTGCACACAGGTCGTCCAGGGTCTGCTGTTAATCTCCAAATTGCTTCAGCTTTCAGGAGGGTTTTAAGTCCTAGGTTTCTTTGGGGGTGTTTCATTCTGCGACCTTGATTCCTGGTGCTCTTTGTACTGGTCTAAACCAGCTTTCTGTGGTCTTTTCTGCTTTTTCAAAACACACCGGCTCCAGGGTAGTGAAGCTCTGCCCCCCCCCCCCATCATCTTACCGGTGTTTTCCATCTCTGCAGCCCTGGTTCAGTGTACTTTTTCTTTTATAAGAGTGGTGTAACAATGGTACATATTGGCAATAATGACACTGTCTGGGATTATCTTGCAGATAATAGATTACTTCAGGGAACTTGGAAGCATGCTGAAGAAGAAGAATGTCCAATTGATCTATGCAAATCTTGTTGTCCCACTAGTGCTGGAAGACAGAAGGCAAAAGATTCTGGAAGTGATCTGCTGGCTAGGTAAATGGTGCAGGGTTTTGGTTTTGTGGAACACTGGTCCACTCTCTATGAGGAGAGAGGGCTGTATAGTTTGGATGGCCTCCAACTCAGTAGAAGGGGAACCAATCTTTTCAGACACAGGCTGGCTAGAGTAGTCAGGAGGGTGTAAAAAGATGGAAGATCTGAACATTAATTTAGCACAAAATCAAGATGTTGAGAACAAAATTAATCAAGGAACCAAAGGACAGGAAGAGAAGAAATTCTTGAATTGCCTGTACACCAGTGCTAGGCGCCTAGATAACAAACAAGAGGAATTGGAATGGCTCATTTATGAGCATAAATTAGAACTAGTTGGTGTTACTGAAACCTGGTGGGATGAGTCATATGATTGGAATGTTAACATCAAAGGTTGTAACATATTTAGGAAGGATCAAGTGAGCAAAAGGGGAGGGAAAGTGGCACTCTGTCAAAAATGGCATTATCTATTTCTTAGTCGCAGATAACTTAGAAGAAAATGATCTTGAATGTTTATGGATCAATGTCCTAACAGATAAAGCAAAAGATTGGGTATTAGTTGGTGTCTGTTACAGACCACCAAATCATCCTAGGGAACCAGATGACTGGCTCTTTATGTACCTGTCTATGATGCGTAGGGAGTAAAAAAGCTGCATGATCATGGGGGACTTCAGTTTGAGTGACATATGCTAGAGTTTTTATGCTGCCAGTACTAAAACATCCTTGGAGTTTCTAAACATTATAGATGACCATTTCTGAACTCCAAAAAGTGTTGAGTCCGAGATGGGGGAACTCTGTGTTAGACCTCATCCTGACACTGATGACACAACTAAAAATTAATGGTAACTTAGGTACAAGTGATCGTGACTTGATCATATTTATACTGTGCAAACAATAAAATCCAGACCAGTAATATATACAGTTTAAAAGGGCCAATTGCACAAAACTGAAAACAGTTATCCAAATCAGATGGGAGGAAGAATTTAATGAGAAAAATGTGAATAATTGTGAACTGCTTAAAAAAACTTTGCTTTTCTAGGTGTCCAAAAGACCCACAATTGAGGAAGAAGGCCATAAAACAAACAAGACCTACCCCACACACACCTGGTTTAGCAGGGAACTGAAGGTGTGTGTATACAAATAAATAAAACAAATGGAGGAAAGGGAATTTGATAGCTTCTGATTTATATTCATTACTACGAATTGTAGAAAATTGCTAAGGGAAGCAAAGGGAGAAATCTATGGCCAGCAGAGTTAGGGATAGTAAAAAAAAAAAAAAAGCATTTTTAAAATACATTAGGAACAAAAAGAATCCTAACAATGGAACTGGTCCATTACCAGGTGGAAATGGTAGAATTAGCAATAATAATGCAGAAAAGGCAGAAATGTTGAATAAATATTTGTGTTATCTATTTGGGAAAATAGATTATATAGTCCTATTGTAAGATAATACTCTTTCTATTCCACTAGATCTCAGGAGGATGTTAGCTAATAAAGTTAGACATTTTAAAATCAGCAGGTCCCGATAACCTGCACCCAAGAGTTTTAAAAAAGCTGACTGAGGAGCTCACTGGATCGTTAATGTTGATTTTTTTCAATAAGAGTTGGAAAACCAGGGAAGTTGAGAAGACTGGAAGAAAGCTAATGTTGAGCCAGTATTTTAAAAGGGTAAATGGGTTGACCTGGTTAATTATAGGTCTGTCGGTTTGACATTGATCCTAGGCAAGATAATGGAGAGACTGATACAGGACTCGGTTAATAAAGAATTAAAGGAGGGTAACATAATTAATGCCAATCAGTGTGGGTTTATGGATAATAGATCCCGTCAAACTAACTTGATATCTTTTTTTATGAGATTACAAATTTGGTTGATAAAGGTAATAGTGTTGCTGTAATATATTTATACTTCTGTAAGGTGTTTGACTTGGTACCACATGACTTTTTGATTAAGAAACTAGAACAACATAAAATTACCATTGTACTCATTAAATGGATTAAAAGCTGACTAACTGACAGGTCCCAATGTAATTGTAATCAGGAAATCATCACTGAATAAGTGTGTTCTTAGTGGGGTGCCTCAGGGATCAGTTCTTGGCCCTACATTATTTAATATTTTTATCACTGACCTAGAAGAAAACACAAAAACATCACTGATGAAGTTTGCAGATGACATAAAAACTGGAGGAATGGTAAGTAATGAAGAGGATGGGTCACTGATTCAGAGTCAACTGGATCACTTGGGAAGCTGGGCACAAGAAACAATGGGTTTCAGAGTAGCAGCCGTGTTAGTCTGTATCCACAAAAAGAAAAGGAGTACTTGTGGCACCTTAGAGACTAACCAATTTATTTGAGCATAAGCTTTCGTGAGCTACAGCTCACTTCATCGGATGCATAAAGTGGAAAATACAGTGAAGAGACTTATATACACACAGACCATGCAAAAATGGATGTTTACCATACACATTGTAAGGAGAGTGATCACTTACGATGAGCTATTACCAGCAGGAGAGTGGGATGGGGGGAGAGAAAACCTTTTGAAGTGATAATCAAGGTGGGCCATTTCCAGCACATTTCCAGGAGTTAACAAGAACGTCTGAGGAACAGTGGGGGGGGGCGGGGGGAGGAGGAATAAACAAGGGGAAATAGTTTTACTTTGTATAATGACTCAACCACTCCCAGTCTTTATTCAAGCGTAAGTTAATTGTATCCACAATAAGCATTTTAATAAGGCTAAATGTGAATGTAAATGTATACCTGTGGGAACAAAGAATGTAGGCCATGCTTAGGGGTTGGGGGGACTCTATCCTGAGAAGCACTGATGCTGAAAAAGAATTGGTGGTCATGGTGCATGATCAGCTAAACATGAACTCCCAGTGTGACGCTATGGTCAAAAGTGTTAGTGTGATCCTTGGATGCATACATGGAGATTTCAAGTAAGAGTAGAGATGTTATTTTATCTCTGTATTTGGTATTGGTGTGCCTGTTGCTGGAATACTGTGTCCAGTTCTGGTGTTCACAATTCAAGAAAGATGTTGATGATAAATTGAAGAGGGTTCAGGGAAGAGCCATGAGAATAATTAAAGATGAGAAAACATGCCTTAAAGTGATAAGAATGGCCATACTGGGCCATATCAAAGATCCATCTAGCCCAGTGTCCTGTCTTTCAGTAGTAACCAGTGCCAGACGTTTCAGGGGGAATGACAGAACAAGGCAATTATTAAGTGATCCATCCCCTATTGTCCAGTCCCAGCTTCAGGCAGTAAGAGGCTTAGGGATACCCAGAGCAGGGCAGTGCCCCTGACTGCTGTGGCTAATAGCCATTGATGGACCTATCCTCCATCTTATATAATTTTACGTAACTTATATAATATTTTTGAACCCAGTTGTAGTTTTGGCCTTCACAACATCCTCTGGCAATGAGTTCCATAGGTTGACTGTGTGTGAAGAAGTACTTCCTTTTGTTTGTTTCAAACCTGCTGCCTATTAACATAAAAACCAGGGTCACCCAATTAAATTATGTGAAGGGGTAAATAACACCTCCTTATTCACTTTCTCTACACCATTCATGATTTTATAAACTATCAGATCCCCCCTTAGTTGTCTCTTTTCTACACTGAACAGTCCCAGTCTTTTAACCTCTCCTCATGTGGAAGCTGTTCCATAGCCCTAATCGTTGTTGGCTTTTCTGTATCTTTTCTAATTCTAAAATATATTTTTTGAGATGGAGTGACCAGAACTGCACACAGTATTTCAGGAGTGGGTATACCATGAACTTATATAGTGGTATTCTGATATTTTCTGTCTTATGAGCTATCCCTTTCTAATGGTTCCTAACATTGTTAGTTTTTTTGACTGCTGCTGCACATTTAGCAGATTTTTTTTCAGAGAAGTACCCACAATGACTCTAAGATCTTTCTTGAATGGTAACAGTTAATTTAGACCCCATCCTTTTTGTATATAATTGGATTATGTTTTCCAGTGTGCATTACTTTGCATTTATCAACATTGAATTTAATCTTGCCCAATCACCGAATTTTGTGAGATCGCTTTGTAATGCTTTGCAGTCAGCTTTGGACTTAACTATCTTGAGTAATTTTGTATCATCTGCAAATTTTGTTACCACACTGTTTATCCCTTTTTTTCAGACCATTTATGAATATATTGAACAGCACTGGTCCCAGTACAGATCCCTGAGGCACCTTACCATTTACCTTTCTGCGCTGTGAAAACTGAACATTTATTCCTACCCTTTGTTTCCTATCTTTTTAACCAGTTACTGATGCATTTGAGGATCTTCTCCCATAACTGCTTAGTTTGCTTAAGAGCCTTTGGTATGGCACCTTGTCAAAGGCTTTCTGAAAGTCCAAGTATAAAAAATCCACTTGATCACCCTCATCCACAAGTTGGTTCACACTATCAAAGAATTCTAATAGATTGGTGAGGCATGACTCCACTTCAACATATTTTGTTGATCTATGTGTCTTATAATTCTGGTCTTTACTAGCAATAGACTCAAGGAGCTCAATCTATTAGGCTTAACAAAGAACATTAAGGGGTGACTTGGTTACACTCCATAAGTATCTACATTGGGAACAAATATTTAATAATGGGCTCTTCAATCGAGCAGAGAAAGGTATAACATGAGCCATGGCTGGAAGTTGAAGCTAGAGAAATTCAGACTGGAAAGAAGATGTAAATTTTTAACACTGAGTGTAATTAACAATTTGTATAAATTATCAAGTGTTTATGGTGTATTCTCCATCACTGGCAACTTTTAAATCAAGATGGAATGTTTTTCTAAAAGATATGCTCTAGGAATTATTTTGGGGAAGTTCTGTGTTATACACAGGGTCACCTAGATGACCACAATGGTCCCTTCAGCATTGGAATCTATGAACTCCATTTTTCCCTTCCTTATACAGGTACTATGGAAAATGGCTATAAAAGTGGCTACTTAAGAGACAGAGGTGAGAGTGCCCTTAGGAAGTTCAGGGCTCTATGCCTTGGATCATAGGGCTGCTTGATTTTTTTTTTCTCTAGTTTTTTTTGCTTATGTTAACTGTGATACTGACAGACCAGGTACCAACTCATGCCAAGGCCCCTACGCCTCACTGAACACTGACAAATGTGTAGTTGAATAGCAGTCTGGCTCACCTGTGTGTTAGCATTGTTTAAATAGATGCTAAATTGATAAAAATGTGTTTGGACTGGATGAAACGTTTGTAGGATGCTGCATCTTTTGATCTCACCTATAACATCTGTAGCACATAGTATAAAATTGAGTGTTTGCATTGTAAACCTCTGTAATTGTGTAACTCACCAAACAGGAAGGAAGCATTAATTAGTGTAAAGCGCTAGTCCTGCACACATGAAGGCCCATTGAAACCAAATGAGCCATTCTGAAACATCAAAGTACAAAGACTTTGTTGATTGTCTGCTCTCTCCTTCCTCCATCACCCATGAAGAGGAGACAGACACCAACACTTGTTCCATTAGTTTGATCTGTTGGGGAAGGGAATAAATTAGATCTGTTGGGGAAGGGAATAAAAATGCCTGACCAGAAGGAACTGTATCACTATGCTGCTTGGAATTTGGAGAGGGCATTTCTAAGCATAAGCAAAGGATCCTCAAGCTATGTATCTTGGGTTAGTCCTAAAGGACTTATAGAGCTTGCATATTACTGCAGCTTCTATCACATTTTGGAAGCTAAGACTGCAATTAATTTGTGTGTTTGTATGTTTACTTGCTTTAACCTTGTAAATAGCTCTCATTTCTTAAATGTTTAGGTGGTTTATTATAGGATTGGGTACAAGTGTCTTTGGTTGTGATATATAAGGTTAATCTTGGATTAGTGACTGGTCCTTTGGGACTGGAAGTAACCTGAATATATATACATTTTTTAGTGTAAGGGTGTACCTATCATAAAGGCAGGCTTGCCTGGGTGGCAAGATAGACTGGAATGTCCAAGGTGAATGTCCATGTTAAGGCTATTATAATACGTGAGGAGTTCACCCTTGATACTTGGTTGGTGAAATCTAAGTATGGAACATATCCAGTTTGGGGTTTGTGCTCTGGTTCTTAACAGCCTGCCCTGAAGTTGGCACTCACAGTCGCGAGTCACTCTAGACAGCCTGACATTAACTTGTTTGGGCCTGATTCTCCATTGCCTCGTACCTTGTGTACATAGTCAATTATACTTGCGCAAAGGGAGTGCAGATTAAAGTGGTCCTTCATTCTCCATATGCAGTCAGTCCCTTGTCTGAATGGCCGGCTAGACTGCCAGGTAGTGAGTGGTTTTGTGATGTGGAGAGCTGCCTAACAGGAAACGAACTGTGAATCACTCATTCAATAAAAGCAAATGAAGAGTCATCAAATGGTATAAATTTTAATTCCTACTTACCTGGGCATTCATCTACAGCTGAAGATACCCTGATCCACTGAACCACTCATTTACCTTTAGTATCACTCCTCTCTGACACACACCTACCATATAATATATTTTATGAGTACATTTTCCAGCTGTGGGAATTTTCAATTGAAATAACCTTCACATGGAGGACATTGTTATTAGCAGCACTTCTTATCACTTTATTGTTTAAGTCTCCGAGATGTGAAATTGAAATGGTTTAGCTGTACATAGATATAATTCATTCTAACTATTTTCCTCTCAAAAAGATAGAATGCCTGGGACTGAACACTAAGGTGGTAATTTTTCATTGTATGCTCAGGGATTTAGCTACATGACTTAATAACATTAATTTTCATCTGCAATATTTTAACTAGAAGGGGTGAAATTTCATCTTTTGTAATTAGTTGATGGTAAAAAATGTGCGACAAAACCATCTGGCCTTAGTGTAATGTTGGACTTCAAACTCTTAATAGACAGTTTGATTTCCTCTACTGAATTAGTTTTCTGTTCCCTGGATCAATTCCCTCTCCAAACTAGGCAATACTGTATTGTTAAATTGCTTGTCAATCAGTTCATATCTCACCAATTGAGATTAATAACGAGGTTGGTATGAAAATTTAAGAAGGCTCAGACGACTTGTCATTTATGCTAAGGTCACTTTACACCACTCTGATAGTTAAAGGGGCCTTATAGAAATTGGAACTAAATGCCAGAATGTTGTGAAGTGGCCTTAGTGTAAATGAGAATCTGGTCCCCAGTGTTCAAAGCAACAAGACTCAAAATTGCTGATTATCTGGTTTGCTATGTTTTAAATGAAAAGTGAGATTAGCCCTGATACTTCTGTGTTCTCACAGCTCAGGCATTAGAGTTTACGAAGCCCATTGCTCCAAGCAATCTATGAAACTAAATCAGTGGGCTAAATTCCATTCTCACACTTCAATGGAGCTAATCCAGATTTACACCAGTATAATTAAGAGCAGACTGTGGTCCATTGTTTCTAGTTCAGTTAAAGCACTGTTAGTAATAAAAAGTGTTCCATCATCCCAGAAATATATCTCAAAAGTTTTTCTTGCTATAGGGAAAAAATCAATATAAATACTATAAAGGAAAGTTGATCATCATATGTTACTTAGGGAAATTATGATTAATTTTGTATATGTTAAAATACTATAATGTTACTTAAAATTGTAGTGAATATAGGAATTTAGTGCCATCTATTGTTGAAAAATGTAGAATTATAAGAGTCAACTTTCTACAGGATAGAGCATGAGAATGAAACTAATACTTTACTGAATTTTATTTATTTCAAGTTAAAATACTGTATGTAATTGCATTTTGAAATTCTTATGTGGTTTGTTCTTTGGATCCATTTAATTTTAAATAGTCCCTTTAGAAACTGAAGGATAGGGATTTAAATAGTCAATGCTCTAAGTTATGCAATAAAATATTCATGTTAGATATGCAGTAAATTTTTTGAAAAGTTTGGTGTAAAATCTAAAACGAGTTGAACTTTCATGTTGGTGCTACACTTAGCCTTCTTGATGGATGATTTCAAGGTGATTTATGAAAACTTTTCTGTCTGATTCTTATTTGCAATGAAAGCTGATAGAGGAAAAACAAATCCAAACTCAGGCTTGGCACTACTTAATTTTGGAATTTGGGAAAAATTGCTATACAATATGGGAAACATCAAATCTTTGTGGGGGGAAGTTTTTACGTTGTAAGATAAATTTTTCAAAAATGCGTAAGTGACTTAAAAGTCTAAGTCTCAGCAATAGCCATTGGAACTTTGGCTCCTGAGGCCTGGATCCACAAAGGGACTTGGCATTGCAGTGCTCACTCCTTTTTCTTGCAATTCTATGACGAGAACAAATGGAAAGTTGTGGTTTAGTGTTGTCATCCCTTTTTCACCTGAGTGCATAGTCAAATGTTTGAGGCCTTGTGGTTTGTTTCCATTAGGGTGAGAAATTGATGTTGGAGTCAGATATTTCTTTGATGCAATCCTGTTTATCTAAAATGAACGTACACAAATTCCTGTTTCCCTGAACACCATAGGAATCCAACAGCAGCAGGGCAGCTAAGTTCCCGCTAAGTTGCACGGCTGTGCTGCAGCCTATTAAGCGCCGCTCAGGGCTGCAGCAGGGAGAGATTCCTCTCCCGCAGCATGGACCTGCCGCGACCAGAGGAGAGGTGCCCCAACCCCTGGACCTGCTGCAGCTGAGGGGGAGAGGCACCCCTCCTCCAGCTCCAGCCCCAACCCATCTCCAGCACGGACCTGCCACAGCTGGGGAAGATGCACCCCTCCCACAACCCAGCCCCAGCATGGAAGTGCTGTGGAAGAGGCGCTTATCCTGCAGCCCCAGCCCTGGAGCTACCATGGCGGGGAGAGGCATCTCTCCCTCCCGCACCCCTCCCGGAGCCCTCAGCCCCGCACACCCCAACCCTCTGCCCCAGCCCTGAGCCGCCTCTCACACTCCCAACCCTTCAGCCCCACCACAAAATTTTTGTTATGTGCACCAATATGGAGGTGATTTGTCACATATCACCTCCATATTGGTGCACATGACAAAATTCATTCCGCACATGGGTGGGAAAAATTAGAGGGAACACTGGCGGGCAGTTTCCTTCTTCGCAATTTCTAAGTCTGCGTTTTCATCCAGCCCTGCAGAAAAAGCTCTGTTTTCTCTCTGGATATTCCTACACAGCACCTGTGATGTGTTAACTCTGCTTGAGCTAGTGCCTAAAAATAGCAGTGTGGCTGCGGGTGGCTCGAGCTAGCTGCCCAGCTAAAATTCCATTCAGTGCCCTGGGTACATATTTTGGCAGCTAGCCTGAGCTGCTGCCTGTGCCACCATGGTCACGCTGCTATTTATAGGTGCTAGTGTGCACAGAGCTAGCATGTGCATGTTGACCTGAGCTGGGACCTCCCCACTACTGTGTGGACATATCCTCAAGGTCCTATTTTAAGTGATTCTTTTGCTGTTTCCAGGCTTTCCTGTCTGCTTCTGGCTCACTCAGACACATACACTTCTCTGCAACAAAATATAACCACAGCCTCTTACATTTGCATTCCATCTAATGTGGGGGCAATTCTTCCCATTGTTTTAGCTATCACTAAGCAAAGAGGTATTTTATTGGTCTCTCATTTAGCCTGAATGGAAGATGACCTGAATGCCCAGCAACTTCAAGGAGATTTGTGATTACCCATAGATCAAAGACAAGGTTGTTGGGAGCCACCTAACTTCCAGCATAATGAAAACATCAGTTGTAGCTCTTTCGGGTAGAGTCTCTGTCTTCATGTCTGTACATCACCTACTACAATGGGGGTGACAAGGGAATCTGACTGTGTAGAATACAAACTAATAATAAAATAATGTGTCTGTGCCAATGACTTCTTTAAAGAGTCTTGAAATTTGCTATCCCACTTGAAAACGAAACTTCCAAAGCTTGAAATTTGAAGATATTGGAAGCTGCTGGGTGCTTAGCACTTTTGAAAATCAGAGCACTTAAGGAGCCCAGATAACTTTAGACCACCATTTGAGCTTTGATTAATATGAAGAAATATAAAATATTATAAACATGGAAGAACCAAATTAAAAACAAATCCTTCTCCCAGACAGGAAGGGACACTTAAAAAAAATCCCCTTTGTTTATAAGTAGATCTGATGATTGATTTTCAGTCAGCCAGTATAATATTATGCTGAGGATTGGGTGAAACCTCACTGAAGCTGGTGTGCCTAACAGTTGCCCTTCATTCAGGATAAGGGTAAAAAGCAATTAAGCTCCAGCTGAAACAATAGGAGTCACTGCCCAAAACACAGCCCAAACCAAGACTGGTTAGTAATCTGCGCTGTGGGGGTAGAAGGATTTGACTGAAGGCTAAGCACAGGAGGCTGGATACCATTTGAAGGAGAGGTGCGTGTGTGAGACACAAGCAGCAGAAATACCACAGAAGCACACACCGAAGGCATCAAAGAAGCCACAGACACAGCCAGAGAAACATTTGTAGCTTGATCCTGAGAAAAACCTGAGGGGGGGAGAGAGCTTTTGGGTAAAGGCTGGCGGGAAAGAAGCTTGGAACCATCAGCAAAGAAACCATATCCTGCTGTTTGATTTCTACCGTGTTCAGAGAAACAGAACTTTATGTATATTCTTTAAATAAACAGGATTGTATCAAATACCTGACTCAAACATCGATTTCTTCTCCCAATAGAACCAATCTGCAAGACCCCAAATATTGGCTAAATGCTTGGGTCAAAAGAGGTGACAATATCAAACTTTCCTTTAAAAGGTCTTCAGCCTTTTATCTTTTTGGCTGCAACAGTCTTACCTTTTCCTCCTCGAACTTCTGACCTTCAGGGCAGACAATCCTTTATTAAACAAACTGGGACATGGGGGAACCATGAACAGAAGGGCTCATTTCTGTCGCCTAAAGATTATGTACAAACGGTTACCATATGTATCATATATCCCCATGGTTGAAACCCATCTTTGCAATGATTGTAAAGTTGGGGGTCTCCGTGATTATAGGGGATGTAGCCAGTCAGAGATGGGATAGAACTGTGGCAAACAAGCCAATAATCACCCTGAAAATCCACTGGAAGTTGTTACTCTTCACCGTTATAGCTTTCATCCCCCCCCCGCCCCCCCCCGGGTGGGAAGGAGTAGGGTGAAGCATAACCACGTCACCAATGATAGAACAGTTCATGACTGAGACATGTTGCTGGGGGTGAAATAGGGGGTAGAGGGGTAAGGTGAGAGTTAGTCTGGAGCACAGCGGGGGCAGGGGGCTCTTATTCTGCACAAGTGCAATGAGAATCCTCTGACTTGGATTCTCAGTAGATAAGTAGGATCAATATAGCTTGCAGGCCCCACTCCTACCTTTTCTGTTTGGCCATTAATTCTTCTCTGCAGAGATGATAGTGCTTCATGAAATCTATGTAATGAACTATGTAGCATTCTAAGTAACTTTCCCACTTTCCCCCATGTTCTAAAGCATATGAGGATTACTCCTGGGGGAATTCTGCTTGACTGCGCATGTACAGAATTCATGTTCATTGCAGATTTTTTTAGTTTCCCAGTAGAAAAATGACTTCTGACGGAGAAGCAAAGGGAATCCGCAAGAGCAGTCACGCACCCCTCCCTAGCAGTGTGGGCATGTTGTTTCAGGCCCCCGGAGAAGCCAGAAGAAAGGTAAAGCACTATGTGAGGGGGTGGGTGTGGCTGGGAATGCCTCAGCCAGTGGCTCTTACCCTGTGCCAGGCTCAGTTACTAGTCTGAGCTGGGCTGGGGGAGGATGGGACTTTCTCGTCCCCTGCAAGGAGTGGCTGAGGCTGGGCTAGACCCTCCCCCAGAAACCTTCTCCAGCTGCAGGAAGCTTTGCGGCACGATCCTGCTTCCAGGGATCATCATTCCCATCATTCCTTGGCCATGGGGTGAGGGGTCTCTGTATGGGGAGCTAATCCCCCATCCACCCAACGCTGTGTGTCTGGAGCCCTTTCATACCAAGACCCCCGACCCACTGAGCCTCACCCCCCCACATACACTGAGGATCTCCCACACCTGAACTCTCACCCCACTGAGCCTGACCCCTGCATCTGGAGCCCCCTATACCCCCCACCACCAACACCCATGCACCTAGACCCCTCCTGCCAACCCTCCTCTGCATCTGGACCCCCACCCCTACATCCAGATAATCCCCTGCTGATTTCCCTACACTCAAAGCTCCACCCCCCTGCACCTGCACCACCTTGCTGAGCCCCCTGCACCAGAATGTGCACTCCACTGAGCCCCAACCAGCTGTATCTGGACTCCCACTCCCACAGGCCTCCTGCTGAGCCCCCCACACCCAGACATTCCTTGCCGAGCCTCATTTCCCCGCACCTAGATGCCCCCACACTGCTGAGCCCCTGCGGAGTCTCATTCCCTTGCCCCTGGAGCCCCCAATGAGCCCCTGTGCATCTAGATTCCCCCCTGTACCGGATTCCCCACCAAGTTGCCTGTACCCAGATTGCCCCACACAGAACCCTCCCACCGCACACTTGGATCCCCCCACACTAAGCCCCTCCACACTTGGCTTCTGCTGGGCTGAGCTTGCCTGCCCCACACCTGGATTGGGTGCCAGGACTGGGCATGTGTGCAAGACTCTGTCCCTCTCACTTACTCTGCTTGGTACAGAGGGGTAGGGCCACAGAATGTTTCTGGGTCAGGTCTGGCTCTTGTGCCGTGTCAGGGTCAGGTGCAGCTTCATTGCCAAGTCTGTGTCCTGCAGGAGGGGTAGGGAGGCTGCAGGGTTATCTCCCACCTTTATGCAGCCAGTGGCCTGTGCTCCCCACTGCCATCCTGGAGCCTCCACATTTATTTATTGACAAATAAAATATGCAGAATTTTGCAGAATTTTAAAATATTTTGTGCAGAATTTTTATTTTTTTTGGCACAGAATTCTCTCAGGAGTAGATGATGATATTGCCCTCGTTGTGTAAATGGCAATGAATCTGTGCCATGGTTATACTGCACAGAGCTGAAGATAAGATGTTTTTAAATTGGTACACTATCTGCAAGGTTGTAGAATTTAATCTGCAAGACCAAACTTTAGCAATATTGGGTTTATGTTGTAATGTCATGTGCTGTTTAATACAAATGTTCACAATGGCTGGGATGCAGGTTTCAGGCAAATTACTTTGGTAGAGCCCAAACATAAAGCAAGATTTATATTATTTACACCTTTTTTTTATGGCAGGATAATTGCACTGAAGGTTTGACAAGACAAATAAACAATGTGCATGTCATATACTTTCAGTGTCATATACTTTCAGTGATACTTCATCTTGTTAAGTTTGCAGAATTTATGATATAGCTACTTGTAAATATTTATTAGATATTGTGACATTCCCCAGGACATAATCTGGACTATTGGACAGTTGTGTCCCCTCAATTCTCCAACCTGGGATGCCGTTTACACTGCTTTGCTGTGAGAGCAACCAGTTCTGGTCCTGCTCACACACAGCTTCTAGCATGCTGAATCACTCCCAGCTGACTTCCATGAATGCTCTGGCCAGCACTCATGAATTACATACAGGGCGACACCAGCAATTTCCCAGTCCCAGACCTTCCTCCAGAAATGTGCATATTGTACTGTCCAGCTCTCTGCTGGACACTACAAGCTAATATAAAGTCCATCCTTTCACCAATGTAAAATGATATGCACAAACCTTGTTATCTCAAGCGGAGGTTCCCAAACACTTCCATCCAAACACACTGGTTTAGATAAAACAATAAAATTACTGTAGTTTATTAACTACAGAAAGATAGATTTTAAGTGATTACAAGTAATGAGGCATAAAAGTCAGAATTGGTTGCAAAGAAAATAAAAAATAATATGCAAACCAATACTTAACATAACAAGCAAAAGTTTATAGCAGTCTGGCTGGACTGCTTCAGCCAGGACCTCCTGCCTTAGTTCATTGATGCTTCCTTTGTCTTTCAAACGTTGTGAGTAGAGATGAGGGGAGAGAGGTAATCTGTGTTGTGTGTGTGTGTTCTCTATACTTATACCATTCTCCCCTCTTTGAGGATTATCTCCAGCTGGGGTTCAGGTGACAGCCAGTCTGTTTACCCAGGAAACCTCAGTTCTACTGTCAATACGTAAAGTTCTTGCAATCAGCCTTCTTCCTGCCAAAGAATGGCCGCTTAACCAGGAGATAGTTCAAGATCGTCCATGTGATTATGCTGATACCTGGCCAGGGTGTCATTGTGTCTTTTGTCTCTGAAAAACTAGGTTGGGCCTCTTTACTAACTTTCAGAGTAGCAGCCGTGTTAGTCTGTATTCGCAAAAAGAAAAGGAGTACTTGTGGCATCTTAGAGATTAAAAAATTTATTTGAGCATAAGCTTTCGTGAGCTACAGCTCACTTCATCGGATGCATTCAGTGGAAAATACAGTGTGGAGATTTATAGACACAGAGAACATGAAACAATGGGTGTTACCATACACACTGTATGGAGAAAGAAAAGGAGTACAAGTGGCACCTTAGAGACTAACCAATTTATTTGAGCATAAGCTTTCGTGAGCTACAGCTCACTTCATTGGATGCATGTAAGGAGAGTGATCACTTAAGATGAGCTATTACCAGCAGGAGAGCGGGGCGGGGGGGTGGTGGGGAAGAAAACCTTTTGTAGTGATAATCAAGGTGGGCCATTTCCAGCAGTTGACAAGAACGTCTGAGGAACAGGGGGGTGGGGGGGGGAAATAAACATGGGGAAATAGTTTTACTTTGTGTAATGACCCATCCACTCCCAGTCTCTATTCAAGCCTAAATTAATTGTATCCAGTTTGCAAATTAATTCCAATTCAGCAGTCTCTCGTTGGAGTCTGTTTTTGAGGTTTTTTTGTTGAAGTATTGCCACTTTTAGGTCTGTAGTCAAGTGACTAGAGAGACTGAAGTGTTCTCTAACTGGTTTTTGAATGTTATAATTCTTGACGTCTGATTTGTGTCCATTTATTCTTTTACGTAGGGACTGTCCAGTTTGACCAATGTACATGGCAGAGGGGCATTGCTGGCACATGATGGCATATATCACATTGTAGATGTGCAGGTGAATAACCCTCTGATAGTGTGGCTGATGTGATTAGGCCCTATGATGGTGTCCCCTGAATAGATATGTGGACACAGTTGGCAACAGGCTTTGTTGTAAGGATAGGTTCCTGGGTTAGTGGTTCTGTTGTGTAGCGTGTGGTTGCTGGTGAGTATTTGCTTCAGGCTGGGGGGCTGTCTGTAAGCAAGGAGTGGCCTCTCTCCCAAGATCTGTGAGAGTGATGGGTCGTCCTTCAGGATAGGTTGTAGATCCTTGATGATGCGTTGGAGAGGTTTTAGTTGGGGGCTGAAGGTGACAGCTAGTGGCGTTCTGTTATTTTCTTTGTTGGGCCTGCCCTGTAGTAGGTGACTTCTGGGTACTCTTCTGGCTCTGTCAATCTGTTTTTTCACTTCAGCAGGTGGGTATTGTAGTTGTAAGAATGCTTGATAGAGATCTTGTAGGTGTTTGTCTCTGTCTGAGGGGTTGGAGCAAATGCGGTTGTATTGTAGAGCTTGGCTGTAGACAATGGATCGTGTGGTGTGATCTGGAAGCTGGAGGCATGTAGGTAGGAATAGCGGTCAGTAGGTTTCCGGTATATGGTGGTGTTTATGTGACCATCGCTTATTAGCACCATAGTGTCCAGGAAGTGGATCTCTTGTGTGGACTGGTCCAGGCTGAGGTTGATGGTGGGATGAAATTGTTGAAATCATGGTGGAATTCCTCAAGGGCTTCTTTTCCATGGATCCAGATGACGAAGATGTCATCAATGTAGCGCAAGTAGAGTAGGGGCGTTAGGGGACGAGAGCTGAGGAGGCGTTGTTCTAAGTCAGCCATAAAAATGTTGGCATGCTGTGAGGCCATGCGGGTACCCGTAGCAGTGCCGCTGATTTGAAGGTATAGATTGTCCCCAAATGTGAAATAGTTATGGGTGAGGACAAAGTCACAAAGTTCAGCCACCAGGTTTGCCGTGACATTATCGGGGATACTGTTCCTGACGGCTTGTAGTCCATCTTAGTGTGGAATGTTGGTGTAGAGGGCTTCTACATCCATAGTGGCCAGGATAGTGTTTTCAGGAAGATCACCGATGGATTGCAGTTTCCTCAGGAAGTCAGTGGTGTCTCGAAGATAGCTGGGAGTGCTGGTAGCATAGGGCCTGAGGAGGGAGTCTACATAGCCAGACAATCCTGCTGTCAGGGTGCCAATGCCTGAGATGATGGGGCGCCCAGGATTTCCAGGTTTATGGATCTTGGGTAGCAGATAGAATACCCCAGGTCGGGGTTCCAGGTGTGTGTCTGTGCGGATTTGTTCTTGTGCTTTTTCAGGGAGTTTCTTGAGCAAATGCTGTAGTTTCTTTTGGTAACCCTCAGTGGGATCATAGGGTAATGGCTTGTAGAAAGTGGTGTTGGAGAGCTACCTAGCAGCCTCTTGTTCATATTCCGACCTATTCATGATGACGACAGCACCTCCTTTGTCAGCCTTTTTGATTATGATGTCAGAGTTGTTTCTGAGGCTGTGGATGGCGTTGTGTTCTGCACGGCTGAGGTTATGGGGCAAGTGATGCTGCTTTTCCACAATTTCAGCCCGTGCACGTCGGCGGACGCACTCTATGTATAAGTCCAGTCTGTTGTTTTGACCTTCAGGAGGAGTCCACCCAGAATCCTTCTTTTTGTAGTCTTGGTAGGAAGGTCTCTGTGGGTTAGTATGTTGTTCAGAGCTCAGTGTTGGAAATAGTCCTTGAGTCGGAGATGTCTAAAATAGGATTCTAGGTCACCACAGAACTGTACTATGTTCATGGGGATGGAGGGGCAGAAGGAGAGGCTGAGAAGTAATAGATCAGCAGAGGGCAATATGATGAATATGCTACGGTTAAATCTGCTGATGCTCTTTTCTTCAACAACATAAATTGAGTCCTGGTATGGAGAGCATGTTAACAAGGACTGTTTCAGGACAAAGACTGGTGACCCAACACTCCAGAGACCCCATGAAGTGGTAAAGAGTCCAATATGATGGAGCAACCATCTTATCTTCTGCAGTGAATCAAAAAAGTAAAAACAAGTAATTCCAATTTCTTTGGTATCAACTTGCAGACTCAAATAACAGATCAGTAAACACAATGTACCATATAAAGAAAGAGTGACTCCTGTAAAAATGCTATTGAGTTAGTTTAAGCAACTGTACGTTTGGGACCTGATCTTGCAACTGGATCCATTCACATGCGCCTCTGCCCACGCAAAGTCCCATTTTCCCTGTCTAAATAGGCATAAAGGTGTGTGTTTTTAATCAAGTTACCTCAACTGAGTTAACTCAACTAAAATCACCCTTATCACCTGTGCAGACACAGTTTAGCACATTTTAGATAGTTTGAGCTGCTGCTGCTTCTTTCATATGGCAACTTGAAAAGCAACATTAAAAGTCAATGTCCAAATTTCTCATCCACTCTATGGCTTTCCGGTGACATGGAATGAATCAAGGCTGTCCCTCCACAGAAGGATCATAGAGAATTCCCAGATGTTTCATGATTTGGATGTTTTCTCTTCATTCACATATTGGTCTGTCCTTCATTTTTCATTTGTGTAGTAGGCAATTGCAATGCCTGAGTGAGGTTCTGATGTGGTTCGGTGTGATCCATATCTTATATGGCATGGTGAAGTCAGGTGGTTGATCTGTAGGATCTGTGATCAGTTCTTGATTTTTGGCCCTGCTGTTCTCCACAGCCTCCACCACTTAAGTTTTGGTGACAGTCCTGAGGTTTTAAGAGCTTTGGCCACTTTCCAGAAGAGGTGTCTAGATTTAAGGCCGCATCTCAGTGGAGGTTGGAGATCTTTATACATTATTGGGTTAATTATTGCATAGTCATATTCTTGTATTATATCGCTTATCTTCAGAGGGATAGTGGTAAGATATGAGTGAGGATGGTGAGCCAGACTGTCAGTGTTGACTTCAATGCTCCTGTGACATTTTTCATAGCAGTGTCCAATTGCATGTTGACTAGTTTCATATGTTCTCTACCTGCCCATACTGACATGTAATATTCAGTTCCTGATAAGACGAGGACCAAGGTGAGCATCTGGTCCCAGATAGTTTTGTGGTAACCTTAATCTTGATGGCTGTTTTCATCAGATGGTGGTGGTGCCTGATGCTGTGACCCAGAACCATGATGAAATATTTTGAATAATCATCAAGCCTAAGTTTAGTGTCACAGAAGGGTCTATTCAGGTGTGTTGGTTGCTCAGGTGAAACATGAAGGTGTGTGTGTCTTTGTGTGTGTGTGTGTTTTTAAGGGATTGATTGGAGTTGCAATAACCAACAGTATTCCTCCAATTTTTCAAATCTTCTAGGAGGTTGCATTCTGCTTCGGTGAAGTCCTCGCTTTCATGGAAAGTGTGAGATCATCTGTATATCCAAATTTCCATGACTCGACTGATGGGATGTCACTGATATAAATATTAAAGACTATGGTGCCAGGACAGATCCGTGTGGGAGCCTGTTTATTAAATGTGGACTGCAGGTCTGTTTTCATTATATGTACACAAAAGTTGCAGTTGGTGAGCATGACTGTCAGTAGAAGCAGTGCTGTTCTGCAATGCACTGTTTTCTAAACTTTCAAAGTTGTTTGAGCTGATCATCTTGTAGCTTGGGATGTGGGAAGCCAAGTCTACAACTAAACTAGCTCAAATAATCTGAAAGGTGTTAAACTGTGTTGAGGTGGGTGTTCAGAACAGTGGGGAGAAGAGGTTCAGTCAAGTTAAGCTTCCTTCACTGAGGCAACTTGATAAAACATGCTTCCCCTCCCGACCCTCCCTGCCCCGCCTCGGCTACTAACTTCAGAAGTTGTTAATGGTGATTACAGTGTGGCTCCAGGCAGAGCTGGAACATAATACCCAAGCTTTAGTCGTGTTTTTAAAGTGAATGGGCAATTTGCCTGAGTGAGGTATCCGGCTTTCATGTTGCTAATGTATTTATTACAGAATGTGGTTAAAGTACCGTATTTTCTTTTCCTTATATTATTTAAAAGTTTGTAATCTGTTTATACTGAGTTTGTACTCTCTGTGGGAATACTTATGGGAGGAAGTCTGAGGAGCTTGGAAACTTCCCCATATTGAACAGAATTTCCTTGAAATCTTCCCGTTTGTGGGAGGGCTCTGAGAGGCTGCCAAGGAGGTGAGAGGTACAGCCTTTCAACCGCGCAAAACCTCAGATCAATGAGAAAAGGAACCCTATTGAAGTGGTGCTGTTGTAGGGCAGGCAACCTGCACCAGTGCAATCTCCCCTTCACAATTCGGGGAGAAGGTGTGGAGAGACTTATGCGTTGGTTCAGAGATTATCTCTGTGCATGCATACTCCTGCGCTCACGCAGAGCCCCAGTGAAGTCCATGGGGTGCCATGTGGGTGCAGAACTCATTGGAGACTTAGTTAATACTACTAAAAGTGGTAAGAAAGGGACGGATAACTGCTGCTAGAGAGGGAGGTTTGTTGCGGAGCGTGACTCTATCCCACACTGTAACCATCCAACTAGTGGAAAGTAGAAGTACCTCCCTATCACTCAAAAGCCTTCGTGGAGTAAGCAGAAGCATCAATAGGATTGTCTTATCTAGTTCTAGGCTCTGTTTTCTGAGGCTTCTATTGAGTGTTGCCTTATTTAGTTTTTCCTCACCTGCAAAGATAAGAACGTGACTTCAGTGTAAGACTTAAATGGTGATTAAAAGTGATTACAATATTCTGTCCTGAGTAATTGTAGGCATACCTATATTACTGTCTTTTCACTATGCTGCTATAAGTAATGTAGATAATAAGACAGTAAATATCCTAATGCCACTATATAAATCCATGGTATGCCCACACCTTGAATACTGCATGCAGTTTTGGTCACCCCATCTCAAAAAAGATATATCGCAATTGGAAAAGATACAGAGAAGGGCAACAAAAATTAAGGCTATGGAACAGCTTTCTTACGAGGAGAAATTAAAAAGACTGGGACTTTTCAGCTTGGAAATGAGACGACTTGCGGGGGAAATGATAGAAGTCTGGAGAATCACAAGTGGTGTGGAGAAAGTGAATAAAGGAATGTTTACTCCTTCACATAATACAAGAACTAGGGGTCACCCAATGAAATGAATAGGCAACAGGTTTAAAACAAACAAAAGGAAGTACTTCTTCACACCATGCACAGTCAACCTATGGAAATCATTGCCAGGGGATATTGTGAAGGCTAAAACTATAACTGGGTTAAAAAAATAAGTAGATAAATACACGGAGGATAAATCCATCAATGGATACTAGCCAAACTGATCAGGGACACAACCCTGCTCTGGGTGTCCCAAGCATCTGATTGCCAAAAGCTGGGACTGGATGATGTGGGATGGATCACTTGATAATTGCCCTGTTCTGTTCATTCCCTCTGAAACATCTTTGGTAAGCAGGATGCTGGGCTAGATGGACTATTGGTCTGTCCCAGTATGGCCATTCTTGCGTTATGTTCTTAAGTTTGCTTTCTTTGCAGTATTAGTACAGTCCTTCAGATGCATGAATAAATAAGAATCATAAATAAATAGGCATAAATAAATCAGAATTGAAAGCCAACTAAAAATGCTTTTGGATGTATATTCAGTGTTTGACTTTCAGAAATGCAGACGTCAGTAGTAGATGCAGGTGCTCAGCAGATCTGAAAATCAGGCCCTTATACTGTTTAATTTTCAAATTTACACTCTGGAATATAAAAAGAATTTCACATTTTTTGCTCATGAACTTTGTTTTAAGGATAGATGTTTTCCTTAGTCAAGCTAATTTAATTTACTGATAAGATTGAAGGCCTAAGTCTTACTTTTGGGTCTCATCCTGCTATATGTTTCACAGACTGTCTTTAACTGCGTATAGAGAATTGTTAAATGAAAATAATAGGGTGATTAATTTGAACACAATAGGTACAAATTAAGTTAATTATCTTATATACATGCATCTCACTCACTTATGTCTGATACGGAAGTCTAGTTAAGCTCAGGTACATTTAGCCATTATACATCTTATAACTAGGTCAAGAACATAACTTTTTGGATCCGTTTTTAGCAGTTATGAAAGCAAAAGACTAATTGTACTGACTGTGCCTACCATAATACTGTGTTATGTATAGTATAATGATACAGGTTTGCCTATGCATTTCAAGCCTGAATTACAGTGCCACTTTTGTTGCACTCTTGAGCCTCCTGCCAACAGACTGCTTCATTATTATGTAAACAAATAGCTGCAAAAAGCTACATTGACTAAACAAGAAGTTAGAACCCAGGCCTTAAAATATATCCATCTTAGCTATCTATATGTCTTAGGGTGTTTTTTTTTATCTTGTCCATCACCATATTCTGGCTCTGAAACATAAAGGGCTGATTCTCTTAGCTGTTGCAATTCCTACTTTGATTTCAGTTGGAGTGGAGGATATTCAGTATCTCTGAAAATCAGGTCTCTGGATTCTCAAACTGGACACTCAAAAACCGAGGCATTCGTAGTACCAAAAAAATGGGCCTAATTACTGATTATACTCAAATTTCAAATGTCATTCCAAATATGTTCCATATTTGAGAATCGTCTTAGCGACCTTCTAATAATCTGAATGTTGGCTATTGTGACAATGTGTTCAGGGCTATACAATACACAAAATTAAAGATGGTACTGGCTCCATCACAGGAGGAGATTACAATCTCAAAGACAAGCACAGAGGAGACGAGATGTACTGGGAGAGGCAGATGAAGGGGCTAGTTTAAGTGTTTTCTATTATAAATCTAATTCTATCACTCTAGGTTCCAATACAGTGCCCATGACTGTGGTATTTGGCCATCATGGAAGAAGTAAGTTTTTAGAAGGGATTGGAACAAAGAGAGAACATGGGCTTTGTTAATGGGGATTGAGAAAGCATTCCGTGCATAAACATGGAAAAAGGTATAGGGAGCAGAGAAAAAGAAGGAAATGAAAGGGGGTGGAGGCTGGCATCACTTACACAGCACAGTGGATAAAATGATTTGATAAAAGAGAAGGTCCAGGGCGGCTATGATTTTTGGTGCCTTTTACCTGTTATGCCTAAAGAGAATCAACATGGGGGTTGTTTTTTTTAAAGTTCATTGAGGAGATTGATGCCTTATGTCATGACCCATAGGGCCTGAACCTGGTTCTGCAGGGTTTATAGGAACAGCTATGCTCCAGCCCTCCATCTGTCTGCCTGCTGCTGCTTGCTTACCTGGAACCCATTAAGTCCAGCCCCAATCTGAGGCTCCGCCCCTGCTGTCCTAGTGGTGGAGTCCCAGAACAGTTGATATGCCTGCTGACCCTACTTAAGCCAGCAGCAGGAACTGGAAGCTGTCTGAACAACTGGACTTCATCCTATTGTGGGCTGTGTGCCTTGTGCTCCCTGCTTTTACTCCACTGGCTTGATTTCTTGGCATCCTGGCCTGACTCTGGTTCCTGACTTGTGGTTCTGATCTCCAATTCGTCTTCTGCTTCTGACCTCCTGGTATCCTGATCCAGCTGATTCTTGACTTCCGTCTTGTGACTGTGTACTCTGGCTCTAACTACCCGGTTTGGCTGTCCATGACCTGGCTGTGACACCTTGGAAGAATGATTTGATGCTCTCCTGGTGGAAAGTGATGGTTGTGTAGATGTCTTGTACTTGTCAATTTAATAGAATAACATGAGTGTGGTCTATATCATTCAAAGCAGAGGAGGAAGAGAGACCTCTTAGGGATCTGTTATCTCTCTCAAATGTTTCTAAAACCTTGTCTATACTACACACTTTTGTCAACAAAAATCTGGTTTCATTGACGAGAGTGGAGTGTACACTGCAATGCTCCTCTTGCCGATTTAACTCTCCTGCTACACCGACAGAATAAAACCACCTTGATGAGCAGCATAGAGCTTTTTATGATGAAATTAGAGTGACACAGTGTCAGTGTAGACACTGCGCTTGCTTATGCTGCCTTAGGTGGCCACCAGGAGTTGTCCCACAATGCTCATCATGTCCACTCCTCATGTTTCAACTTGGCTCCCCTGGTGCCAGGTACACAGGCATTCACACCTCCTCCTTTAAAGCCCTAGGAATTTTTGAAATTCCACTTTGCTCTTTGCTTGGCATGGACTGTTCACACAGCATGTTCCCAGCTGATCATACCAGCTTTTTGCAGCAAACGTGCACCCAACTGGCGTACACCAGAGTTGTTGGATCTGTTGAGAGAGGAGGCTATGCAGTCACAGTTCCACTCCAGTCATAGGAACTTTGACACCTATGAGCAGATTGCTCATGGCATCGAGGAGAAGGGGCATGAAAGTGACATGCAGCAGTGCCTGCTAAGATCAAGGAGCTGAGGTAGGTGTACCAGAAAGCAAGGAAGGCCAACAGTCCCACTTGTGTAGCACTGAAAACATGCCACTTCTACAAGGAGGTGCACGCCATCCTCGATGGCAACCCCATGTCCACTGCCAAGAGCCCCATGGACACTTTAGGGGTGGGGGAAGGCTGGAGGCAACAGCCAGTGGAGTTAATCCCAGAGACAAAGTGGTGGACAAGGAGGTCAAGTTGGAGGAGGATGTGGGACAAGCAACAGTGTCATCCAATGGCATGGCGAGTCAGGACTTCTTTTTGATTCCAGAAGGGTCTAGCCAGTCCCAGCATTCTGGCTCTGGAGCGCCTGAAGCAGGAGAGAGGAGCTCCAGTAAGTACTCATTTTGCTTTGATACTACATGTTACATGAGGTAGAGGTGTCCTTTATTTTGTAACATGCTGCATATGGGAGAAGAGATAGTACTGTTTGTGCATCTGTTTCTCATTCCTCTGTGCAGCTGTGCAATGGGGGCCCTGTGGAAAAGTTTGTTAATGGATACCGGGATCTCCCGGGACTCCTCAGTAGAGATCTCTAGGAAACTTTCCTGAAGACACTATGGAATCCTCTGCTGAAGGTTCTTTTGTAGAGCTCCTTTGTTTCTTTCCTCATTGTAGGAAACTTTGCCATGCCAATTGGAAATTACTTATGCAGGAACCAAAGCAGCACACAGGCAAGCATCATACAGACCCAATCTGAAGCCACACGCATGCAGGAGATGTAACCTTGTATTCTCAGTAACCCTTAGTACTGAGCTATCAGCTCCAATCACTTCTCCCTGTGGAAAACAGTGTCAGCATTCAGAATAGTGTCCCTAGGCGCTTGTACAGATCCCCTTCTGAAACCACCCAGACCAATTCCAAACTGATTCGTGACTGACCGGAAGCAGTCTGGAGTTGCCAGCTTCCATACAGCGATCACCACTCGCTTTTCCACCGTGAGGTTACTCTCATTTTGGTATCCTTGCACTGCAGTGCAGAGGTGAGTTCTGCACACAGTTCCAGGAAGGTGGCTTTGTGCATTCAAAAGTTCTGCAGCCACTGCTCATCATCCCATACCTGCAGCACAATTCGATTCCACCACTCAGTGCTTGTTTCCATGAATACCAACATCAATCTTGAATTCTTTCTTTCCATGGCACACAGCCGTGCAGGCACCAAGTATTCCTGTTTCGATGTGCAGCTCATGAAATACTGCAGGATCAGCCGCGTTATGTTCATAACAGTTACCACAAGACTGGTGAGCAGTGCAGGATCCAGGCTTTCAGGCAGAGACGTTAGGCGCAAAGTTTACAGGGGCAGCTGAAAAATGGTGTGAAACATAGTCGGAAGCCCATGGAATGGAGAAAATAGCATCATGGGGCGGTGAGCCCATCACCATGATGCACTGCAAGCCATTCCCAGAACTCCTAGTGGAAGAAGGTGGTGATTTGCACAGTGGAATAGCTACCCATGCTGCACTGCTCTCTCTGTCGGTGCGAGAGCACCACCTGTGGATGTACTCTGCCGACACAAGAAGCGTTGTGTGAACATGCACAAGCGATGTAGTTTAAACAGCAGTTTATGATTGTCGACATAATATAAGTAGCCTTAACTCTGTAGTGTAGACATGGCCTAATGTACACACCACTACAGGCGATTTTTTCTCTCACTCCTTTCTCCCTGCCCCTCCATGACTGGGGAAGTGACAACTGGCTCCTTCAAATGGAATGTGAATGGTCCCTTGAAATGTGTTAACTACTTATATTTAACAATCTGTTCTATTGACCTGTGACACTCTGAGTATATTTCCCTGATCTGAAGAAGAGCTCTGTGTAAGCTTGAAAGCTTGTCTTTTAAATTCTGCTGATGAGAAAAATATTACCTCACCCACTTAGCCCTGGTCGACACTACAGAGTTTGGTTGACGTGAGGCAGTGTAGACCTCTGCCTCCGTGAGAGGTGTAGCGCTTAGGTCAATGTAGTTACGTGACGCTGTGTCAATGTAGATACTTACATTGACTGTGCTGCCTTTCAAAAGCTATCCCACAATGTCCCACACTGACAGTTAAATCTGTGCAAGCACTCCGGGTGCGGATGAGCACTGCTGACACAAGGAGTGTAGTGTGGACATGCAAACGTGATTTAGTTACTGCCAGGGCTGTGAGCAGGAATTTAAATGTTACCACGTGCGGGGAGGGGCACCCTTGGGGGACACAGAACTCCTCTGGTGGGGAGGTGGGAGGAAGAGCAAACTCCTCCACAGAACTCCTCCTGCTCCCGGGCTGCGATGAGAACAGAGAGAGAGCTCCTCCTCCCCAGGGCTGCGGTGGGGAGAGCGGAACTCTTTCAGCCCCAGGGAGATTACTGATGAACCCAGGAAGCTGAGTAGCACATACTGTCTCCTCAGATGCTCCGGAACCTGCATGGGGCATAATAAAAAGCAAAAATTTCCCCTACCAAACCCACAACTGGGGTCCAGCGGCTGCGCTACCCGCTGCCCATGACTGTGTTGTTTTGGTGCTTGACTTAAAGGTGTGGATTGCATCTATCATTCCAAAAAGTTACTCTGTGTGGCTTTTCATGGTGGTTTTAATACACCTCTTGAGCACAATGGAAGTGAAACTTAATTAATTAAATTCTCCCTGTCTCCACTCCACTGCTTCCCCCAAACCCTCACCCTGCCCCTGCTCCTCCTCTTCCCCACCTCTTTCTACCCCTCCCCCGAGCACACCCTATCCCCACTCCTCCCCCTCCCTCCAAGTGCCTCCTGCATGCAGGAGCCACTGGAAGAGATGGGGAGGAGTTGAGTTGATTAGCGGGGCCTTCAGACTCCCTGAAGTACCCTCGCAGACCCTGGTTTGAGAAACACTGCTCTAGCTCCCTCCCCCTTCCCCCAGCAGTGACTTCCATGTGTGAGCTGGGCTCTGCCAGGTCCAGCAGCTCCTAGTGGTGGCTACCAGCACTGCAGCCCATTTCTGTGGGGGAAACGAAATTCTGCACACACATTAATTTCTGCAAAATTCTGCATTACACAGTGGTGCCAAATTCCCTGAGGAGTAATAGGTTAGCTAATCTGAGTCAAGAACACTTTTTTGCAGTGTAGACATACCTCACGTGAGTTGCACAGCAACAGGGACAAAGTACTAATGTTATCAGACTTTATGTGCAACAGAAGGGTGGGGGGAAGCTTGGAATATATGAGTATATTCTACCTTTATGTCCAAATCCAACAGCAATAAATATGAGATAAGAAAGAAAATTAATGGACCACTGTACGTTTAAAATCTGTACTTGTGTTCCCCTGTGGCTGTTTAGTGGCAATGTTGCTTAAAGAATTATTACTTCACGATGTGTGATGGCTTAAATCAGTTGTCCCTAACCTTATTTTTTTGAAGTGTCACTTGCAATTAATATGGATGCCCCAACTATTACTGGATGCTGTGGCTTTGTTACTGCCATCTTTCCTGTATTGTATCTATTTTGAGTCTCTTCCTCCTGAACTTTTCTTTCTGTTTTCTTTCTTTCCTTGTCTTTTTGCTCACCTTTCACTGTGGATTCCAGTCCTGGTTGGTTCACCCACTTGCCCGAAGGCTATCTGCTTTCTGGTGCATGTGTGCTGGGGGGTGGAACTTGTCTTCTGTTGCTGAGTGCTTAGGGCGGGCCCACATGTACTTGCTGCTGAACTGAATTCCTTGGGAGCAAAGAAAAGTGAAACTTGGCCAGTATGCACTGCTACCTGACCAGCAGCTTTGCATAAAAGGTCGGGGCGGGGGAGTGGTTTTGAAACACTTGTGGCTGTGGGAGTAGTTTTGCAGTGTGGAGTGTAGTGGATCTGGAGTCATGCTCTCTATCTGCAGTGCTCCTCTTCTCTGTTTTGTGCTCTTGGAGTTATCTGAAATCTTCCGGGGGAGGGGCTGACTTCTTCCCCCCATATAGGGAAAAACTACTAATACACAGATAAAGTGAAACATCTTACACTCTATAAACAAAAGTGAAATTGACTGGTCCATATATGAGCTGAATAAATGCTAGTAAACAAACTTATAAACAATGAGAAGTACATTAGACAGCTAGAATTTCAGCTTTAATAATCCTGTTCTTTTCAGTGATAATCATGCCTGAGTGAGGACAGCAGGATTTGAGCAGTAACATACAGTATGTAAAGACATTTTGTTTTTAATAACCTTTAAAAATTGTCAATGTCCCCTTAGGAGCCCCCTCTGCATAAATATGGGTGTACACAGCTAATCTCCAATTGAATGTAATTACATATCACTTGGACTACCACCAACATAAGACTCTATTCTCTCTTTTTAAAAAAGGATAAGACTTTTTGATGAAAATCTGATGATTCTTCCATTTTCTATGATCTAGTCTGATTTGCTAAAGGTTAATATGAAGGGAGTACTGAGGGCAGAACAGTAACTAAAATTAAAAGAACCAAATATATATATATAAATAAAAGCCAAACGGAAAAGAAAGGAACTAAACCTCCATCAGTGAAGGTCATTGAATCCGTTGTTCAGCTCTTGCATTGGATTGGTTTAAATTCCATGTAATTTAAGTTTAACTGCTTCTTGAAGGTTGTACTAATGTTCATTTAGTCCTACCACATTGGGACTCTTCAGATCAAATATACAAACTAATGGAAAAGCAGTATTAATTGAAGCTTCCACATCCAACTAAGAAAATACATGAAATAGCTGTATTTTCACTGACAGGAAATAATAAAGGAACATTCTTGCCTGCTTAGCTTGTTCTCAGTCATGGACCCAGAGCCAAATGCTTAGCTGGAACCTGGCTTGGATTTCCATTAGTTTACCTACCTCTGACACAGAAATACTGTAGCTTTTTAGAAAACTACAGGGTGGATCCTTCTGTGAACTGAAAATAATACTTTACATTTCCTGATGAAAATAAGTAAATGTTTTCTATCAACAGGGGTCTGTAAAGGCTACCCTGCTCCCTTTCAGTTCAGAAGAGTGCAGTCTCTTCCAACTTGCCAGCATCCATAAATAACCTTGGTGAAATCACAAATATAGAATTGCTTAGTAATGGTTAAACAGCTGTTGGTAACTGCTTCTATGCTTAAGAGCTTTCAAAAAGGGCCTAATATAGAGACTTCACTTTGAAATCTTTGAGCTTCAAAATGCTGCTTTGAAACATAATCGGCGATAAGGCTTACAAATCTGAAATCCTCTAACCTTCCTTGGGGGGAGAGGGAAAGTTGATGCAGGGCTTTAGCTTCATATTTCTGCTTGACATTAAGCCAAAAAGCTGCCCCAGACTAGTAGATCATTTCTGGACTTAACTACTGGTAATTAGCTAATGCCTTAATTAGAACTCTGAGGATACAAAGCCAAAACTCTAGTGGTATCATGGTAGTGACACTAACACCAGAGACTCATATATCTGATTACACAGTTGTTTACATTGCTGCATAGTTGTCTTTCCTTTTTATTTTGCCGGAAAATTGTGCTCTAGAATCTAAGCCTTCATTCTGAAAATAACTAAAGGGCCAGATTCCATTAATCTTACTTGTGTTGAGTAACATCTTACCCATTTGTGACTCTTTCTGGAATATGTCTATTAAAAAAGGGAAGAAGGAGGATCCTGGAAACTACAGGCCTGTCAGCCTCACCTCAGTCCCTAGAAAAATCATGGAGCAGGCCCTCAAGGAATCAATTCTGAAGCACTTAGAGGAGAGGAAAGTGATCAGGAATAGTCAGCATGGATTCACCAAGAGCAAGTCATGCCTGACTAATCTAATTGCCTTCTATGATGAGATAACTGGTCTGTGGATGAGGGGAAAGCAGTGGACGTGTTGTTCCTTGACTTTAGCAAAGCATTTGACATGGTCTCCCACAGTATTCTTGCCAGTAAGTTAAAGAAGTATGGGCTGGATGAATGGACTATAAGGTGGATAGAAAGCTGTCTAGATTGTCGGGCTCAACGGGTAGTGATCAATGGCTCCACATCTAGCTGGCAGCCGTTATCAAGTGGAGTGCCCCAAAGGTCGGTCCTGGGGCTGGTTTGTTCAATATCTTCATTAATGATCTGGAGGATGGTGTGGATTGCACCCTCAGCAAGTCTGCAGATGACACTAAACTGGGAGGAGAGGTAGATAGGCTGGAGGGTAGGGATAGGATACAGAGGGCCCTAGACAAATTAGAGGATTGGGCCAAAAGAAATCTGATGAGGTTCAACAAGGACAAGTGCAGAGTCCTGCACTTAGGACGGAAGAATCCCATGCACCGTTACAGACTAGGGACCGAATGGCTAACAGTTCTGCAGAAAAGGACCTAGGGGTTACAGTGGACGAGAAGCTGGATATGAGCCAACAGTGTGCCATTGTTGCCAAGAAGGCCAATGGCATTTTGGGATGTATACGTAGGGGCATTGCCAGCAGATCGAGGGACATGATCGTTCCCCTTTATTCAACATTGGTGAGGCCTCATCTGGAGTACTGTGTCCAGTTTTGGGCCCCACACTACAAGAAGGATGTGGAAAAACTGGAAAGAGTCCAGCGGAGGGCAAAAAAAATGATTAGGGGACTGGAAGAGGAGAGGCTGATTAGGGGACTTATGAGGAGAGGCTGAGGGAACTGGGATTGTTTAATCTGCAGAAGAGAAGAATGAGGGGGGATTTGATAGCTGCTTTCAACTACCTGAAAGGGGGTTCCAAAGAGGTTGGATCTAGACTGTTCTCAGTGGTAGCAGATGACAGAACGAGGAGTAATGGTCTCAAGTTGCAGTGCGGGAGGTTTAGGTTGGATATTAGGAAAAACTTTTTCACTAGGAGGGTGTTGAAACACTGGAATGCGTTACCTAGGGAGGTGGTGGAATCTCCTTCCTTAAAAGTTTTTAAGGTCAGGCTTGACAAAGCCCTGTCTGGGATGATTTAGTTGGGGATTGGTCCTGCTTTGAGCAGGGGGTTGGGCTAGATGACCTCCTGAGGTCCCTTCCAACCCTGATATTCTGTGATTCTGTGACACCGATGGCTGTGCCATGCCAGCCTACTCGGGCTTGGCCTGCAGGGCTGTTTCATTGCTGTGTAGAGTTCCGGGCTCGGGCTGGAGTCCAGGCTCTGGGACCTTGGGGTGGGAAGGTCCCCGAGCCCAGAAGTGTACACCACAACTAAACAGCCCCGCAGGGGCCAGCTGCAGGTGTCTAGTTACTCTGTAGATACACCCAATAAGATCAGTGAATCTGCTCAAGAAGCAAGGTTGACAGGTTGAAAAGGAATCTTTCAAAATGTGAAGGAAATGTAAACCAGTGCAGGGAAACGGAAATAATAGCCCTGAGAGCTGTTAACTGCTCTACTCAACCTAAAGGGGTGTTAACTCTAATACCTTACATACCACTTCATTAGGCATTTAATTGCTGCTTATCTTAGAAGAACAATGAAGCTAGTATCAGCCATTGTTATTGGATGCTGTCTCTACTTGTGTATATATACACAGATATTGGGACACATTACAGTTGTCACTAATTAAGATCACATGTTAAGCAACCTCTGCCCTTTCACTTCCATTGTCAGATGTTTTATTACCTTTTGAAAAATTATCTTTTAGGCTAATACTTTGAACAAAGAGGTATTTTTATGTAAAGTCTTTATGGAAATAAAAACTGAACAGGCTTTTTTATTGATTAAGAACATTTTATTAAAATGTAAATACTTTATTGCTCATATAGCATTTTGAAGAGATAAAGGACTAGGTATATGTAAAGTTATTTCTTTGATGTGAGAGTCTGCTGTTTTTAATCCTCAGTGCCTGGAGATAGGAGACAATTTTCTTTAAATGAATCCCTTAGAAGGGACACGAGGACAGTCTGTTAAATCTCACCTCAACTGTTTGTGTGATTCAGAATATTGTCGTGTAGACATTAAATGTTCTTATTTAAGATACTGAGAAACCTGTCTTAAGTGACAGATTGTAGATCAACAAAAATGGGTTGCCTAGCAGAGGTGTTTGTATATTAGTAGTAGAGCAAAAGTGTTCTTTTAGTTTAGAGATACTTGAGGTGGCTTAAAGATAGGAATAAGCCTAATAAGTGTCAGGTTTCAGAGTAACAGCCGTGTTAGTCTGTATTCGTAAAAAGAAAAGGAGTACTTGTGGCACCTTAGAGACTAACCAGTTTATTTGAGCATGAGCTTTCGTGAGCTACAGCTCACTTCATCGGATGCATAGCATATCGTGGACTAATAAGTGTGATTCTTTGGTCAGTGATTGACTGCATTAGTTACGTCATCTATTTCCTTCAAGCTTCAAATTCCTAAATTAACATGCAAACTGACTTTATATTGCACTTATTAATACAGAACTTTCCTTGTTGGTGCTATTTTGTCCTATTTCTGGGAATGGTTGGTTGACTCTCCTACTTAAAAATGACTGGTGCATAAACTGACTAAGTTAATTTCAAAACAAACCAATAACAAACAAAACCAAAACCCAAAGACACACATACACTGAGTCACTGCAACCACTGAAAATTATTTCTCTCCTAATGTTGACACCAGTCAAATATGTCACATAAACATGATTATTGTATCACACATATTGCCGTGTTGTAGGATTTAGATTTAGTTCTGCGAGTTGTTTCTCATAGGTCTTGCTTTCCAAGCCCATACTGTCAACATCTAACCTTTTGAAACAGACATTTGAAAGAAAAATAGGAACACATTGCCTAACTCCACTGAAATATATCCAGCAAGACTGTGGTTTGGAAACCGTTGAAAAATGAGGATAAATAGGGCTGTGAAAGCGCTTGGTGGGAATATATGACTCTTTTGTGCTGGGCAGTTGGTTGCAGTGGTGGAAAGTAGGTGCCAGTGCAACGGAGATATCTGCGCAACTGCAAGCAATTTAGGGGGAGATTTAAAGGTGAGCCTGAGCCTCTATGCTTTAATGTAACTCAAGAGATGTTTTGATGATTTTATAGAAGTCAGGTTTCAGAGTAACAGCTGTGTTAGTCTGTATTCGCAAAAAGAAAAGGAGGACTTGTGGCACCTTAGAGACTAACCAATTTATTTGAGCATGAGTAATTCCCACAGTGACAGGTTCTCCATGTTGGTTGATCTGTATGTAATCAATGAGAGAACGCTTTTTCTCCATAGTGGCTCCCCTTCTCTCACCAATTTGTTATGTAGGCACACTTTTTCCAGCCCTTGTACAATATCCCTGATCACACTGTGTCTCTTCTTGACATCTAACATGCAATCAGAGAAGTTTCTAAATGAAATCCACTTTCACTACTAATACTACTGTCTGTCTATTCAGTTAACTCTGCCCCACCCTCTGAGTAAGTAGTATGAATGCATTAGCACTATAGTTCCACAACTCTGGTACAGATGCCTGCCAGCAGCTGCTATGCATAGGCATGTAAGACTGCTTGAATGGAGGGTGTGGCAGAGTAATTTGTTTCTCAGAAAATTGATCTCTGAGATTTTAGGCCATATCTCAGTGCTAATATAAGAATTTTTGGGCGTAATGCTATGGTTAGCGTATCTCTGTGCATCAGATAAAACTCTCCTTGCCCCCACCACTAATTAAACTCACACTTTGCTTAAAGTCTACCAGGATATGGGCTGGCACAATCCGTATAGACAACTTGAGTACAAGGTTGTCTGGTGATTCAGTGCATGTCGTGTAGAGCAGCTTTCTAAGGGGTAACCATCAATACAACCTATAGTTCTCTGTCGGTGGTATTGATGACTATTATTATTTTTCATGTACTTGCAACAAGAGGACAATGGCTTCAGTACCTGTACAATTCATAGAGAATGTCTGCCCTTTCTCCTTCTCCCTGTCCCAGTGCATAATGCTTTTTTTCTACATTTCTCCTGAAGCTAATATGAGAAAGTATGAGTAATGTGAGGAATGGCCCAGATCTACCAGATCAGTATTGGCATTGGTTCCTTGTTCTGTGTCAGTTGTTGTTGTTCAGTGTTTCCATATTACTTGTTATTTAATTACAGACAAACAGACAAATAAGATGAAGCAAGAAATTGAATGGCAGTGGTCAGAAAAGCAGAAGTCAGAGCTCATCATGTGCAGACTTGTAGACATGAGGGTAGGGGCTGCATGGAAGAAGGTATGGAGGCTGCTTTCATTGGTAGAGCAAAGACCGGGTCAACAGTTTGATAAACTGGTAGATCTGATAGACAAAGTAGGATTAAATGGTGATGGGCACTGAAGAAAAAAACAAGGTGCTAGTGTTTGATACAGTGGAGGGAAGGAAGATGGTGGAAGGATGCAAAGAAGGTAGTTTTATGAGAGAAATGACAAACCACAAAGATGACCTCAGTAGCATTGTTCTGAATAGTGACTGAGAAATTGGTGAGATAAGGTTTTCAGGCATGTGTGCATAACAGATCAATAGTTAGGTTTTGGCCAAGTTGAGCTTAAGATGCCCACTGGACACCCATGAGATGTCAGAAAGAGATGTTGGGATTGTACAGAAGTGGATATAGAGGCTGCCTCGCTTTCTTCTTTGCTCTTGGGGTTAAAAATCATTAGCTACAGAATATCAGCAGCTTGGACACTCAGACTAGAGGCTGCATTTTCAGAAAACTTGCACTGTATAAATCCATGGTACACCCCACACCTTGAATACTGCAGCAATTCTGGTTACTCCTTTCAAAAAAGATATATTAGAATTGGAACTGGTAGAGAAGGGCAACAAAAATGATGAAGGGTACAGAGCAGCTTCCGGAGGAGAGATTAAAAAGACTGGGATCAGGGATGCGACGGAGGGCTCGGGGCTCATCAGGCCAGCCCTGAGTGGGAGGCTGGGGTGGAGCTCAGGCTAGCCTCACCCAGGGTCCTGTTTTTCCCTTTGGGAAAGATGGTCACCTTCGCCCGGCATTGCTGAAAGGCCTTCTTCTCCAGTTAGCCTCCCATGGGCAGCAGTTTGCACCATATCTAAGTGCTGGGAGCTGGCGTTACAGCCCTAGCCTGGTGAGACCTTTGGGGCCACGCTACCTCCCCGATTATTTTATTTACACACAGAGGTTTGGGGCCCCCCATGCCCCTGACTCTGGCACAGTTGCCCCTCTCCCCCTGCAAGAGCTCAGACCAGGACCACCTGAGCGGGCGAGCTCTCGTACAAACGGCCTTCTGCCATCAAGGGCATCCACTTCATTCCCGCCCTGCCCGGGGTGGGTGTGTGACAATAACCTCCCCTCTCCCCTTGGCCCATGTGGCCGAGCCACGCCGTCCGTGGGCTCCGCTGCCAACATCCGCAAGCACCGGCGGGAGCCGGACAGTCAGGTCACTCCCTCGCCCCCGCCCGCGAGCCTGGCCCGGCCCCGCCGAGCCCGCCGGTAGCCCAGGCCCTGGGGCGGCCGCGGCGCCGCCTCTTCTGCCCGTCCCCGTGATGGCGGCGCCGGCGGCCTCGCTGGCGCTGGCAGGGGGCGCCGGGCCCGCGCCTCCTCAGTAGCGGGACGGCTGGAGCCTCCCCCGGCCCCGCGGGCTTTGTCCGCTTGCGAGCGGCGGGGTCTGCGCCGGGGCCGCCGTCGCCTGGAGCCGGCGAGCTGCGCCGAGAGCCGGCGGGGGCGCGGCCCTCAGCCGGGAAGGGCGGGCCGGGCCACGCAGCTCCTCCCCCGCCGCTGCCGCTGCCGCCCCCCCACCCGGGTACGGGCCCAGCCGGCCGCCCAGCGCCGCGGCAAGTTTGTGGGAAGCAGCAGCAGCAGCCGAGGGTCACGGAGGCGGCGACGGCCGGAGCCACCATGGCTGGCGGGACGAGCTCCGCGCTCTCGGAGTCCGGCTGGTAAGTGGGGCCTGTCCGCTGTGCGGCTCCGTGGGGCCGATGGTGGGACTCGGGGCCTGCCTGGAGGCTCGGGTCTGGGCTGGGAAACGGCTGCTGCTGCTCTAGGCCTCTCTGGTTCCTGCCCCTTTCCACCCTGACAGTAGGTGCCTCCCCCCGCCTTGTGAGAGGAGCAGGAAGTGCTCGGGGTGGGGGAAGATAGGTATTTCGCATTTGAATGGTAGCTATTGATTTGACCTTTTCTGGGTCACTCAGAGGGGATGTGTTAGGCACAGTCCCTGAGCAGAAAGTCCAGGGACCAGACCTGGTATTCTTTTTCTCAGTTTTCCCAGTTTATACAGTGAAGGGTTGATCTTGTCCTGCATGTTTCCTACTTGTTACATGGGCAGATGGGCTGTAGTTGCTTCTACTTGCAGAGGCATGGTGTGGCTTTTTTAGTTATTTTATGCAGTGGGTTCCCTTCATCATCTCCCATAAATGAAACAGAAAGTAAGATTAACACTAGTTAATGAAGTAAGTTTCCCAGCATCCCTCAGAGTTGGTATTATTGAGCTAATGTTACAGAAATGATCAAAAAGTAAAGCTTAATGCACCAAGAAGTTGTCTTATCTAAATTCGTAGGCCTTGTGTAGTCTACTCTAATTTTTCTCTGAACAGTTTCCCCTCATTGCTAACAATGATGTTTGGGTGCAGCTCCATGGTAACAACAGTGGGAATGCTGATTTAGACAGGGTTCTTAACCACCCATGGTAGTTTTTACTGAAATGTCATGTAGATATGCTGCAAATAGATTTCGTTGAGATGTAGTTAAAACACTGTAGGCACACGCCTTTCTGGACCACTAATACTACTACTGGTTGTGCTGCATGGGTAGGAAACTCTTTCTTTAAAAAGGGGGGCTAGTGTAGACAAAGCTATAGTGAGGGCAGACTTAGGACTAGAACCCAGGAATTGTGACTCTCTCCAGTTTGTGCTAACCATATTACTTCTCTCAAAAAGCAACACTTACCAGACTCACCACTTTTTTCAATACAAAGCATACACATACTCACCAGGGTATGGGTTAGTATTATTTATATACTAGTTCAGACTTTTTCTTGACTATTTTACAACACTGTTGTAAAAATGAGCACACCTTGAAATATCTGCTCATTGTAAAAATTAGTAATTTAGGCCTAGTTTGGAAAATTACTATAGTACATGCATAAACGTCAAGCATGTGAGTAGGCTCATTGAGTTGCTTGGAATACTTGCTTAAAATCCCACATGCTTAAAATATAGCATGTACCTCCTTCCTTCTGGTGTTTTGTTGGATTGGGGTCTTAGGGTACCTAAATTTATTGCTGCCACTTTAAAAGGATCACAACAAAGGTCACATTTTAATTGCTGGAGCTTATATACTGTAACACCTATGCTGGTTCTTCAAATTTTAATTCAAAGTTCAGTTTCTGGAGAAAATAATCTATGGGAAGACTATAAATCTGCTGATCTGTGAACTTTCTGCTCCTACAAACTTGTATTGCCTTAAAAATAACCTGCTGTTCTTTTATGGAATCATTGATCAAACTGAGAAGCTGAGGTGTCTTGCTTGGTCTGCTTCTCTGCAGATGCTTGGCTAAGGAGTAAAGGTGCTAATTTCAGAAATTATATTCTTTTAATGCTATTCTAGTATGCAGACTTCAGTACACAGGGTCATGACTCTTGGCCACTAGAGGTTAGGCACTAAAGGTAACTTAATTTTAATAACTGTATTGAAGGAACTGTATCAGCAATTATAAGTTGAAATTAACCAACTTTTCAGGCAAGTAGTTTATACTTAATTTTTTTGTTTTTTGTTTGTTTCTGGTTTCTTATTATGCAGTACATAAATATAGTTTTATCGGAGTAGAGAGGTTATTTGCTTCTGTATTTGGCACTAGTGCAACTGCTGCTTGAATATTGGAATGTCCAGTTCTGGGGTCCACAAGTCAAGAAGGATATGGAAAAATTGAAGTTAGTTAAGAAAAGAGCAATGAGAATAATTAGAGGATTAAAAAACATGCCTTATAGTGAAAGATTGGAGCTCTGTCTATTTAGTTCAACAAATAGAAAGTTAAGGGATGACTTGCTTACAGTCTGTAAGAACCTACATGGGGAACAAATATTTAATAATGGGCTCGACAGTCCAGCAGAGAAAGATATAACATGATCCAATGGCTGGACACTGAAGCTAGACAAATTCAGACTAGAAATAGGGTGTGCATTTTTAACAGTGAAAGTAATTAACTATTGGAATAATTTACAAAATGTTGTGGTCGATTCTCTATCACCGGCCATTTTTAAAGTCAAAATTGGAATTTTTTCTAAAAGATATGCTCTAGGAATTATTTTGGGGGAGTTTCTGTGGCCTGTGTTACACAGGGGATCAGACTAGATGACCACAATGGTTCCTCCTTGGCTTGGAATCTGTGAATTTAAAATATTAGTCTTAACACACAAATTGAAATTTTTAGGCTGCTGCCACTTTTCTATTTTGACAGTCAAATGAATGTAGTGTTAAGAAGATGGCTTGTTGATATTTGTACTACAAATAAAAATTTTTCCAAACATTTCAGTGGCTAGCTTATATTAAATAACTGAAATGGTTCACACAGTTTCTGCAGTGTGTGCCTGGACCTTGGCAAGCTACAACATTGGGGAGTGGCTGATGTGCTTAAGCATTTGATTTGTGCCCTCATGATGTTGCAGGAGGTGAGCCAGTGATGGGTAGTGGGCTGACTGCCAGGCACTGCTCAGTCACTAGCGGCATGTTGTGGCCTAGTCTTATTGGGGTGGGGGGGGCATCATATAGGAAAGAAGTGGATGTACATGGTGGGAAGGAGGAGGAAGGGGAGAAGGATTGGAAAGAAGAGAATGAACAACAGAAATATCATTAAACAAACACCCAACTACTTAATTTGTTTTTTTCTGCATCTGTACTCAAGATGTTCTACTGTTGTTGTTCTGTGGGGTGTGATTTTTTCCTTGACTCCTCTACCCTCTGATAGCAGCAGCAGAGCTTCAAGCAGATTTTAAACAAGTCTTCAGAACTGGTACTTAACTTGGTGTGTTTCTGGTCTACGTTAGTAGTTTAAAACATGATCAGCACCAGCTAAGTTGCAACTGTTGCTGGTACCTCTTGCGAGAAGTGGGAACCTTTCCTACTTCAGAGACAAGGTTAAAAGACTCTATAAGCCAAATTCTGTGCTCATTTACACCAGATGTGCTTTTCTTTACATATGTGAAACACGATTGTCTTTTGCAACTGCAATTTAATTAACATGTCTGTTGATTTATGAGGCATCCTGTGCTCCAGCTTGCTTTCCCAAATCCTTACTGGTTCTGCTACAGTAACAAGAATTGAGAGTAGTAAAAACTAATTGTTGGTGCTGACATAAGCAGATATAACTCTAAATATATTTATGGAGCTGGTCTGTTGAGTAAGGAGGTGGTGACATTACACAGTCATTTTGCAGAGTAGAACTGCACTTGGGTTTTTTTTAATGTAGGGATATCTTAACCTTTTTTCTAGATAAATGTGTCCATTAAAGAGTGTAGTTTGGAATTTCCACTTGACTCCATCTTACACACCACCTAATGCAAGAACTTAAATACTTTTATAAGCACAAAGGGATATTGCAGATATATTATCTGATTCCGAGTAAATAAAACTTAAGATAGAAAAGAAATATCTACGGTACATCCAACTGGAAATGTTAGAGATTTGTCTTGTATATTTGTGTTGGTATTACAAAATGTATTTTATTAAATTCTGTGAACATTATATTTATTTGCTGTCAAGTGTAACTTTGGTAATAGTGATCAGTAATTACAGCAGATGTATTTCTTCACCTCATTTGGAAAATTTAGAGATTCAGCCCCCATTGATGTCAGTGTAGTTGTATTTTCTTATGCTGCTTTGGTCAGTTTGGAATTTTTTCCCTTTGGGAGTCCAGTAGGAACTTCAGGGAGTATAGGGCTGTGTCATAACTAGTACTGGCAGCGATGGTAGATAAAATCTGACAAATTCTGCATAGTATTTTGTTTGTGTGTGTGTTATATAGGAAAGAATCTTAAAATTTAATACAACAGAAAAAATTTGTCATTTGGAATCTTGGATTTGGGAATGCCTTAACTTCTTTATGATTTACTTTTTTTATGGTGCCCACAAAAAATGAACTGAATTCCAAACAATTCTTCTTTTCTCTCTGTTTCCAAGGGTGTCCCATTTTCTGTTTCTCATTTGGTAAAAATGTGGGAGTGGGTGTGCCATTTATTTTTAATTCAGCCTTCTTGTGTGTCCAACCTGTGCTCTGAATGAAGCTAGGGTCTTGTGGAAGATGTGTATGTGATGATCCTAAATTACACAACAGTTTTTTTTTCTATCCTAATGCATACACACAAAGTGGCAGATAAAAAGTAGCATGGGAATCTTTAAATCTGACATTGCTTAATTTTTGAGTGTTGGCTTTTTAAGCTAAAAAATGATGATGGCGTCTCACATTGATGTATGAGATTCAGCAAAAACTATAGGTGAACAGTTTTTCCTCTAATTTTTCCCATGCATAGGCGGAACGAATTTTGTTATGTGCCCATAACAAAATGTGTTCGTTTGACACATTACCTCCATATTGGTGCACATAACAAAATTCATGTGGTGGGGGTGGGGCTGAGGGGTTTGGAGTGTGGGAAGGGGGTCAGGTCTAGGGCAGAGGGTTGGGGTGCCGGGGGGGGTACGGTTGAGGACTCCGGTGGCGCATGCGGGCTCTGGGGTGGGGCCGAGGATGCGGGGTGTGGGGTGCAGGCTTTAACGTGGCTGTGTAGTCGCGGCTTTGTACAGAGCTCTCCCAGTGCTATAAAAAAACCACCTCTATGAGGGGTGTAGCTACCAGCGCTGAGAGGGCGGCTACTAGCACTGTAGCACTGTCTACACTGCCATGTTACAGCGCTGAAACTTGAAGCGCTCAGGGGTGTGTTTTTTTTACACCCCTGAGCGAGAAAGTTGCAGCGCTGTAAAGTGGCAGCGTAGACAAGGTCTTAATGTGCCTCACTTTAAAGCAGTTATTGACAAATCTGCCACCACCTTGCTTTGCTGTGGACTGTTGCTTCCTAGTTGCTGGGATCAAACTGACGTGCTTTCAAGTATGGACTTCAGTGTGTCTTTATATCATTTGTAACCTACATAACTTTACGTTAAAGTCTTTTTGTATGTCATTTTGTTGTTTTGTTTAAAGGAAGAAGTTTTTTTTTTTAACGTTTGTAATTTTGTAGGGTTTTTTAAAGGAAAAAAGTAAAAATATTTAATACTATGTAGCTGTGACACCTCCTTCATCATACTTCTGTCAGCAGAATTTGAACCCTGTTCCTTTAGTGTTGCAGCACATAATCCTGTTGCCACACGAGTTACAGAACTAACTGTATTAGCTGGCAGTAGGAGAAGACTGTTATCCTAGGGTGGTGATTGAACCACTGAAGACAGGTGCTGGATCCAGAAGGTTGTCGCGGAGCCTGGCACACCTTGACTCTTTCACCCACCCTGCCCTCCCGCCAAGCTGGGGGAGGTTTTGTACCATGTGATGCTCGTGGAGTTGGGTCTCTGAGGTTATGTGCTGAATCTGGATCGTTGCTGCTGACGGAAGCCTGGCCTGGTTCTCTCCCACAGATGTCTGCTGCAGTTGCTCAGACAGCTACAGGATGGTTCCTAGTGTAGCAGCTGCTGCTGCTTTTGCATAGGCCCAGCCTTAGAATGTTTGTTTTCACTTCAATGTTTTGGCATGCTCCCAGAATTTTCCTGAGGAATGCAACTAAGTGGAGGGATAAGGTAATTTTCAACAGTTGTGTATCAGCAAAACTTGAACATAATTTCATGGGACAAAGGAAATGCACCTCTCTAACCCCAGGGCTTCCCTACTGCCAGATTTCAGTGGCTCTCTATGATAGTAGATGTGTTGAACCTAAAAAAAAAAAAAGTTGCAAGTATCTTTTTTTTTTTTAATGAAAAGTGTTAGGCAACCTAAATATAGGGCTTGCTACCAGGATCCCCTTTAATAGAAAGCACTGTTTGCCAATAGTTAATACTAAGGTCATCTATTTGTAAGTATAGGGATAAACCGGGAACATGAGACACCACTCACTATATGTTAACTGTTGGCAAGTTCTGATTTTTTTCTCACAGGAACAACTGTGCTTGGGTGCTGATTAAAATGTCCATCACTAAATCTATATTTATAAAGTAATTGTAGGTCTGACTCCTGTTATAAAGTAAGGGAATCAATGCTGAAATTCCATTCTTTAAAGTGTAATCCTAAAATATTACTTAGTCACTTAAAATACATCTATTTAACAGATATATTCTTCTGATGTAGTAGTAAATAGTCTACTGTAGTAAAATACTTTTATGAGAACTGAAATACTTTTTCAATACTGGAAGCTCCAATTCTGATATTTTATAATATAGCTGTCTTTCAGGATATATCACTAAAATATAGCACTTGAAAAACATGTAATGTAAGAATCTATCAGGTGGCCATGTACTATTTACACATTATGGTGTATCGTAAAATCACTTTTGTAACTCTGTTCTGATGTTAGTTGTTGTTGCACACACATCATGGCTAAAACCGTAAAATAATGCTGGATTATAGCTATTTCAATTAAAAGAAAATAAAAACAACCTCCTTCCACCCAAATCGTATGTGAACAGATTGTTGAAAGGTTTCAGAGTAGCAGCTGTGTTAGTCTGTATTCGCAAAAAGAAAAGGAGTACTTGTGGCACCTTAGAGACTAAGAGATTTATTTGAGCATAAGCTTTCGTGAGCTACAGATCACTTCATCCAGTAAGGTACTCAAAATCATGAAATTCCAATCTTGCATGGTCTGCCTTAATTCTCCCCATTTGTGTGCATTATAATCTTTAATTACAGGAGTGTATACTATCCTATAACATTTAAAAACATTCTACAATAATAGGTACATGTGTAGTATTGGTAATTTTTTTTATATTTGCACTACTTTTGCTGTACTTACATTGATTTATCATAATGGTTCAATATCTTCCCTGATGTAAATTTGGTTTGTAGATATTTTTCTCCGTGGTATGTATTATAATAGTTAAGACCCGTAATTTTCATAGGAGTGTTTTGTAGCCTCTTTTGTTTGAGATACACAGAGCAGCAGTACACAGTGTTAGAAAGTGCTTCACATGTGTAGCTTTAAGGTCAAGGAAAAATGTACCTCTTTATGCATTTGTTATGGATAATTACATGTTCCCATACTGCTTCTCAAATAATCCAATTTGTCATTTTCCTATAGCCTTACATGCGTTTGTAGCAACTTCTGGGAGTGTACACTATGTGTGTATGCTAAACAGTTAAAGAAGGTCACTTGTATGAAAAGTACAAAAGGGAATCATACCTGCAACATAAGCTACAGAGTATTCCCCAATCCTGCAAATGACTACATGTGAGTAGTCTTACTGACCAGTGGTGTCCATAAATGATGATGGGAAGATATGTCATGATTCATTGAAATAGTGCTGTAACATGTTACAAAATATAATTTCAGTGAAGGATGCAAGTACTTCTGGAAGCTACAGAAAATTTGGAAAACCTTTCAGTCCATTTAGCAAAGTGCTTGCAGATCAAATTGTAAGAAAGTTGAAACGAATAATTAAGGTTAGAAGGCTTTTCTTCTCTCTACCAGTGTTTTAATCTGTTGTACCAATAAAATAAAAACCAGCAGGATCTTATTAAAGGGAAAAAGGCAAAATACCACATTTATTGTGAATACAGAAAGAATCATAGTAAGCAGTTAGTTACAGCTGTAACATTCCATTCAATCTCATCTTTATTCACACATTCATTCATACACACACACACACACACAGGTTCTGCAAGGTTGTTATCATAGTAAGCAGTTAGTTATAGCTATAACATTCCATTCAATCTCATATTTATTCACACATTCACTCATACACACACACAGGTTCTGCAAAGTTGTTATCATAGTTACCAGCCTTAGAGTTGCTCATGCCAAGCCACTGGCCAGGTGGCCTGGACATGAGGAGGGAGCAGGGCCTTGTCAGATGCTCATCTGATGCTCCTGGAAGTTGGTTTGCAGAATCAGACCCCAAAGTTCTCACTTTTTAGAGTCTATTTTTATAGGAATTTCTTCCTATGCCAGTCTATGGGAATTGCTGCATCATGCTGTTGCTGAATCAATCAGCAGATGGCACATTCCTGACGGCTCCAAGATGTTATCTTGTTCTTTGGTTCTCCCATTCTTGAGGCTGTTGGGTGGATTCCAGTCTGCCCTCCGGGGGTCCTCTGGTTATTTCCACTTGACGCCTTCTTCAGCCGATGGACACTGGATTCTTAGGCTGGCACCTCCCTGATCATTCAGTTATTATCCACACCAGGCATCCATCCACATACATCCTCTATCTCTATTTTAATCACAATTGTTAATACAACAAAAGGGCGGGGAGTCTCTGGGTGCTGTTTCTGTTGTTAGAGTATTGCTTTGAGTCTCTGTGAATTGCTTTGAGAACAGACTCTGTCTTAGAATGTACTAACACAATTAGCAGCTTGCAAGTTTTCACACACAGAGGGAGAGAAACAGTACCAAAAACCAAGAGACCTCTTAATTAGTAATACCCTGGAATTTAAACTATGGGGAATCAAACTCATTTGTGATTTTAATATAGAACTTTAATATGATCCAACAAATCAAGAATTTACTTGTGTAGTATTGGTTCAACATTTATTACATATGGGCTATTTCCTTGGTGGAACAAACTGCTCTTGGAGTTAATTCCTTTAAAGAGCAGAGAAAATGTTAATTTTAACCATTAGATTTTCAGTTTATTACATGTTAATGGCTTGATAAAATGGTAGATGAAGCTTCTGTGCTGTAGCAAGGTCATGACCCAAAACTGAGTCACCAGAATGTATCAGAGAGTTGCATGGGAGGCGTAGGTTAGGGGAGGGAGGGGAGTGGAATCGGGTGTGGATGGGAGGGCTCAGGGGAGAGGTTGTAGAGCCCACCCCACAGCAGTGTCTCCTGAGGCTCTGGTCTTGTGGGCTTTATTAGACTCTGTTCCCCACTCCAGGCGTTCCTACATGGTGCATGGGATTGCAACAGTGTTCAGGTTTGGCCCAGCCACCCTCTGTTCTAATGATGGGTAGCCAGTCAGGCCAAATTTGAGTGACTGGCTCTGCAACCTCATGTGTGAGTAATGTTGCGACCTGGCACAAATGTGGCATGGCTGGACCGAACCTGAGCGATGCTGTGACTCCCAAGGTCTTGATGCCTGGAGTGGGGAGCCGAGCCCAGCCAGCTCTGTGGCGCTGGGAATGCCACTGTGTTATGTACGATGTACTTGTTCTGTTAATGTGTATATTGTATGTTGTGGGTAAGAAAGACAGTTGGCAGTTTTTCAAAGAGACATTATTAAGGGCACCAGAGCAAACTATCCCACTGCGTAGGAAAGATAGGAAATATGGCAAGAGACCACCCTGGCTTAACCAGGAGATCTTCAATGATGTAAAACTCAAAAAAGAGTCCTACAAAAAGTGGAAACTCGGGTCAAATTACAAAGGATTAATATAAACAAATAACACAAGTACGTAGGGACAAAATTAGAAAAGCCAAGGCACAAAACAAGATCAAACTAGCTAGGACATAAAAGGAAACAATAAAATGGGTTGGCAACCTATGGCTTGCGTGCCAAAGACGGCACGCAAGCTGATTTTTAATGGCAGCGATCAGCTGATGGCCCTTGTGCAGGAAGGGGAGAAGCGGAGCCGCAGCGCGCTCGCTGCTCCTGGGAGGAGGCGGAGAAGAGGTGGCCTTGGGGAAGGGGGTGGAATTAGGGCATATCCCCTCCAGCCCCCTGTCATGAGCCGCTCTGGGCAGGGGGCTGGGAGCACCCCCACGACCCTAGCCCACACCCCCAGCCCTATTCCCTGACCCCTACACCCACCCCCCCACACACCCCAGCCTCCAGCCCTGACTCCTGCACCCCCCTACGACCCCATGCCCTGAATCTTGCACCCCCCGAGCACCAAATGGGAGCTTCTGCACCTCTTCCTCCCACATTCCCACCTGCACCCCTCGCACCAAATGGGAGCTGCCCAGGTAAGCACTTCACACCCAAACCTCCTGCCCCAACCCTGAACCCCCTCCCTCATTCTAGCTCCTAGCCAGACCCTGCACCCTAACCCCCAGCCTGCTCCTTCACCCCCAGCCCTGTGCTCCGTGCACTCCCACCCTCAGCTCAGTGCAGAGAGAGAGGAAGAGAATGGGCTAGAACCAGGGAGAAGGTAGGTACCCACTCTATGTGGGCAGGGCCGGGATCCCAGACCGGCAGCGGGCTGAGAGGGGCCGGCAGCCAGGACCATGGCTGGCAGGAGCCAGCGGATGGAACCCCAGACCGGCAGTGGGCTGAGAGGCAGTGCGCTGAGCCACTCAGCCCATTGCCAGTCTGGGGTTCTGGCTGCCGGCCCTTGCCAGCCGGGGTCTCGGCCGCAGGCCCCGCTCAGCCTGCTGCCGGCCTAGGTGAATGGAACCCCAGACTGGCAGCGGGCTGGCGGTGTAAGATCAGCATTTTAATTTAATTTTAAATGAAGCTTCTTAAACATTTAGAAAACCTTGTTCACTTTACATACGACAATAGTTTAATTATATAATATGTAGACTTATAGAGAGAGACCTTCTAAAAAATGTTAAAATGTATTACTGACACGCAAAACCTTACATTAAAGTGAATAAATGAAGACTCGGCACACCACTTCTGAAAGGTTGCCGACCCCTGCAATAAAACATTCTGCAAATACATTAGAAGCAAGGAGATGACCAAGGACAGAATAGGCCCGTTACTCAATGAGAGGGGAAAGACAATAACAGAAAATGTGGAAATGGCAGAGATGCTTAATGACTTCTTTGTTTTGGTTTTCACCAAGAAGGTTGATGGCGATTGAATGTCTACCACAGTGAATGTCAGTGAAAATGAGGTATGATCAGAGTCTAAAATAGGGAAAGAACAAATCAAAAATTACTTAGACAAGTTAGATGTCTTTAAATCACCAGGGCCTGATGAAATGCATCCTAGAATACTCAAGGAGCTGACTGAGGAGATATCTGAGCCATTAGCAATTCCTTTGAAAAGTCATGGAAGGTGGGAAACATCCCAGAATACTGGAAAAGGGCAAATATAGTGCCCGTCTATAAAAAGAGAAATGAGGACAACCCGGGGAATTACAGACCAGTCAGCTTAACTTCTGTGCCTGGAAAGATAATGGAGCAAATAATTAAGCAATCAATTTTCAAACACTTAGAAGATAATAAGGTGATAAATAACAGTCAGCATGGGTTTGTCAAGAAACAAATCATGTCAAACCAACTTGAGAGCTTTCTTTGACAGGGTAACAAGCCTTGTGGATGGGAGGGAAGCAGTAGATGTGGTATATCTTGACTTTAGTAAGGCTTTTGATACTGTCTCTCGTGACCTGCTCATAAACAAACTAGAGAAATACAACCTAGATGGAGCTACTATAAGCTGGGTGCATAATTGGTTGGAAAATCGTTCCCAGAGAGTAATTATCAGTGGTTCACAGTCATGCTGGAAGGGCATAATGAGTGGGATCCTGCAGGGATCGGTTCTGGGTCCAGTTCTGTTGAATATCTTCATCAGTGATTTAGATAATGGCATAGAGAGTACACTTATAAAGTTTGTGAACTATACCAAGCTGGGAGGGGTTGCAAGGGCTTTGGAGGATAGGATTAAAATTCAAAATGATCTGGACAAACTGGAGACATGATCTGACATAAATAGGATGAAATTCAATAAGGACAAATGCAAAGTACTCCACTTAGGAAGGAACAATCAGTTGCCCGCATACAAAATGGGAAATGACTGCAGAAAGGGATTTGGGGGTCGTAGTGGATCAAAAGCTAAATATTAGTCAACAGTGTAACGCTGTTGCAAAAAAAGCAAACATCATTCTGGGATGTATTAGCAGGAGTACTGTAAGCAGGACACGAGAAGTAATTCTTCCACTCTACTCTGCGCTAATTAGGCCTCAGCTGGAGTATTGTGTCCAGTTCTGGGTGCTACATTTCAGGAAAGATGTGGACAAATTGGAGAAAGTCCAGAGAAAAGCAACAAAAATGATTAAAGGTCTAGAAAACAGGACCTATAGGGAAGATGGAAAAAATTAGGTTTGTTGAGTCTGGAGAAGAGAAGATTGAGAGGGGACATAACAGTTTTCAAGTACATAAAAGGTTGTTATAAGGAGGAGGGAGAAAAATTTTTCTTCTTAACTTCTGAGGATAGGACAAGAAGTAATGGGCTTAGATTGCAGCAAGGGAGGTTTAGGTTGAACAGTAGGAGGAGCTTCCTAAGTGTCAGAGTGGTTAGGCACTGGAATAAATTGCTTAGGGAGGTTGTGGAATTTCCATCATTGGGGATTTTTAAGAGCAGGATGGACAAACACCTGTCAGGGATGGTCTAGATCAGTGGTTCTCAAAGCTGGTCCGCCGCTTGTTCAGGGAAAGCCCCTGGTGCGCTGGACCGGTTTGTTTACCTGCTGCATCCGCAGGCTCGGCCGATCGCGGCTCCCACTGGCTGCGGTTCGCCACTCTAGGCCAATGGGGGCTGCGGGAAGTGGTGCAGGCCGAGGGATGTGCTGGCTGCCCTTCTTGCAGCCCCCATTGGCCTGGGGTGGCGAACTGCGGCCAGTGGGAGCCGCGATCGACCGAACCTGTGGACGCGGTACGTAAACAAACTGGTCCAGCATGCCAGGGGCTTTCCCTGAACAAGCAGCGGACCGGCTTTGAGAACCACTGGTCTAAATAATATTTAGTCCTGACATAAGTGCAGGGGACAGGACTAGATGATCTCTCGAGGTCCCTTCCTGTTCTATGATTCTATGAAATATTTAAGTAAGTGAGACTTTTTTGCACTATATCTATTTACTGGGTCGTAACAGGCTATCAAGGCTTACAAATGTGTCCTGAGCCCTAAAAGTTTGAGAACCACTGTTATATCACATTAATACTACTTTTATATTAGAAATGATCAATTTTGCTTCAGTTCTGTTGTCTGAAATACAACTATCCGTAAGAAAACTCATAGAGAAGATCCCTCTTGTCATATAAATGCCTACACTTCATTACTGCTAGGGTCAATGCATAAAGTTTATGGGGGAAGTTTTCAAAAGTACAAAGGGTAATTGGGTGCTTATCTGCTCTTGTGCCTTTGAAAATCTGCTCCCCTCTCCCTATGCTAAATTGCAGTATCACAGCATAGAAAGAGGTTGAGTTTTAAGGTTGAAATGTTTAATTCTAAATCACTGTTTAGGGCCCCATTCACACTGCCATTCTAAACTCTAGAGTCTATACCCAGCTCTCCTGTGTCTTTATGTATGACCCAAGGAAAGTCATGGAACTGCCTTATCTGATTATGCTTGCTCCCTTTTTAGAAGACTTCGAGATTTACAGTTGAAGAACCCTATATAAGTGCTAAGAATTTTTATTCAGTGATGTTAGGGGCCAGTGCAGGAGTGGGAGAAGAAAGTGGGTTATTTTCAGGGATCTGTTTGTGACTTTATTCACAGCAGCAGTTTTTGAGTGAGTCTAATAATATGAGTCTGAAGGGATAATGGAATTTGGGAATAGTCTCAGATAAAAAAACAGTGTTTTGTAATATCATGAATGAGAATTCTTTTGCCTCATTTGAGAGAGAAATTTCTTCAAAACAAGTTCTGGGAACTATGAATATGTGTACTACTTTCCCTATCTTCAGAGAAACACAGCTAGGTGTATCTTACTGAATTTTTGTAGGTTTGGATGTGGCACACATCAAAGGTCTGTATTTGTTTGTGTGTATATATTTTAATAGCCTCAAGAAAATGGATGGCTGGGATGAGGAACATTTAATCACTGTTCATTAAGTTTGGAAATATCTACAGACTTTGGAATTCTTGCTTAGGGTGAGCACTACTCAACGCTTATTCTTGGCAATATTATCCTCAACTTTTTGTCTGTAAAGTGGTATATATTATGTTTTAAATCTAACATTACAAACTCAGTATTACAAATTCATTCTGGTATTAATGAACCACAGAAGTCTTAGTAAGTAAAAAGGGAATGGTCACCCAACCTGAAAATCCCTTACTTTTCAACTGGTATTCAATAGCTAAGCAGGTTTGGACCTGAGTAATACTTCCATAGATGATCACTTGAGGACACTACTACTTAGCATTTATATAGCACTTTATATTTTCAAAGCACTCTGCAAACATTAAATAATACCAGGTGGACTAATCTCTGCTTTTCTGTGATAGCAAAGGCTCTTACTGATTTCATACATGACTTGAAACATTTACTGTGCACACATTACCTGAAGGTCTGTGCTGATTAGCCAGAGACATATTCCAAAAACTTGGAGAGAGTCTACAGGTGGCAAATGGTGGGGGAGGGGGAAAGACTGTGTTTTTAATCTATGTCTGGTGCTTGTGGGGTGTTAACTTTTGGCTGTCACTGTTTCCAGATTTGGATTTGTCCTTTTATGTCAATCTTGTGTGTAACAACTGCCTGGCAAATTTTGAGGCTCCCTACTGTCTCTGGGCTGCTGAGACAAAAGAGCTACCTCTGTCTTGCCCTGGCTCTGGGAAGGGCAGGCTGGGCTCTCCACATAAATACTAGAAAAGATTTTGTGACTGGCCTATTGTATTCCTTAGTCGTCTTATTGGGAGGCTTCCCTCTTCTACCCCCTTCTCCTCCTGCTGTTTTTTGGTCCTCCTAAAACCAAACAAATCTGCCCTGTGGTGACACTGTAAAGAAAACTGGAAAAAACTAATGTCCTTAAAATGTATTTCATGTGATTTGGAGCTATGAATAATAATATGCATAATTCTAATTACATGTATGTTTCATGATGTTAGTGCGGGGTGGAGATAAGGTTGTTTGTTTGTTTGTCTTAGCTGTGTAATTCCATATCTTAAAGGGTTTTTCATTTCTTTTAAGTTTAACCGTAATGCTGAATTTCTTGGCTTAGTAGTACCTTTTTTATGTGTTTGGTAAAGGGCGGATACTTACAACATCCTGGTATTGTTTTTATCCTGAAGTAACTGATAAATACTCTCAACCCTAACTCCCAATTTAATGTAGTTCTTGTCTGGTAATAATACTTAATAAGTACACGTGATACGTATTTGGAGAGAAGCCACAGCAATTTTATTAACTTCATGAGCATTCAGCTTTGAGTCTGCTCACGTTTTTGGAAGCATCGAGTTCATACTTGGCATGCTCAACATCATAATGCAGTTATTATCATAGCCACTTTCATACTAGTAAAGACTGCTGTTCTTGAGTGCCTGGCTAAGGGCTTGTCTACAGTCTGGTAGTCCATAGCAAGCGGAGGTTGTTGATCTACGTAGCCTGATGCACACTAAGGGCTTGGCTACACTTGCAAGTTAGAGTGCATTAAAGCAGCCCCAGGCACCCTAACTCCTGACCTGTCTACACTGGCAAGGCACTTAGAGCGCCCGGACTCTGCAGCTGAAGCGCTCCTGTAATCCACCTCCACAAGAAGCATCACGCTTGCTGCGCTCCGGCTGAAACGCCTGAGCGTCAGTGTGAACGAAGTGTTGCATTACTGTGCTGTGATTGGCCTCCAGAAATGTCTCATAATCCTCTGAAGTCAAGTGGCCACTCTTGTCATTGTTTTGAACTCGGCTGTAGAAATGCGGATATCCTCTTTCAAAGCTCTGTTTCTGACAGCCGGCATTAATGTGGAATGTTGCTGCTGTGAATGTGTAAGAGAGAAAGAAGCCGGGGGAGGGGTCTACTGCTATTTGAATTTACAAGACAGTATGCCGACACACTCTCAGCACCCCAAAAACTCACTTTCTCTCCCCCCACATACACACAACACGCTCCCTGTCACACTCCCCTAACCCCATTTGAAAAGCATGTTGCAGCCACTTGTACTCTAGGATAGCTACCACAATGCACTGCTCTCTGTGGCGTTGCAAGAGCTGCTAATGTGGCCACACCAGTGCACTTGAATCTGACAGTGTAAACACACAGCAGCGTTTTCCTTGCTGCGGTCTCCAAAGGCTGGTTTAACTCCCAGCTCTCTACATCTGCAAGTGTAGCCATTCCCTAAGGCATGGTGAATAATGTACTATGATATTTCTATTGAGTGAATAGTTAGGTGGCTGTGCAGTATTACTGAATGTGCAAAATTTTTATCTGTTGAACTTGCCTGTTGTACTATCGGCAACTTGCTTTTTTGTCCCCTAATTATGAAATACATATCATATAAATTATTCTAAAAGGTTCAGCATTTTATAAACACCTAGAAAGCCATTTAACATAGTGGTAACATTTCTACACTGCCTTTGCCACATTTCTAAGACCAGTATAATTTTTGTATCTCATGGCCAATGCTATCATATCCACTTTCTAGACTTGTAGCTTTTTAAAAATCCACTGAAGACAAACAAATGTGTATTTTAGGATGATATTTCTTTCAGCAAAAGGAGTGGTTAAAAACATTTTGCATCTTTAAATTTTTAACTGTTAAAACCTGATGGCAACAAATTATTTAATTTTCCTGCAAATTTGAAATCCAGTCATAACATTTCCAGAACATAAGTAATTTCGAGCAAGTTTATAAATTCCTGTTTTTAAGTCTCAGTGACAACCATGGTACACATGTCCATCATTAGGGAAAGAAAGAAAAACAGATTGCTAAGACTAGTGAATGAGCATGCAATTTGTTTTAAGGGGCACCTGAAATCGAGTTAGGTCTTGTCCACACTACAGTTTTGTTGGCAAAAGGTAGCTTTTGCCAACAAAACAGTGGAGGTGTACACTCTTCGGTGCTACTTTTTGTGGCAAAACTCTCCTGTTTTGTTGACAAAATAAAACCACCTTGACAAGAGGCATAGAGCTTTTTGTTACAAAGTTAAAGCGACAAAGTGTTAGTGTAGGCTCTGCGGTTCGTTGTGTCAATGTAACTAGCCTTCCACAGTATCCACAATTCCCACAGTGACTGCTTTGCTCGCTGTTTTGAACTCTACTGCCTTGCAGGCATGCATCACTCCCCTTTCAAAGCTCCAGGAAGCTTTGACTTTCCTCAGCATGGAGAGTTCATATGCTGAGCAATGGTGCAATGTAAGCTGGTACGGTCAAGTGCGCCGTACAGTTAAGACATTTATTGCTGGTATTTTCAAGAATGAATAATAACATTTTCAAGAATGAATAATAAATACTGTTTTTGTAAATTAACCGCTGTCATGGACTATTTTTGTGTAATGTGCCAGGTGTCATAGCTGTCCCAGTATGCATGTCGTGCAGTGTTTTAGTGCAGCTGCGTGAGACTAGTTCGTGGACTAGTTCCTCTTGTTATCCTCGTAAGGATATCGGAAGAGTGGGCTGGCACGTTTATCTAATTGTGAGAGGGTTCCATTGATAAAATAAGTCCCTTGTATGTGTTGTGTATTGGATTGTGTTGATGTCAGAGCGAGTTGCTATGGGGTTAGGTGGTAACTAACTGGGGGGTTGGGTCAGTGGTTACCACATGGGGTTAGAATATTTAGGTGTGAGGTGGAGGCTTAAGCCACAGTTTAAGTTTAGTTTTGGAGTTGGGACTGAGGGTGAGCGAGAGAGCAGATGGCAGAATGTGTTGGTGCCGCAGCCCCTCCCCCCCACACCACGCGGCTGTATAATGTGTGCATCATACAGTAAAAACCCGTTCTCTGCACCGCTGTTTCCACGTTCCTATGTCTTTGTCCCGGCCAGAAAACCATTTCTTTACGTTTTCTTTTGTTTTTGCTTGAATTGTTTTTTTAAATATCCTTTTATTATTTCAAACATGTTCCGTTGAAAACTAAAATGATGGAAAAATAGTGGTCTTGAAAGTGATCATGTCTTTTTTAGGCCATAACTTGTTTCTGTTTATCTGACTGGCATAATTTTTTATTTTCTTCAGTTTATTTTAGCTCTCCATGGCAAACAACATTTTGATATGGCCTGGTGGCTATTTTGTTTTTCATGAACCTCCTAATAGGCTATACAAAGCATTGCCATAGTCTTGGATAAGTTATGGCAATAAATCTAACTTGTCTACTACCCTTGAAGGGGACGACGATATCATCAGTTGACAATAGTCCTTGGCTGCCCGTACGGTTTTCAAATGGTAAGAGTGTCTTCCCCTGGTGTATTAAAAATGCAAATCTAGTTGCTATCAGAGCCTGTATATAATTATTTTGTTTATAGACAACTCTGGTTGCTATGTTTACACAAATATTTTACAGATATAGAGTTTATCAAATCAAATCCATTATTTAAGTGTGCCATGTGCGCTTTTGTAAGGAGCAAGCGGGACACAGTCTGCATTATTTGTGTCGTGTGTGTGTGTGTGACACTTGATTTAGAATCCTAATTGTCATGGTTATGCATCTGTGCCACTGTTGCATGGCGCGAAAATTAAAAATCTGGACAGTGAGTGAAATTGAAGACAGCCAAATTGAGAAAACAAAATGTAGCTAGCTAGTTTTTTTTTTTTTTTTTTTTTAAACTGGTTACTAAGGATCGATCACAATGTCAATGCAACAAGCATTACTAAAAATGTTCAAGCGTAAAGCAGAGGATGGATGTGGAGAAAAGTAGGGCCTCTAAAAAAACTGACAAATGAGTCACCGACACTACATGAAGCCACAGAAAGGCCAAATCTACAGCCTGAGGAGGATGAGAGATCTGCTGAATCGTGGGGTAAGCCTACTAATGAAAAGCAATACCCAGCTGTGTGGTTGAGGGTTCAATTTGAGGAATTTCAAAGGAAAAATGATTGGATGTTGGCTTCCAGTGAAGAGCTAGGGTGTAGAACATGTAGTAACATTTCCAGTTGAAAGTTTCTCTGCTCGAGGCATGAATATTGCTTCTCAATGGGCTGAATTTCCGTTTCATCTTTTGGGAAAAATAAAGAAACAACGCTCACATCACTTCAAAAATATTAATGAACACAAAAAGTCAGCTGCTCATACTGAAGTTACAAAAATTCTAGAAACAGCTAAGAAAGACATGCTGATAAACATCAATGCAAAAAGTGAAGAAGCAGAATTTGAAACCACTGCTTGTGTGTTCAGGATGGCTTACTGCATTGCGAAAATGAATCGGCCATATACTGACCACAAGAGCCTGATTGACCTGCAGCAACTGAATGGGGTTGAGATCGGGCGATTGCTTCAAAGCCAACCTGTCTGCGGTGATACCATAGGGCATGTCTCCACAGAAATGAAGAAAAAAATTCTCGCAGATAATCGAGACCAAATCCAAGATTGCGATACTAGTTGACCAATCTACTACTTTTGTTCAAAAATCAACTCTTATAATTTTTTTACAAGCCGGTGCTGATGGTGTTAGAAATCCAGTAGCATTTCCTTCGGATTTGATTGAGTTAGACAATGCATCGGTTAAGAACATAAAGCAAGACATAATCAAATGTTTACTAGGTTGTGGATTCACTGTGGAATTACTGACCTAGGTCTGTCAGTGTTTGTAGTAATGGTGCAAATGTCATGCTAGCAGTCAAAGCTGGGGTGGGCAAACTCCTACAAAAAGACTTCCCAAATCTCATTTTGTGGCATTGCCTTAACCATAAACTTGAACTGGCCATTAATCAAACACTGGATATTACTGGGGGTACAAACGATATCAGACCATTTTTAGACAGCTTATACTTGCTTTACAGTCAGTTACCAAAAAATGCCCGTGAGCTCAGTACACATGCAAAGAAACTGCATGTCGTACTTACACTGAAAACCCTACCAATTTTTTTTTATGATGGGTAGTTTCAATGTGGAGAGCTGTCAATACAGTCTGGCAGACTTACCCAGCATTAGCTAAACATTTTGAGGAAGATTCACAAGACCAGTCAAGGGATAGAAAGGAATAAGCAAAATTCCAACGTCTCTCAAAACTGTGTTTGGTCAACTTTGTGAAAAATCTATCATTAATGTTACATGTCCTAACTGAGCTCTGAGCTCTGAACTCTTATAAGACAGAGAACTGACAATCCCAAAAGCAGACAACCTGATGAAAATCTGTTTGCAGAGAATCGAGAGCCTATATAGAATCCCTGTATTGCACACTGAACAGGCACAGCGAGCTGAAGAGGCTATGATGTTCAAGAACACAAAGTTGACAGGCGCTGGGAAAAGTCCCACAATTAATCCATCACAATTCATTCAGGCCATTGTTGACAACATGAGGTGCAAATTATTCACCACTGCTACTAACCAGGCTAATCAGAGCACAGCAGAAAGCAGTTAAAATTGCTTACCACAGCCTGATTGAGAATGTGTCTGTTTTCAGACCTGAAACATGGTACATTGGCCAAACCGGACAGTCTCTACGCAAAAGAATAAATGGACACAAATCTGACATCAGGAATCATAACATTCAAAAACCGGTAGGAGAACACTTCAACCTCTCTGGCCACTCAGAAAAAGATTTAAGGGTGGCAATTTTGCAACAGAAAAGCTTCAAAAACAGACTCATAGATTCATAGATACTAAGGTCAGAAGGGACCATTATGATCATCTAGTCCGACCTCCTGCACAACGCAGGCCACAGAATCTCACCCACCCACTCCTGCAATAAACCTCTCACCTATATCTGAGGTATTGAAGTCCTCAAATTGTGGTTTAAAGACTTCAAGGAGCAGAGAATCCTCCAGCAAGTGACCCATGCCCCACGCTACAGAGGAAGGCAAAAAACCTCTGCCCTGGAGGAAAATTCCTTCCCGACCCCAAATATGGCGATCAGATGAACCCTGAGCATATGGGCAAGATTCACCAGCCAGATACTTCAGAAAAGTCTTTCCTGGGTAACTCCGATCCCACCCCATCTAACATCCCATCACAGGCCATTGGGCCTATTTACCATGAATATTTAAAGATCAATTAATTACCAAAATCATCCAGTGAGAAACTGCTGAGCTTGAATTAATATGCAAACTAGATACCATTTACTTGGGTTTGAATAGAGACTGGGAATGGCTGGGTCATTACACATATTGAATCTATTTCCCTATGTTAAGTATCCTCACACCTTCTTGCCAACTGTCTAAATGGGCCATCTTGATTATCACTACAAAAGTGTTTTTCCCCTGCTGATAATACCTCATTAATTAGCCTCTTACAGTTTGTATGGCAACTTCCACCTTCTCTGTATACATATAAAGAAAAGGAGTACTTGTGGCACCTTAGAGACTAACCAGTTTATTTGAGCATGAGCTTTCGTGAGCTACAGCTCACTTCATCGGATGCATAGCATATCGTGGAAACTGCAGAAGACATTATATACACACAGAGACCATGAAACAAAACTTATACATATAATCTTCTTACTATATGTTCCATTGTATGCATCCGATGAAGTGGGCTGTAGCCCACGAAAGCTTATGTTCTAATAAATTTGTTAGTCTCTAAGGTGCCACCAGTACTCCTGTTCTTTTTGTGTGAACCTCTGAAAGTCAGTCACCATGAAACACACCTGGGATTTGTGGAATACAAGTGTTGTGCAGGACGGACTGTTGCTGAGAAATTAAAGAAATTACTCCTCACTGTAGTTACTCTTGCAGCGAGTAATGCGATTGTGAACGAGGCTTCAGCGTTATGAACAACATAATCATGGATAAATGGACTGCATTGACCGCTCATCGTGTGGCGGATCTACTTTTCATTTCAATCATTGGACCTTCCTACACCGAGTGGAATCCTGCTGTATACGTTAAATCGTGGCTGAGCAAGGAACATCAGGCGGCCCATTCAACTGAGGGCATGGCACAACGAGAGCAAGCAAAGCAACAGGATCAGGCCTACTACGCACCGCTGTGGAAGTGTCTTTGATTTGGTAAGTTTCTGTCATAAATTTGAAAATTACTTTATTAAATTGTCTAATTGAATTAGCTATTTGAGTGACTATCAGTTGGTCTAACTATTGTTGAAGTTAGCTAGCTGTTGAGACCCTGAGGTTATTGTGTTGATGGTTATGGAACATTTTTTCTGTAGGGGGGTTGGGGTCAGGGGTCGGTACTGTACAGGTAAAAGTTAAAATCTCCTTCACCACTGATGCTGAGCATGCCTGGCAGGAAAACAGCAACATGCTCTCATGCCTGAAGTATAGGGGAGGGGTGGATCATTGGTTTGTGAGCTGAGGAGGATGTGGAAGAACTCTGAGGGAATCACAGAACCCTTAATGTGGAATCCTGCTCTCCCTGGCACTAGAAACACAGTGGCAGCCGGAGATGGGAGAGAGACTGCTGTGCTGTGCAGAACCAGGGAAGATGGCGGGGGCTGATGTGTGTGGGGTGTTCCCCTCCCTTGCCTCAGGATTGGTTGGTTCTGGCTGCTGTCTGAACTTAAAAAGACAGCATGCCGACACTCACTCTCCCCCAACACATACTCTGTCTCTGTCTCCCCCGTCCACACCTCGGCCACTTTCTGTCACACACTCTACTCTCCACCCCCCATTTCAGTGGAAAAGCGACTGGCAATCTAGATGTCCATGAAATGATGGGTTTGAGAATCCTGCATTGTGTGACATTGTACCTGCCCCATGAGGCATTGCAAAGCCTTTCCAAAGAATTCTGTGGCCGGTTGCAAAGTGGGAAAGCTACTGAATGTAGTGCTTAATGTGGTGAGTAAGCGTCATAATGATGGTTTTGTTTTAGGTTTTAATTGAAGTCTGTGAAACCAATATCAGTTGCCCAGTCTCTGCTTTGTACGTCAACAAGGGTTGGAAATGCTACTAAATTTTCATATTCATTCCATGCAGAAAGAAATGTTTCACATCACCCATTAATATTCTCTCTTACTTACTAAGGAGTGTCTTTAGGAGGCTCTGGAAAGAAACTCATTTTTGCATGACTTTCCTCTTTTTCCTCTCCATGTTATGTAAAGAACATTTTCCCTTAAAAAAGAGCGCTTATAAACATTAATCTAAGTTTCTGTAACTTTAGTGGTTAAAATTTTAGCGTTAAACTTAATAGTTAATAGACATGAGACTTCTTGTGTCTTATATAATGGATATTTTTGGATCACTATCTATGCTGTTAAAAGTATACCTGAACAAAAAATGAACTCTTTTCTGCCAGTTTATGACAGGTTTGTGCCTGTTCAAATACTGTTGGTCTTGTGTGCAGTATAGATGGATTAGTTACTACAGTGTGTAAACCTTAACTTTTGCATTTACGTACTTTAGCCCTGATCCTGCAATCCGGTCTGTGGTAGTGCATCTCTGTGTCTGCAGTAATTCCTTGCTTAATATTATAGTTCTGTTCTTGAAAAATGTGACTTCAAGTGAAACGATGTTAAGCGAATCCAATTTCCCCATAAGAATTAATGTAGATGGGGGAAGGGGGGAGAATGGGTTAGGTTCCAGGGAATTTTTTCTCGCTGCCTGCTAGTAGAGTATTTTGTCCACTACTTGTGGGATTATCTGGCAGAGCAGCCCGTGGGAGCTAGTGGGTCGGGGCTTGGAACCCAGCACCTCCTGGCAGGCCCTGCAGAGCAGCGCCTTATCCCCTCCCTATCTGTGCCTCCTGAATGCAGCAAAACACCTGATTGCTGTGAGTGGGAGGGATGGGGGACACTGCGTCGCTTCTCCTCCCCCCTCACCCGCGAGCCTCCTGAATGCGGCGAAACAGCTGTTTTGGTGGAAAAGTCCACAGATCCATTACAGATCCATTACAACAGGTCTTACTCTTGCTTGCAGCTCCTTGGAGGAAAAAACTAGGAAGTGAAACCAGATATTCTAGGGATAACAAACATGGTAGATTAGTAGTCATGACTGTAGCACAGGTATTGAAGTAGTTTTCAGGAAAGACAGAAATAAAGCTAAATGTGGTGGAGTAGCATTGTATATGAATTACGAGGTAGACTGTAGAGAAATTAGAAGTAATGGAATGGATAAAACCACCTCTTTGGGTCAAAATAACTTTGGGGAGCAAAGATAACACAGCCCCCACTGGGATAGTGCTTGGGGTCTGCTATGGACCCTCAGGATTCGATTTGGATATGGCAAGAGACCTCCTTCTTATTTTTAATGAAAGAAATACTACTGGGAATTGTGTGATTATGAGAGGTTTTAGTTTCCCAGATCTAGATTAGGGACAAGTGCCATTAATAATGGCAGGACCCAGATGTTCCTGGGTGGAATAGCTGACAGATTTCTTCACCAAATAGTCACTGAACCAACAAGGAGGTGATGCCATTTAAGGTTTAGTATTGGTAAGTAGCAAGGGTCTGTCAGAAGAACTGGTTGTAGAAGACAGCCTTGTTTGCAGTGATTATGAGATAATTAAATTTTAAACCCTAAATGGAAGGATAAACAAAAATAGGTCTTCAAGTTGATTTTAAAAGGGTAAACTTAAAAAAGGAAGGGAATTAGTTAGGGAAGTGGCCTGGACTGAAGAACTCCAGAATCTGGATGTGGAGGAGGCTTGGAATTAGCTTCTGTAACTTTGACTTAAAGTATCTGGCCTGTATCCCATGCAAGGGGGGAAAAATTGGTAAAAAGGTTGCAGACCAAAGTGGATGAGCGAGCATCTAAACAGGTTATTAAGAGAAGGCCAAAAGTCTACAAGGAATGGAAGATGGGAAGGATCAGCAAGGAAAGCTACTTCTTGGAGGTCAGAAAGTATAGGGAAAAAGTTAGAACTGCCAAAAGCCAAGCAAAGGCTGAGGGGATTGGTGTCTGTAAATACATCAGAGGGATAAATGCCAGGGAGAGGAATCAAATGGATATAAACTGGCCATCAACAAGTTTAGGCTTGAAATTAGATGCAAGTTTCTAACCATCAGAGAAGTCAAGTTCTGGAATAGCCTACCAGTGGGGGCAAAAAACCTAACTGGTTTCAAGACTGAGCTTGATAAATTTATGGAAGGGGTGGGTGGGAGGAGTATGATGAGATTGCCTAAAATGGCATGTGGCCCATCTGTGACTGCTAGTAGTAAATATCCCCAGTGGCTGGAGATGGGGCAGGGCTCTGAGTTACTACAGAAAATTCTTTCCCAGATATTTGGCTGGTGGGTAATTGCCAACATGCTCAGGATTCAACTGTTTGCCATATTTGGGGTTGGGAAGAAATTTTCCCCATGGTCAGACTGGCAGTCCTGGATTGGCTCACTTTCTGGTTTAAGAGGTTCTGTGGCCTGTGATGTGCAGGAGGTCAGGGTAGAAGATCATGATGGTCCCTTCTGGCCTTAAAGGGTGACCCTTCTTTCAGTATACCATAGTAGAGATACAGAATCCCTCAATGAAGTCATGGAAGGAATGACTGTGTTAAGCGGTCTCTTGTATCTTGTGCTTAATTTTAATTTGTAGTAAGTTAAGAAGTCAGCAACAGCCAAGCATCTCTTGTGAGCAGCTGTAAACAGCATGTTACTCCCAGTTGCAACATAACTCCAGTGAAAGGTCTGTCAAATGAGAGGACTCCCTGTGGCAGTTACTCTAGTATTAGTGTCTTCCTGGCTGCTTCTGAGACTGCATTTATCAGCAGCTCCCCACTCTAAACTTTCATCAGCCCAACAGACATTTTAGTAATCAAATGGTCATTTTGGTATTGCTTTTAGCTTCAGGAACACTGACTAATTTTTAGATAAAAAGCCCATTAGTTGTGGGGAGTTGTCAAATATAGGTGCTAGTGCCCCTATACTCTATCATTATCTGTTTTGAGAATCAATTAAAAAATGTTTATTTAACACACTGGCCATAATATTGCTTTACCTGTATACTATAGTGTCTAAAAAGACCTTCTTTGTCACTGCTTTCTTTTTGGATGACATCTGCTCTGATTTTTTTTTTTGTAATGGCATCAGGCTGAAAAAAATAGGTGAATGGCCTCTCTGTTATAACAGTATCAAAATAAGTACAGAACTGTTTACTCATTTGGTCAGTTACTTCCTGCTTCATAACACTTACATATTTATCTTCTGGTCTGCCCTACACTTTTGTTCGTTTGCCTGTGAATGCTCTTTCAGCATTTTTCTTTGCAGCGAAGACTTCATGAGCTTCAATAATGTGTAGTTTGAATGTACTTCATCCGCTCTCAAAATGATTTCTGCTAATATCCTGGCTTTTATCATACTGCTGACACCAAGCGCAGAACATCAAAGCTGTCAGCATCGTATGTCAACCAGTGTCTTTTCCATGCATCTCATAACATTCTCACTTGTGTAGTTCTGAATTAATCTGGATTTTCAGAATTGGTGACAGGAGGACCTTCATCTATGTCATTATTAGTCAGGTTAACGTTGCTTGACATGGTTTCAATCATCTGCTTGAAAATGAAATTGAATTAGATGCAGTCAAGTAAATTTTTCTATTTTAGTTTTATCATTGTATTCTCTGTGTAAATTGATTTGTTTATAATTATTTCATTGGTGAGGGCTGTCAAGAATAGTCAGCTTTTAATAGCCTTACTGCCTCTTCTCCTCAACGCAGAAATTGAAATGTTCTGCTTAAGTTGTTATGCTAAGTAGCAACAGATTCACATGGCTGTGATGTAGCTATGATGGTGCGTAGAATGGACTTCCATGTTGAATGGTCCCTTGTAAGTCTTCTTTCTTTGGCAAGAGTGAGTATAGGAGGATTTAGACTTCTTTAAATTCCTCCATTTTATCTTCCAGCTTTATTTGTGGTCAGCTTTGTGCTCTATTTCCTCTGTCCTCAGCTCGGTAAACCTCCTGTAAAAATGTACCTTCTTCATGACCCCACCATTGCAGTCATCTTGTTTTCAGTTGGTGCAAGATTGCAACCTCTTGGTATCATCTCAGCGTCTCCTTGTTTGTGACAAAATCAAATCAAAGGAAGTTAAGAATATGCCATAACTTCTGACACAGAAAGCTGTTTAGTTTCATCTGCATTAAGACCCTAACAATATTATTGTCACTTACATTATATAAGTGACATTAGCATTTGTCATAAATATAAAGGGAAGGGTAAACCCCTTTAAAATCCCTCCTGGCCAGAGGAAAACTCCTCTCACCTGTAAAGGGTTAAGAAGCTAAAGGTAACCTCGCTGGCACCTGACCAAAATGACCAATGAGGAGACAAGATACTTTCAAAAGCTGGGAGGAGGGAGAGAAACAAAGGGTCTCGGTCTGTCTATATGCTGCTTTTGTCGGGGTAGAACGGGAATGGAGTCTTAGAACTTTTAGTAAGTAATCTAGCTAGGTATGCGTTAGATTATGATTTCTTTAAATGGCTGAGAAAAGAATTGTGCTAAATAGAATAACTATTTCTGTCTGTGTATCTTTTTTGTAACTTAAGGTTTTGCTTAGAGGGATTCTCTATGTTTTGAATCTAATTACCCTGTAAGGTATCTACCATCCTGATTTTACAGAGGGGATTTCTTTACTTCTATTTACTCCTATTTCTATTAAAAGTCTTCTTGTAAGAAAACTGAATGCTTTTTCATTGTTCTCAGATCCAAGGGTTTGGGTCTGTGGTCACCTATGCAAATTGGTGAGGCTTTTTACCAAACCTTGTCCAGGAAGTGGGGTGCAAGGTTTTGGGAAGTATTTGGGGGGAAAGATGTTTCCAAACAGCTCTTCCCCAGTAACCAGTATTTGTTTGGTGGTGGTAGCGGCCAATCCAAGGACAAAGGGTGGAATATTTTGTACTTTGGGGAAGTTTTTGACCTAAGCTGGTAAAGCTAAGCTTAGGAGGTTTTCATGCAGGTCCCCACATCTGTACCCTAGCGTTCAGAGTGGGGGAGGAACCTTGACAGCATTGTATATCATAGCATTTAATTAAAAAAAACAACCAAATTTATTACATCAACCATATGTTCATCAGATAAATGTATGAAAGATACAGGTGACAAATTGAACTTAAAATATAATTAATCACACTTTTTGTGTGTGCGTTGAGTGTAAACTTTTCAGGAGGACTGTGTGTCTTTTATAAATGGCTTTTTGTAGTAATCTTTTAGTGTACTAATCTGATTCTTCCTCTTCTCCTTGCTGTCTTGTTTTCCCTTAGTTTCCCCACCCCCTATCATTGTTCATATGTGGTGTCTGCCATTTTGAGTGTTGGCTTTCAACTTCCCCCAGTACTTGCCTCTTGCTATAGAAATTGCAGTGAGTGGTGCTGTGTAAGTCACATCGAGGGGGGTCTTAGCAGGGGAGAACATAGGGGCAGCAGAAACACCAGGACACAAGGGGAGTAAGTGTCTGGCAATAATCCTGTGGCTCTCCAGCATTAGAGAGAAGGGCACAACTTCATTTGCTCTGAGGGGGGTCTGTCCTTCCCCAAGGATTCACCTGAGATGCTACAGGTCTCTAGCCCATCACCTGTTGGACACTACTGAATTATAACAATAATACAGCATGGTTGTTGCACACTTAAATGCATTTAACTCAGGGAACTAAGTGAATGTTCTATGAGAACAATGTATATCTATAGAATATTGCATATTATTGGCAGAACTGGTGGCTATAGTTAAGGTTATCTAACATTTTCCATTATAAGACCCTGTTTTCAGTTGCTTCTAACTTTGCCAAACTTTAAGTGTTAGAGCTGACATTTTCTATGCTGAACGTCTATCTCAGGCTGAATATTTTTTGAATGTTTCAGCTACCCAAAGGCCCAGCCATTCCTGAGACAGTGCCTTGGGCAGAAATGTTGTTTTGCCCATGCTAAAATAAGTCTGAGAACTGTTTCATTTAGAAACTCCAAGTCCTCCATGCTTCAGTGCAGGGTATATAGAGAAGGGTGACCATAGCATTGAGAGTGTGCCTTTTTCTGTGTTCATGAAAATCTGCCAAAATGATAAATTTTTGAAAAATTTAAGTTGGCACATGCTTAACAAAATTTTGTTAGGTCCTAGCAGCTACATTCTCCAGAAAGTCAATCTATGGCAAGCATGCTTCATCCCCACACATCTCCCAGTTGCTGCCTGGACTGCACATGTAACATCCCCACAGAGTAACTGAGCAGGCTCCAGAGTTGCTGGAGCTGAGCAGGACTCTTCCCGCAATTGCTCCTCGTGGCTTCTAGGAGCTGATATGGCACTGGGCACCAAAATAGAGAGCAGGGAGACTATGCTTTAAATGCTTCTCCTGCTTGCTGTCTTGGCACCAGCAGCAGGAGGAGGAAACTGCTTGATTTGAATGCAAAGGGTTGAGAAACTGGGTGTGGAGCAGGAGCCAACGAGCAAAAGTAGCATGAGGGTGAGGAGCAGCAGCAAGAGCCAAAACAGAGGAGGAGGGGGTAGAAGCAGGAACTGTGGGTTGGGGATGGATGGAGGACAGAGGTGGAAGGATCTACAACTATTAGAGAACACGCTGGTTTGAGAACTTGGAATTGAACCAGAATTCCTGAACCTCAACATTCTTTTGTTGTCTTGCAAACAGCTGTGAAACTTGTTGCCAAAATGTTTGCCTTGTTCCACTCTAGTGGCTGGCTTACCTAATGTAACAGCTTATTCCTGCTAACGTTTACTTAATTAGCTTCAAATGTTAGAAGCCTATGCTGTGGATTGAAAGGTTCCATTCTTGCTTTCTGTCCATGTGGGGGTCAGTATTGTTCCACATGAAGAAAATGGGTGGAGGGACTAGTGTTTTTTTAAAACAAACAATACATAGGAAGTTACATGTATAAAAATTAAAATAATGTTAAGATGGCAAAGTGAAGCAACCAAAATTTAACAAATGTTTGCATTAAGGCTAGCTGTACAATCTTGTGCATGTACATTCTGATATAGGGCGTAATTACATGATCACATGCTATTTTCCCACTGGATACTTTCCTCATTCAGTTTACAGGATAGGTGGTGGTCTGGAAATGAATCAGGGTTATGCAGTGATGAAGGAGACAGTTGTCTGTAGCACCCATCTCATTTGTTGCAAAAGTTTTAAGGTGTGTAGTGAACCAGATAGGGAACTGAAGGAAGAAAGGATGTGTTTTATTAAGGCATATGAATAAGTGAATTGGAGAATTCCTGCCTCTCCTCTGCCACAGAGTTTCCTGTGTTATGCTGAACAAGCCACTTACACCAAAATTTTCTCAGGAGGTCAATAACTTGTTTTCTGGCTGCTTAATTTAAGACACCTGCAGCCAGATTTGCAGAAGTACTGAGTGCTCACAACTGAACTGAAGTTGATCAGAATTGTGCTTTGAACATATAAAGTGTTTTAAAAATGCTAAGTACTCTGAAAAATGAGACTAGTTGTTTGAAGTTGGGCACCCAAAATTAATGGACTCTTGACAGTTTTGGCCCCTGTACTTTTTGTTCCTTATCTGGCTAAAATGGGGATAATAACTGTACATGGGTTTTTTTTTTTAAGATAAAAATTTATTAGCAGTTTTGGAGCACTCAGATTCTGTGGTGACAATGTCATGGAAAAGCCCATAGGAAGCTCATAATTTTGTGTTCAGGACAGGATTTAGGTGTTGTGTGGTTAAGAAGGCCTTGGGTTGCACGTTGAATAAGGATAAATAGAAGTGTTGAATTACTGTCCGTTCAGTGAGCACAGTCCATCCTAGGTGCTAAATGAGGCAGGGGTCCTGTGAAAAAAAATTCTGATAATGTATTTTAAGACTGTCATAAGGTGTCCGCACCAGGACACCAAACTAAGGTTCTTTTTCGAGTGCTTGCTCATGTCCATTCCATTCTAGGTCTGTGTGCTCGCCACGTACACCAGTGCTGGAAGTTTTGCTCTCAGTGGTATCCATAGGGGACTGGCTCTGGCGCCCTCTGGAGTGGCATGCATACCTGCTGTATAAGGGGTGCCTCTGGCCCCCCCACCCGTTCCCCAGGCTTTAAGCCGTGTGAGCGCTGTCGGAAGCCCATGCCAATTAATGACCTGCATCAAAGCTGCTTAAAATACCTGGGCGAAGCCCACATCAGTGACAAGTGTTGAATATGTAGGAGCTTCAAGCCAAGAACCAAGAAGGAGCGGGACATAAGGTTCAGAGCGCTCCTCGTGGAGTCAGCCCTCGCACTGATCTCCGAGCCACTGAAGTCACTGTGTGCATCGTCATCTGTGCAGAGTGCGTCTTCAGCATTGACTTCCTGATGCTGGTCCCAGTTGCGAGCACCGGCGAAGAGGCCTAAAGAGTGCCAGGACAGAGGGCTCTCCCCAGTTCCACATGGGGTGAGGGCAAAGGCTGTGGAAGCACACATGCCCCCGAGGGATAGCAGCTCTTCGGTGCTGAGCCTAGCACGGACATCCCCGGCCAGGCTCTCCAGCCCCCCAAGATGCATACTCCGTCTAGTGGAAGAGGTCCCCAGCTACTGGAAGCCCCATCCAGCCTGGAGGCCTTCCAGGCGGCCAAAGACATTGTCTTTGCCAGTGCCACTGACACCTTGCTCTGGCATGGTTGTCTTCAAAGGGAAGCCAGCGCTGGGACCTGCTCTGCGGTCCTCATCGGTGCAGCATTGTTCCCCAGCACTGAGGAGGTCGATGTCGAAGTGTCGATCCCCGGGGATGCACTTCCGACCTGCCCAGACTGACCAGAGTTCCCGGCATTGCTGGCAGGATTCCTGGTTCCAGTCCCCCGCAGGATGGCGCCGCTCACCCAAGAACTGGCATAGGACTGAGGCTCAGTGGTCCCGGAGTGGCACCAGTCTCCGGGCAGGAGACATCACTCCCCAGGGTGCAGGTCCCCAGTGGAGCCACGACATGGCAGATCCTCTTCATTGAGGGGGGTGTCGTGAGGTCCGCTGTGCCAACCGGCTTCATCCAGGCGTCACCCTTCAAGCCAGCCACTCTTGGCCAAGCACGGAGGAGCTCTGTGGGGTTACCAGCTGGTGCCTGGCCCCCAGGCCATTGGCTTTCACCATGGCAGTTCTGGACTCCATGGTGGTTTCCGCAGCTGTTGGGGACTCTCATCCAGCGTTTGGTGTCGGGCGCATCAGACAGGAGATCGGCGAACGTATCCCGCCCTCCCCTGGCATCGGACGCGGCGTCAGACTGTGGTGCCCAGGAGCCTACTATGGGGGTAGAGGCTAACCCAGAGGTGGAAGTTGCACCCACCCTTCCACCAGGCCCTGCCTCATGGTCGTCTTCATCTTTGACGAAGCAGTCGCAGGACCATCCCAGTCGATTCCTCAGGACAATGCTAAGACCCACCAGGAGCTGCTTTAGAGGGTGGCAGGAAGCCTTGGCTTACAGGCGGAGGAGTTAGTGGAACCCTCCGATGGCCTGTTTGACATCCTGGCAGCGGTAGCCCTGTGCACGCTACCTGTGCATGAAGGGGTGGCAAAACTGGTGAAGGCCCTCTGGCAAATCTCTTCCTCCGTCCTGACCATTTCCGAGCAGGTGGAGAGGAAGTACTATGCCCTGGTGATGGGATCTGAATATTTGTATACCCACCCTGCCCCAAACTCTCTCGTGGCATGTGCGGTTAACAAGAGAGATAGGGGCAACCTGACCCTACTCCCAAGAACAAAGACGGCAAGAGGCTTGACTTGTTTGGAAGGAAGGTTTATTCATCTGCCGGTCTCCAGCTCAGTGGCTAAGCACTAGGCCCTGCATGGCAGATACGATTTTAATGTTTGGCAGTCTATTGCTAAGTTCGCGGATGCGCTGCCTGAGGAGTCCAAGAGGGAGTTAAGGCAATCCTTGAGGATGGGAAAACGGTGGCAAGATCCTCTCTCCAGACAGTGTCAGATGCAGTGGACTTGGCTGCGAGGTCCATGGCCACAGCAGTCGCGATGAGATGGGCTTCATGGCTAATGACGTCTGGGCTGGCCACGGAAGCTCAGCTCACTCTACAGGACCTCCCCTTTGATAACCCTGGCAATGTTTGGAGAGCAAACAGATGCAAAAGTACATGGGCTACAGGACTCCAGGGCTATCTTTCGGCTTCTACACACCAGCCCATGCTAGAAAGAGGTTCAAGCCGCAGCAATCTCATAGACCTACCAGTCAGGTGAGATCGGAGCCCTATCATAAGAAGGGCAGGGATTACAAGTGCTGCCAGGGCCACCAATCAGGCTTAGCCTCCCAGTCAGGTTTGTCCTGCTTCCCTCAAGGGAACACATGGGCATTTTGAGGGTGCGCCCGAGGGCGACATTCCCAGACTGCAAACTGGATCTTTCCCTTTTTGTTTTACCAGTCGCCTTTCTTTTTTCCTCCCCGCTTGGCTCGCAATATCTATGGATCATTGGGTCCTCAGCACTGTGGCAGTGGGGTACACCCTGCAGTTTATTTCTACTCCTCCCTCCTACCACCTCTTCCTCGTCCCTCTTCAGGGACGCTTCTCATGAACAGCTGCTCGGACAGGAAGTACATGCCCTTCTACAAGTCGGGGCTGTAGAGGAAGTCCCTGCGCATGGAAGGGGTTTCTATTCCCGATATTTTCTCATTCCGAAGGCCAAGGGCAGTCTCCACAGCATTCTGGACCTGCAGAATGTCAACAGGTATCTCAAGAAGTTGATGTTTTGCATGGTCTCCCTGGCCTCCATCATCCCTTCCCTGGATCCGGGAGACTGGTATGCTGCCCTCGATTTGAAAGACGCATATTTTTATATATCAATATTCCAAGGACACAGATGCTTTCTGTGCTTCTTGGTGGGGACCACTCACTACCAGTTTACGGTGCTCCCCTTCAGCCTTGCAATGGCACCAGGGGTGTTTACCAAATGCATGTTGGTAGTGGCCACTTACCTCAGGCGTTGGGGAATCCAGATCTACCCATACCTGAAGGACTGGCTCATCAAGGGACACTCCAGGTCCTGAGTCCAGCACGGTGTCAAAGTGCCGCAGGATTCGGGCTAAGCTCTGGGTCTGTCAGCGTTAGTCCAGGTCCAGAGGATAGAGTTAATCGTTGCGGTGCTGGACTCTACTGAAGTCAGGGCATTCCTACCACAGGACAGGTTCAACTCGATGTCAGAGCTGATCGCCGAACTCTTCGTGCACTCAATTACCACAGTCAGAGTCTGTCTCAGACTTCTAGGCCACATGGCTGCATGGTCCGCCGTGCAAGGCTCAAAATGCAGCCCCTCCAGCTGTGGCTGGCAATGGCCTACTCGCTGTCCAGAGATCACCTGGACAAGGTTGTTGCGATACCATACAGCGTACTCACCTCCCTAAAGCGGTGGTCCGACTCAAAGCGGGTAATGACAGGAGTGCCATTTGTGAACCCTTGACCCACAATATCGCTGATTTTGGATGCCTCAGGGCATGTTTCTGAACATTGAGGACTCAGGGAACTTGGTCTGTGGAGGAGCATGCGCTGCACAGAAACGTCAGAGAACTCAGGGCCATCCGTCTAGGTTGTGGGGTCTGTCTTCCCCAGTTGTCGGGTCAAGCAGTACTAGTCCTGACAGACAACAGGGCCTCCATGTTCTGTAAAAAGAACAGGAGTACTTGTGGCACCTTAGAGACTAACAAATTTATTAGAACATAAGCTTTCGTGGGCTACAGCCCACTTCATCAGATGCATACATGGAACATACAGTAAAAAGATTATATATATACAGAGAAGGTGGAAGTTGCCATACAAACTGTAAGAGGCTAATTAATGAGGTATTATCAGCAGGAGAAAAAAACTTTTGTAGTGATAATCAAGATGGCCCATTTAGACAGTTGACTAGAAGGTGTGAGGGACTTAACATAGGGAAATAGATTCAATATGTGTAATGACCGAGCCACTCCCAGTCTCTATTCAAACCCAAGTAAATGGTATCTAGTTTGCATATTAATTCAAGCTCAGCAGTTTCTCATTGGAGTTTGTTTTTGAAGCTTTTCTGTTGCAAAATTGCCACCCTTAAATCTTTTACTGAGTGGCCAGAGAGGTTGAAGTGTTCTCCTACCGGTTTTTGAATATTATGATTCCTGATGTCAGATTTGTGTCCATTTATTCTTTTGTGTAAAGACTGTCTGGTTTGGCCAATGTACATGGCAGAGTTGCATTGCTGGCACATGATGGCATATATCACCTTGGTAGATGTGCAGGTGAACGAGCCCCTGATGGTGTGGCTAATGTGATTAGGTCCTATGATGGTGTCACTTGAATAAATATGTGAACAGAGTTGGCATCGGGCTTTGTTGCAAGGATAGGTTCCTGGGTTAGTGTTTTTGTTGTGTGGTTGCTGGTGAGTATTTGCTTCAGATTGGGGGGCTGTCTGTAAGCGAGGATTGATCTGTCTCCCAAGATCTTTGAGAGCGAGGATCGTTTTTCAGGATAGGTTGAAAATCTTTGATGATGCGCTGGAGATGTTTTAGTTGGGGGCTGAAGGTGTGTTCTGTGTTTACATTACAGGTTAAAATAACCATTGAGTCTACATTTTGATGGCATTGACTAAGTGTTATTTGCTGGGTCATGAAATTCAAAGTTCTCTATTTGACATGAACAGACAAGGTTTCATTCATTTTGAATCTGAAGAGATCAGTTTCCTTCATAAGAATAAATCTTCTTTACCTTGTGACTTAACTCTTGACGATATTTACACTTAAGAAGAATTATTTGCATTTGTTACTTCATTCAATTCTTCATTTTCTTACCAATTCCTTCAAATTACTGCGTTCTGAGTCATAAATTTTTACACTGAGACTAGGTAATTACCAAACACTGCTAAGTTGTTTGCAGTATTGGTCTGCACCTTTCATCAATACATACAGTTAAGATGAGAAACAACCACCTACTGAAATAGTAAATTTAATGTTGTGAAGATTGAAAACTGAAAAGTAAGAAGACCCATTTAGCTGCATTTAAAAACTCTGTCATTACCATGTGCCTTTTGCCTACTTTCCACAAGCTTCTAGATTCTGACAAACCAAGCCTGTTAACAGTTAACCCCATCTACTTCCCACTCTTCAGTAGCAAATTGTAATTGATTCCACCCACAGTCCATGTTCTGCACCATTTTCCTTCCCCTCTAATGACAGGTTTCAGAGTAACAGCCGTGTTAGTCTGTATTCGCAAAAAGAAAAGGAGGACTTGTGGCACCTTAGAGACTAACCAATTTATTTGAGCATAAGCTTTCGTGAGCTATAGCTCACTTCATCGGATGCATACTGTGGAAAGTGTAGAATTTCTTTTTATACACACAAAGCATGAAAAAATACCTCCCCCCACCCCACTCTCCTGCTGGTAATAGCTTATCTAAAGTGATCACTCTCCTTACATTGTGTATGATAATCAAGTTGGGCCATTTCCAGCACAAATCCAGGTTTTCAGGGGGGGTTGGGGGGAGAGAAAACCTGGATTTGTGCTGGAATGGCCCAACTTGATTATCATACACATTGTAAGGAGAAAAGGAGTACTTGTGGCACCTTAGAAACTAACCAGTTTATTTGAGCATAAGCTGTAGCTCACGAAAGCTTATTCTCAAATAAATTGGTTAGTCTCTAAGGTGCCACAAGTACTCCTTTTCTTTTTGCGAATACAGACTAACACGGCTGTTACTCTGAAACCTGTCACTGTAAGGAGAGTGTTTACTTTAGATAAGCTATTACCAGCAGGAGAGTGGGGTGGGGGGAAGTATTTTTTCATGCTTTGTGTGTATAAAAAGATCTTCTACACTTTCCACAGTATGCATCCGATGAAGTGAGCTGTAGCTCACGAAAACTTATGCTCAAATAAATTGGTTAGTCTCTACGATGCCACAAGTACTCCTTTTCTTCTTCCCCTCTAAGTTACCTCCCACCTGTCAGCTTTGTTTCCTGCTCCAGGCAAGCTCTGCACAGTAGCGAGGGGGGCAGGGGCTGGAGCTGCTCCCTCAGGAGGCTGCGAGGAGGTTTTGGGACTGGCTCCCATTTGCCACCCTGATAGTGCATGCTGCCCTGCACATGCAGCCCCTGGGAGGGCAGTGGCGGGGGGTGGGGGTGGGGGTGGGTCAGAGAGTGGAGTGGGGACTAAGCAGCTGCCCTGAAGAGAGTGGGAGTAGCTGGGGTGTTGTGGGTCATCCTCCCCAAGGTGTACTGAGCCAGGAGCTTTGCCACTCCCCTAAAGGGCACCCATTTAGTCCCCGCTCTGCTTTCTGGTCCTTGCTCATGGGACCCCTGCCTTCCTTGGGGCTGTGTGTGCGGGGCATCTGGGCAGTATGCACCAAAATTTGGCTTGTGACTGGGAAGCAGTCTCTGGAAAAAAATAATAAAATACAATTCTTCTGATCGATCTCCATTGAAAACCCCACAGGCTTTCTCTGATAGTGTGTTTCAGCAGACTATGGGTTAACGCTGATCTGAACTGCCGCCATTTGCAAATGGAGGTGTGGCTTCCATTTACAATATACTGCACCACACATTGTTGGCATAGAGAGGACTAAGGAAATTGCCCCAAGGACCTCGGGTATACATCTGGAGCACTTCTGGACATGAGTCAAGCTGGGGCTGCGTGCACACAAGAAAGCAATAGGACTTTGATGTTACATCCCAGCTGAACCCGGGCTTGGAGCCTCCAGCCATTCAGAGTACTGGGTTTGAGCCCTAGGTTAACAGAATTGGTGTGTGGATGCAAGGGGGCTTAGGCTTGAACCGAGGATCAAGCCCAGGCTTACATTGGTGTGTAGCCATATTCTGAAAGATTCACTTTTATGTTTAGTTGTATTCTTACATTCGCACATACTGAGGTTTGTTCAGTACCTAGTATAACTTGCACATGTATTTTACTACTACTGATGTGAACTGACTGGTAGAAAAGCAATGACATTCAGCGAAGATGGATTTTTATCAATCTTCTTCAATGTTTTGCCTTCTATCTTAACTTTTGTATAATATCTTAATTTCATTTTTAGTGAGCTTTTTTTTTCATTGCTATTGCTCTCTAATGCTGGATTTCCTTCTCATGCTGCTGCTGTTTGTCTGTATAACTTGCCTAGGTTTAGTCTGTTGTCCTTGGTGCCCCTGTATGTTTTTTGGTCTTGGTGTGCTCTTGCTACACCTAGTACCATACTTCATCTTCTTATGGTATCTGATCTTAAAAACCTTCTGAATTTAATATTTCAGTACCAGGGTGGTGGTTAACCAGTAGCTATAAATTTACATTGTGACGCTGGCAGACTAGATGTCAATTGATGCCAAGGCCCCAAATTCTCAACAAAACATTGACACAAACATAGCTGGAAAACAGTCTGGCTCACGTTTGTGTTAGTATTATAAAATAAATAGATGTTAAGTTTTATGAAAATATGTTTAGTATTTAGATGTTATGAACCATTTGTAGAATGCTGTATGTCGCTGTACTTAGGTGGACAAAGGGTGAGTGTAGTCACTGCGTTACTCATGTCAACCCTAACTGTTCTCCAGCAGCTGCCCCCAATGCTCCAGACTGATGGCTCTGGTCACCACTGTGAACTCCACTGCCCAGAGGCCATGGAGACGGGAAGACTCTTCTCTTACCTTTTAAAGCCCCCCAAATTTTTGAAATTCCTTTTCCTGATTGCCTGGCTTGGCGAGCACACTTAGCCGCTCTCCATTATTGAGTGCAACTGCCCAGCTGGCCGTGCTGGCTACAGGCTCCAAACGTGCTCCTGCCTGGAGTAGACACGAAATATTGGATCTCTTGGGCCTGTGTGAAGAAGAGGCTGTACAGGCACAGCTCTGTACCAGCCATAGAAACGTTGACATATATGAGCAGATTGCTAGGGGCATATAGGAGGAGGAGTATGACAGGGACCACCAGTATTGCTGCTTGAAGGTCAAGAAGCTGTGGCATGCATACTAAAAGGCCAGGGAGGCCAATGATTGATCCAGTGCTGAGCCCCAGACCTGCTGCTTTGACAAAGATCTGCATGCCGTACTTGACAGAGACCCCACCATCGCAACACCATGGATGTCTCTGAGGAGCCTGGGTCCCAGGCATCTGCTGGGAACAGTGAGGATGGGGAGGAGTTTGGAGGACAGGTGACTGGGGAATCAAATTGTGGGGGAAGCCAGGACCTGTTCTTGACTCCACTGCAGTCCAGCTAGTCCCAGCAGTCGAGCATAGGCGAGCCTGATGTAGGAGAAGGAACCTCTGGTAAGTGTAGATAAATTTTCAGTTCTGGGGATGGCACTCCCAAAGTAGCAGGACACATCTTTTGACTTTTCATTAATTTACTCATGCTAAAAAAGGTAATGGTACAGCCAAGAGAGGTAGAGTTGCTATCAGCTTTAGAGTCTCCTTTGGAGTTAGACCGGGAGGGATGCGGGGGTGGGGAAGGGAAGTGGTGGCATGCAGGGCAGTTTACGTACACAGGGATGTCCCTTGAATCTATAGTCTATACTCGCCCTGTGTCGATCTAAGTATATTGACCATGGCCTGAGAAGTCTCGGAACTTTCATGGAGGTACCCTGCAATCATCTGCTGAAGGTTTCTAGGGAGGGCTGCCTTATTTCTTCCTCTGTGGTGAGACACTTTTCCACACCACTCAGCAATAACTTCAGCAGGCGTCGCTGCAGTACAGGATGCCAACAACAGCTGTGGTCTCTCTGTCTTTGTTACCATCAGGAGTCAGAGGTCAGCTAAAATTACCACTGCCTGTGGAAAACGGTGCCAATATTCAGTGCGATTGCCCTATACTACTAGAATCATGCAACTGAGTACTGCCCCCCCCCCCCCCCCCCCCCCCCCCGCCCATTTTCCTGATCCTAGTCGGGCCATACTCACCATGGCTGACGGTGTGACTGGTGCTGGGCACAAGCAATTGCAAGCAGAAGTGAGAAGGTAGTACTTAAAACTTTTGGGGAGCAAGGGCAGTGAGTTCAGCATCTTAAGTTTTGCTTTCTGTAGTCAATACGCTGACTGTAGTACCTCTGTGTTGTATCAGTAGCTGCTGCCATTGCAGCCTTCAGCGTCTCCCCCTTTACGCCCATGGAACACCTGAGCTAGATGAGGAGGAGGAAGAAGAGGACTTGGGATGACATGTTCAATTAGATCTTGCAAGCCAGTACTGCGTCGGAGAGTGAGCACAAGGCCTGAACGAATGTTGCAGACAGCCTGAAGAAGGAAAGAGTAGGGAGGGGAGAGGCCCAGGAGTCCCAGCAGGAAAAGGAGAGGGAGTATGCACCAGGAGTTAATGGTTTTTTTCTGGCAGCAAACACAGATCTGCAAGTAGAACAATCCTGGGCTTTCCTCGCTCTGCAACCCATTAAGAACTCAATATTGGGACCTCCTTAACCCTTCCCGCCGCAACATTCCATGTGGTATCGGGGTCGCTACACTATCCCTACCATTGCATTCCAGGGACATTAAAAACAATCACAGCTTCACATACACTGAATTGTTACAGTCATGGTAGGTGTAGCTTAAATGGATGGGAATGCTCTTTCACTTTCATACATTCTGTTCTCTTAATTTATTAAGTTTTATCAAGTTTTTAATGTATTTGTTTTACAATTGTATAGGGTTTTTTGCATGGGTTTTGTTACAGAATAAAATTCTATTTGGAACATAATTCGTCTTTATTAGTTCACAACATATGGTGCCAAGTACACAGCAGTTCTGAAAGCAACACCTGTTACTGCATGGTGTTGCACAGCTCCTAGGAGCATGCTCTAACAATTAATAGGTGCATTGACAAAGTTATATTCGTACATGTACAGCAATAACCACACAATTCCTAGCAGGCCACAAAAGAACAGGGCCAGGTAGAGTGCACTACAACACAAAGTACTCTAGCTCATTGTTTAGAATAGTCTTTCAAAGCTTTCTTGAACTATATCGCTCCGTGCTGGGCTCTTCTAATATCCTTTGTATCAGTCTATTCAAAGTCAGCTAACAGCCACTCCACCTCTGCCCTCCACATTGGTGAGAACTCTTCCTCCTTTTCTTTACATTATTATTATTATGCAGGACACAGCTGACCGCTATAATGATTGGGATATTATTCTCACTGAGGTCCAGTCTGGTGAGTAAACAACACCAGTGTCCTTCTTTCAAACAACCAAAAGGACATTTAACTGTCACCCTGCACCTGCTGAGCTGGTAGTTGAATCGTTGCTTGGTGCTATTGAGGTGGCTGGTGTACGGCTTCATGAGTAAGGCATAGGCTGGATCCCTCAGGATCACTGCTGATCTCCCAGAATCACAACATTCCCAATGGTAATTCATTATTCAGGAAAGAGAGTTTCTGTTTGTAGCTTTCTGAATTGATCTGTGTTCTTGAAGATGCAAATGTATTGCACTTTCCCTGACCAGCCCACACTGATGTCAGTGAAACATTCCTGGTGATTTGCCAGTGCTTGCATAACCACAGAAAAGTAGCTCTTTCTGTTGATGTATTCTGTAGCAAGGTGGTTTGGTGGCAAAATAGGGATATGCGTACTATCTATTGCTCTGCTGCACTTTGGGAATCCTACTGCTGCATATCCGTCCAGTATGTCCTGCACATTGCCAAGAGTCACAGTCCGGTGTAGCAAGTATGCAGGGCCATTAATTGCTTCCTTCACCTCCACAGTCCCCCTGGTGGATTTCCTGATTCCAAATTGAGTTGTGACTGACCAATATCAATCTGGCTTCGCAAGTTTCCACAGTGCGATTGCTACTCACTCCTCCACTGTCAGTGCAGCTCTCATTTGGGTGTCCCTGTGCTGGACACAGATTCAGTAATGTGGTCTTGTACATCTGAAAGGTCTGTAGCCACTGCTTATCATCCCAAACTTACATTATGGTGTAACCCCACCAATCAGTGCTTTTTTTCTTGAACTCAGACGTGGCACTCAGCCAGCTGCAGCTCCTCCATGAACGCCACCAACAACCGTGAATTGGTTCTCGCTGTGTCCCACAGCGATCTATCTTCCAAGGAATCATCATGTTCCCCACTGATTTGATTCTCCTTGCGACTCTGCAAATACTCCAGGATTGTGTGTCCTGTGCTTGCAACACTCACGACAGTAGTGCAGAGTGTGCAAGGTCAATGCTTCTGTCAGAGATGATGGACAGCAAGGAGTGCCATGGAGGCTTGTGGGCATTTGAAAAAAATCATGAAAACTATGGAATACAAGTAACATTATGGGGTGGAGACCATTGCAAACTGGAAAACTTACCCTGCAGTCCAAGTCATCCCTGCATGACTTGTTTCGGCCCCATCATGCATTGCCAAATCTTTCCAACAAGTGCACTGAATGGTGGCAGGTTACACTGTGGGATACCTATCCAAGGTACACTTCACTATGCATAGATACAAGCACTCCTGGTGAGTACCTGCACTGCTGATACAAGGAGCCAAGTATGCACGCACATAAACAATATATTAACTGCGGTGGCTGTATGCTGGTGTAACTTGAGTCAACATAAGTTTGTAATGTAGGCCTAAGACTGTACCTCAGCCTGTTACTTTAAAACTTAAATTACACATATTTTTTCACTGTTATCAGTAGGAATGTGTTGAAGCTGAAAATTGTGAAACTTTACTTTTTATTAGATAATTAATGTAACTTTTTAGCCAAATGACAGAACTATGTGCTAAGCTATATTATTCATAATACAACTAAAAAGAGAAAAATCCACATTAATTCTGCTTGAGAAAGTGTTAAAAGGATGACAGATTATTTGAGATAGTTTAGATTTTTTTAAGTGTCCCAGAATGAAACTTATTTAAAAAAAAATCTTACTGATAAAACTAGCATAATATTGAACATGCTTTGGTATCTTTCTGTGTTTCCTTGTTAATTTTCCAAATGGGCATGTGGTTTTAAGGATTAAAATTGTACCCTTCAATTTAATAGAATTAAATTTTTTGCATTGTTTTTGTGTGTTGTGGCCACAAGCAGGTTTTGAGGCCTTCTTAGTAACAGGTAATTTTGTTTTCTCACAGGCCTTTTAATGATCTATGTCTTTGTTTAAAAGAGAAATATTAAAATTAGATACTTTATTTACCACTAACAACTTAATTACTTACCAACTAAAGGTATGAGTTGATTCCTTCGCCTGTGATATCATTCCCAGAAGCATCAACATAGTAGCAACAGTTTGATTACTATATCAGGAAACTGTTATTTTTCACTGAAAGCATTAGTCTTAAGAAAATGTCCTTTGGTCAGTGGTATCCAGGATCTTGAGACAATATGTATATCTTTGCACATATGCTATTAAAAAATAGTATTTTGTCAAATTAAAGTGTTGCCTTTATTATCTGTTGGAAGTGTTCATGATATGAGTAAAGAGGAGAGGAAGGCTGCAGAAATGTGGAGTGTCATGCAAATATGGCAATATAGTGATGGTTAGATATCAACATCATTGACAGAATGACATGGGAGGAATTTGGAAAGGCAAATGTGTATTTGAGAGTAATGAAGTGGGTAAAAACTCTTTGATCTTTTTAAAATGCAAGTAGATAAAGTGATTGGGAAAACTGATGAGGGAATTTGCAGTCTGATCATTGGATGGATCCTGATAATAGATAGAAAAACACAAACTTAAGATATTGCTGTGTCTAATAAATAATTGCACATCTATCTCTTGTCCCATAACCCAGAAGCCCCATTAAATATTTTACAGAGTAATTTAAAATGTAACTTTTATAATAATAAAAAGTAATGATAACTTAAGTTGCCACATGTTTAATAAGGCACAAAGAATGATATGCTGATACCTTGATTTTTATTGCCCAGAATAATGCTGCTGCATTTTTTTTTGCTCTAACCAATAAAACCCTTGACAAAAAATCTTGCTAGCAGTTGGCTTAGATACAGCAGATTAATGTATTAGATTTTAAATTTGTTACCTCATTTTGTGGAAAGCTTGTGGGGTTTTTAAAGATATTAGGCTCTCCATACTTTAGGTTGAAGCTAGCTTTCCATTATAAGCCTAGTGCTTACTAGCACCATCGCATGATCAAAACTTGAATCTGTCTGAAATTTCACTTTTCTAATCCTATGCCAAGGTAGAATTTTTGTGCAAATACAGAGGCAAATCTGACCAGGTGTCAGCTCAGTAAGTAGGTTTTTTTTTTAAAATGACGGTTTTTACTTTTGTAATGTTTGTAAATAAATTAAGCTGGCTTTGTCTAGAAATTTAGGGTTTGTTTTTAACGTAGGTGAGGACTAGAAACTCCAGATTTGTTGCCTTCTGACTACTCATGTTTTTCAGGTTGGGTGGGGGTGACCTTTCATGTCTTTGTTATCCATAAAAAAGAAACAAAACTAGTCACATTGTAAGGCTTATAAGAAGCACACGGGATCTTTTTCAGGGGAAAAGGCACTATGCCGCATTTATTGGAGATACAACAATTAGCATATGCATTCAATCACACAGACATGCATACGCTGTCCCATCAGTTGATGTTATAGTTACCAGTTCAGATTCCAGATCAATCTAGTGGCCAGCTCTACTCCATATACCCTTGGGTATTCAATAATTTCTCCTTTTTCCTAGACCATAATCCGGGGTAGCCAAAAGGATCCCATGGTCAATTTTGGGAGCTGGCTCACTTTCCATATTTCTGTCTCCACAGACTGTCGGTGAGCAATTTTAACAATAATTTCACCGAATAACAAATTAGGCTTAACCATGCTGGAAACATATTGCATCCATTCATATTTGTAGCTGTCAAACAAGGACCTCTTCCATTGTTTTAAAAGATGCGTTAATACCCTAACATGTCCAGGTATTACCCAAAACATTTTGTGTTCAAGTAATGCTAAACTAAGAATTTGCATTTCAGTACATCCTATGGCCTAGGTAGTTTTATTCCCTAATTTTGTTTGTTGTTTATACAGCAGCCAGGTGGTGGTGTTTAACCACCACCACATATTCCATGTTGCTTTCAGGTTTCCCAGACCTATTTTTACCAAGTCCACAGTAGTATCTGCCTGTTTGTGAATGAGACTATCTTGCAGTTGTGACAAGGAACTTAATTTATTCTTAATTATCTCCAGGGTTACAGTATTTATAATCCCTGCTCCAAAACCAGTCCCTCCTAATATGGTGTCTGCTACCTGAGGATGTTTTTTCCTGTTAACAGACTGGCATTCCTTGACCTCTGCCCTTCTGCAACATTGGTTTCTGTAAATACAGTTAAAATGCTTATTAATTCTTTTTTGCCTAATGCAATAGGTTTTTTTTGTAACACAATACACAACAATGCTAGCAACAAGACAAATAACACAAGACAAAACATAAAACACAAAACACAATTTTTGTCGTGACAGTAGGTTCATGGTATTCTGGGTTGCTTTTTAGCTGGTACCAGCTTTTTCTGATTTTCTGAAAGACAAAAAGAACATGTTTCTACTCCTTTTGGGGTGGAAGGTTATCGCTTAAAATATCCCTTTCTTTTACAAATACCCTTGCTGATTGCAGGCAAAACAGAGGAATTACCCCCAGAGTTTCCTGTGTTTTTGTTCTATAGGCAGGCCAGGTTTCAATGGCTTCTACCTTTTAAGGGTTTAGGGTGAATTATCCCGCTGTTCAGTTATTAAATTTATGAGGTGGTGTGCCTCAGTTTTTCTTATACAGCAGACCAAGTTGTAATGGTTTTTTCTGCAGTGCTAAGTTTTAAGTTTATTCACAAGTAACAGCTGAGAAGCATCATTACCATATGACCTTAAATTTTTTTTGAAAAATCATACATCCTATACATTGTTACAGGGATACTTATTAACATTAAATTTATCCCAATGTTTAATATTAACATCAAACCTATTAAAAGTATCTTGTTATACCATGCCTTTTATTTAGACAATTTGTTTTTGAGGCCTTTTTTCCTCGTGAAATCTTTGCATAGGCTTTTTAATTTAATCATATTCTTGGGGTTTTGGTGAATTAAAAGTAGGGGTGTCGTGCATATAACAGACCCCTTTTGAACCTATCTTCAGATTTCAGCTCTTGATAAACAAAAAAATATATATATATTTTTTTAAACTTAGGGTTAACCCTTTTACCCACTTTGCTGTTTAACTGCTTTCAGAAAATTAGTAAACTATACTTTTGGAGTTAATAGTTAATAAGCATGCAAACTTCAAGAAGCGTACATAGTCACATACTGGCACTACAATTACTGCATTGGCTTCAGCAAAGCTGGAAAGGTAGTAGCCAAAGGCCCTATATGAGAGCCACTCTGTGAATTACTTTATGCCTGCAGATTTCCTCTTGGTCACATGAGAAGTGCTAAGCTATGTACATTTTGGGATGTTGAGTTTCTGCAAGCAATGATGTTTTACTCCATTGTACTCTGTTAATTAACACTCTCTCACTGGGATGACAAAACATCAGTGTTGCACAGCTGTCCTGACCAATACATACGTAAGCCTTTTAGGAATCTGTTAAGGACATCAATACCACAGGTGTTCATTTCAAGTCCATACCAAAACCTAAAGAAGATAACCAACCAGAAAGTTAACCTTGGGTTTCCATAACTGGAGCGGGATAGGGTGGGGAGGGGAGGAGGGAAGGAAGTAGGTAAAACTAGGTAACTTAAAAAGGTCATCCAGATAACTCTATATCACTACAGTGAGACAGACTTATGAACAACTTCAGCACTAAAACTGGGCAGCAACCCACCCCTCCCCTCTTCTCCTGTTTTACCCTTTTTTTGTGGAGAGGGGAGGACATGATATGGGCAGGATTTTTTCCTGACCTTTGAAGTGGTATCTGATCTCTTAAAACATAAGTAATTATTGTGGGCTGATCTACCCTAAAAAATTAGTGGGGCTTAACTAGCTCGTTCAGGATTGTGAAAAATTTCACATCCTGTGTGATGTAATTAAGCTTACCTAAGCTGTGGTTTCTTCTGTTGCGCTATCACCTCTTGGAGGTGTGGATTTATGTCAGTGACAGAAGAACCCCTTCCATCATTGTAGTAAATGTTTACACTACAGAGTTGCTGCTGTAGTGTTTCTAGTGTAGATGCATCTTGGGTGTAACTACAAACGAGTGCCTCCCAATCTTCAATGCATTTTTCCTCACAACAGTCTTGTGAGGTAGAGAGGTGCTATTATTGTTTTTACAGATGACGAACTGAGGCATAGACAAGCTGTGATTTGCCAAGGGTGACTCAGGAAGTCTGTGGAGGAGCAGGGAATTGGTTTCGGGTCTTCATAGGTTAGTCTCCTAATGACTGGACCATCCTCCTTTTTCTCTGAAGTATTTCTGATCTGTTGTTGTAGCCTTCAAACACCCTTTGTTCTGTAGATAAAACTTCATAATTTTAATGACTAATTTAGGCTTTGGCTGCTTTTTCTTCATTGGTTAATGAAGAAACTAACCATTTCTAGTATGTAGAAAACATACTTTTTTTATTTTTGTGATAACTGCAGTGTTTGATTAAAGGCCTAGCATGACTGTGATGAAGCAGGAATTTTCTGTAATAAGTCTATGAATCCTCTGTGTGCCTCAGTTTTCCCTGTAATGCACATGGTTACTCAGTGGGAGAGAAAAATTACTGTTTGCTCTCAGGGTAGGCTGAGAGAGATAGGTATGAATGTTGCCTAGCTGAATGTGAATGGCCATTAAAAAGGACTGGTCAAGGCTGATCCCATATCAGTGGAGAGTCTGAGAAGACAATGGCAAATCCAGTCATCAGGACATTGACACCTATCAACCATAGACCAAGACAGAGATGGATTTCCCCGCCTCTCAGCAAGGAAGCTGAGCAAGATCTCTTACTTCCAGAACAAAGATTTGGGAAGGTCTGAGGGGGAAGCAGGGGGCTAAGTGTTGGCTGCTGGAGGGAGTTATGGTTCTCACAGAGGAACTGACAAGGAGGTGAGATGAAGAGAGACAGAACCTGAACCTGGGGTTTCCTACAGCTTGGCTGGGCACTGTGGGCTAACCAGAATGATCTATGCCTTAACCTTTATTTCTCTATGCTAACCTGAGGACTTCCTATGTTGTGTGCCAGCTGACGAATAAACCCTACGGTTTTGACAACGTAGCTTAAGTGTCTCTGCAAATGCTTGGTGAGATTTGGTGAGATTGGTAATTCCTGAAGAACATACAAAGTCTCTATCAGGAGTCTGTCTCAGTTGGACTCACTGAATAGAGCTTGTGATGTGAAGCCGGAGTGCTGAAGCCACAGAAGTTCAGTCTTAGGAAGTGATGAGGCCTCGTGGCCTATCCTGAAGGAAGAGTGAATCCCCTTGGGGCTCTGGCACCCTGAGTGAGTTCCTCCAGGAGACTGTTCCAAAGCCGGTGGTGTAGCACCCATCCTGTGGATCTGTTACAATGACAACTGAGTGTCCTAAATCTAATCTGACACTATATACAGTGAATTGCTCTGCATGATATTACACTGTTAATGCAGTGTTACGTATCTGTAGGAAATACTGAACATTAAGCAAAATAATGGGTGGTTATACTGTGATAGGTTTTTACTACTAAGATTTTGATTTTAGTTTCCTTCTCTTCTGTAGCAGAGTAAGCCTTAAGGTGACTTAGAGCTGGTCTATACACCCACATATTGATTTAACTATTATGGTATAATTAAAGTGGTACAGCTCTCCTAATGTGGATGCACGTATGGATGGAAGCATACCAGTATGCTTATACCTGTATAGGAAGGGGAATAAGATGTACTGGTATAAGGCACCTTTTCTATTGATATAACTGCATCTGTGCTAGAGGCGGTCCTGGTATAACTCCCCTTGCCCCCAAAATAGTAAAAACTGAAACAAAAACTATGTGTAAATCAGGATGTGTGATACACTGTGGCACAGATATTGATAGTGTAGTTCCCCTTGTTATTTAAGGATCTGAAGGATGCCCAAGGCAGTAGTGCCATAAAAATGAATAAGACTTCAAAGTGAATGCAGGGTGTGAAATTGAAAATGTAATATGTGGCATCAAAGTCTGAGAAGAGTCTTGTGAAGTTTGAAAAGCTTCATTGCCTGGAGCTTTATAGCTTTCTAGTGATGGGACACTGTTTTTTCTCAAAAGTTTTCATGGGCATCCAAACTGGTGTAAAATAATTATTTTATTCAAATTCAAAAAGTTACTATTTACATTGAGGAACTTCTCACTTTTTTGAATCTCGCTTTATTCAGGGTACTAGGATAAAGGATGTAGAGTTGTCTCCTTTTAAACACTAGATTGTAGTGGAATGCTAGCTGTGCTACAGTTGGGTTAAGACCAGTTTTCTGTTTGAAGCTTTAATCTTAAATGCTATAAAATCCACACAGTTAATTGGATTATCTTGATATTTGGTTTACCTCATAGTGGTGCCAGGGGTCAGTCAGTGATCCAGATTTGGAGTCAGTTGAGTAAGGGGTTCCTGAGGTGTAAAATGCCCTGAAAATAAAACAGCTTTTCTTAAAGTTGACTTGTATTGCCAGTGTGTGTCTGCCCATACCAGGGAATCAAAGCATGGTTCTAATCCTGACTCAGGAGTCGCACTCACTTGAGGTTATCCCCAGAAATTTCATGGCACCCATTTAGCTCTTTGGAGGGTGGGGAGCAAAATGAGAACATTGTTAGCAAAAGAGTTTGCTTCCCCGGTTAGGTTTATGCCTAAAATGCAAGAGCAAACAGATTACATTGAGCAAGTGCAAAGAGAGAGCCAAAGAGTATTGAAGTGGATAGCTTTCACTGCAGTTGGCTAGCTCAAGGGCATGAACAGTAAGCCCTTGATCCTGAATCTAGGCAGCCAGTGTCAAGTCGATGGACAAGTGAATTCTTTTTGGGAGGGGAGAGTTGAGTGGGTTGTGGAGTAATGGGAGAGGATTGCCAGACTACAGTGAGGGGGCATAAATGGGGGTAGCTGGAGAGGAGTTGAGAGTCTCAAGTGAGGATAGGGGGATACTGGGAAGGGAGAGGGGATAGTGGCAGGAGGACTGAGGGAGAGTAGAGGCCAGGGCACTTGTCAGACCCATACACTCTCTCCTCCTGTGTGTGTGCCAGAATCTGGGGGATTCTGAGCCCCTCTCCCTGTCTTCATTTGTGTTCTGGGATCTGGGAAGCTCCTGCCCTTTTAGGGGGTATCTGAGCCCCGTTCCCTGCCCCTGTCCCTCTAGAGGGAGTCTGTGCCACACTCAGGGGAGGGGGAAACCATACAGGGGGGTTTGACACCCTCCTCGTGAGCCGGGTTCTGGGGATGCCTGCCCCTTTGGGGGTATCTGAGAGTCTCCTCCCCCCCCCCCCCCCCGCCCATGTGAGTCAGGATCTTGGGAAGCCCTGCTCCTTTGGTGGAGAGCCCAATACCGACATACTGGAGTCATGCACATGCTGCCGTGACTGGGCTAAGGAGATGCTTATGATAAGCATAATTGATGCTTATCATAGACTTTGTCTACACTGGCAAGTGAAAGACAAAACTTTTGTCTTTCAGAGGTGTTAACTCCCCTTCTCCCTGAAAGACAAAAGTTTTGCTGACGACAAGCGCTGGTGCGAATAGCGCTTTGTCGGCAGGAGCACTCTCTTGCCGACAACACTAATGCCGCTCGTTGCGGGTGGAAGTGTTTTGCCAGCAGGAGAGCTCTCTCCTGCTGACAAACAGTGGCTACACTGCGCATCTTTAAGTGGCATGGCTGTACTAGCACAGCCGTGTTGCTAAACGCTGTGTAGTAGACACAGCTTTAGGCTCTCCAACACTGGGGAGGGAGGATGGGAACACCAGCCAACATGAATGGAGCAGTTCAGATGTCTCAAAACAGTTGTTTCAGGCCATATTAATCTCCGTGGGGTGTGGTCATTCAGTTGAGAGCATCATGTTAAGATGAATGAGCCACTTCACACCTCTCAGATCTTGCCACTTTCAGGAATATTCTGTGCTGGGAATTTGCATATAGCAAAGTAGTTGCTGATAAAATCTTAAATAGTATAGCAAAGTCTTTGCTACAGTTAAAATTAAACCAATGTTTAAAGGACAATTTTTCTAAGTGTTCCAAAATCTCCAGAATGTTGGGGGGGGGTTGCGCAGGGGAGGGTGTCGTACTGTAGGGTTAGTGATCTAAATTTGGGGTCATTTGAGTAAGATGTATCTGAGGAAAAAACCCTAGGTTTTATCAATGGATTTTGTGGTCACCTGGCTTCTAAAATACCAATGGCTTAATGTGACAGGAGTGGGAGAGGTGAGCTGGAAATGGTGGTAGGGAGAGCTATATATGGTGGGAAATAGTGGAGAAGCGGGGAGGGAGAAAAGATATATACCAGTCTTCTCTTGCATGATTAAAGATACTGTGAGTACCTTGTAATAAAACTGTCACGTTTTTGGGACGAAGAACGGTCTGAGATTTCTCTCACTGGCTGTTAACTACACACCAACCATTTCAGAGCACAGCCATTATCACCATTTCACTACCTGTGTGTGTGACTTAAAAAGTCCATAGCAATGATGTGGCCTAGTGGAGAGAACAGTGGACTGGGCCTCAAGAAACCTGGACTCTCCTCAGTTTCTCCATCTGTGCAAGGGGAGTAATTAACTTCCTTGATCAATTGATGAAAGGACTATGTAAGAACTAGGTATTATCATTACCTGTCCCCAGGAGTGTCTGAACTGCACATCTACGTGAAAACTACAATTGACCACCACCCCTACCAACACATTTCTCTTTCTGTACTGCATAGGCACTGTGTACACTCATATGCTTAGCCTATTCCACAGAAAGAACACCACATGCACTATATTTTTACAACTTCTTCAGCCTCTTTTACAGTCCCTTTACCCTTATGCATATGATACCATCAAATCCTATACTTTCCACTTACCCTTCATTGAACTCATAGAGAACACTTGTTTCCCTCGTAACTGCTGACAATACCCATGGCAAGAAGACCCCTGTGCCCTATTAGTGATGCAGCCTCTACACAATGTAGTGCTAACATGAGGCATACTGGATTTCCCGAGGTACCTATGTACCTCTTTCCTTTGATCATACACACAGGGGTCAGGTAGAGAGGCTCACACATACACACAGAGGGCCAAAGCCCTGAAGATGACTTAATATCGCAATCACAGCTCTTCTGTGCTGCTCCAATTTAATCCTCCACCATTCATTACAGCTATATCTAACACACTGAATGCAGCTGGCGTGCATGCACATAATTCCCTGTGGCTAGTGCCAGCTCCAGGCGTTAAGTCTGCCTGGGCATTTACCTTAATTCTGCATTTCCTGGTTTTCATAAGCTTGAGTTTTGCTGAACTGGGCATTCTGGGAGGCCATGAGCTGTCACCAGGCAACCTTAACTCTGCATTAACAAAGTTTATTGCCATTTAATTTGTTTCTGTGGGTTGGCGCTGAAATTTTTTCCAGTTGTCAATAACCATGAATATTTTTTTTTATTACTTAAACATTTTCTCCTTTATTGGAACTATTCCACTGTAATTTTCAAGGGAAAAGTGGCTCTGTGTTCTCCTTAACCTGCAATAATTCAGGTTCACTTTTATTTTTTTAATGTTTGTATTTTGTGACAATACAAGTGGACTCAGTTCATCTATACCTTACATTGCTGCAGTAGGAGTATTCTCATATATATATATATATATTCATTCATGGGTTAAAAAGAAGGGTGAAATGGAAGGAAACCAAATGCAAAATGTGGTATGGATTATTGAAATTGGTCAGTCCTCTGTAGATAGTGTGAGGTAGGGGAAAGTGACTTTTGAAGTACCACAAATTTTCCTTATGGGAAGAAGTGATGAATTAAAAAAAAAAAATTCCCACAATGTATTAATTACATGGGAGGAGAGAGGCTTGCTTAGAGTTAAGGAAAAATAATTAGCATTTATGCATTTTTTGTGTGTGCTAACAAGTCCCATAGAATAACAAGCCAGAAATTTAAAAATGTCATATAGACGTGTTTGTATGAGTATATGAATATACATGTATATCACTTACAAAAAACTTTGTTAAAGAGAATGTTAAGGCTGCAAAGTCAAACATTTCCAAGTTTGGAAACACCAGTATTAGGGCTACCTGTGCAACCTTAAATTGGCCTCCTTGTAGATATGTGTTATGGTAGAATCTTGGATTATATAATCACATAATTTTTCTACAGTATCCATACCTCATTGAATGTACAGTACTGACTATTTTTATGTATAGATCTGTTCTAACTTTTTAATAAAGATCCACCAAGAACTACAGTATTTACCATTATCACTGGTAGTAGATGGAAAATAGTGAAGGAAATGTAAAGCTCAAAATCGGTTCCTGCATGCCTTAGATGTTAGAAGGACAGCTACACATACTTGGCTTGTATCAAGGTACAGAGCACCATGTTAGAATTTTATTACCAGATGATTCACAAAAAGTGAGTCTTAAGGGCTGGTCTACACTGCTGTTTAAGTTGATATAATTTGCGTCGCTCAGGCATGTGAAAACAACAGCCCCTGAGCGATGTAAGTTACATTAGCTTAAAGCGTTGAACACACTCTCTCCAATCTCTTGCGGATGTGGAATAATTATGCCAATGGGAGAGCACTCTCCCATCGTGTCTTCACCAGCTGCACCAATGTAGCGTAGTAGTGTAGACATGCCCTCAGTCCTAACTCCACATGGAATCTATACCTCTGCCTACCTATGTTCCTGACTCAAACAGCCAAATAAATTTTGTCCTCACCCAAAGTTGTGACATAATATACTGAAACATGCCCAAATGCAATTCTGGCTTGACCCAAACAGAGAAGAGAAAGCAATGTTTAGTCAGTATTAGAACAATGTGCATCCAGAAATGAAACACCAGTAAAATACACTGATGATAAGGATTTGAGTGCTTCCTCTATGTCCTGTCCTCCTCTTTGCAGCAGGAGAGTATGAATAGCCCTTTGTTCCAACACAGCTGGAAGGGGGGCACTTTCCTTTTTTAGGGCAAAGAAGAGGGGTTCTTAGAGGTGTGACCTTTTGGTGTAGGCTGACACACAGCTGGGCTGTGATTGCTTAGGAGGGCCAACAATCCTCTAGCAGCAAACCCAGACACTGCCATGTGTGGTTAGGAGGGCTAAAGGAACTGAGCTCAGATGCCCAAAGGGTTCCCCCAAAAGATGACTTTACAAGCTAGGGTAGTTTAGTACAAAGCCAAACTTTATTAAATAAACAAACAATACAAATTTAAACAGAATTGGGAAATGAATGTAACTTTTGCAGCAAAGAGTGGCTGTAGCTGTTCAGAGTAGCCATGAGCTGCTGTTTATCACTGGTCTACCTTAAGGTCAGATTGGCTGCCCTGCCAGATACAATGTTTGCCTGCCCAGCCCCTAGACACATGACTTGGACTGTAAGCCACAGTGCATCCTTGTAGAGTTGTTACTGAGACAGAGTCCAGGTAGTCTCTGCCATTGAGTGGGTCTGTCCTAGCTTGAATACCTAGCAAGATTGAGTACCTCTTGCAAAGGCTGTCTGTCACAAAATGCTGCCAGCAGCTGCTTGGCTGGCATCCTGCCACACAAACTGCCTGCATGCTATTCCATGAGCCAAATTTATATGTGTAGATTAAATATGAAACCCTATTTCTGTAATCAAGAGAAGGTGTCAGTAAATATTCCTTTAGAGACATCATAACACTAATTATTTCACTATGCCCCTAACCTCTGGTGATCTGGCTGTTGGCAGTGTTTACAACCATTTAGCTGTCTGACTGAACTGCATTCTTTTTTCAGGTGAGAGCATTGTCTTGGTTAAATACCATTATTATCAAGAAAATTTCTAAAATGTATACTCCTTTTCAGCTTGGTTTCAACGCAGTACTGATCAGCTTTCCAGCTCCTGACAAATAGATTCCAAACCAAAGACCTCCTAGAGACATCCATTTGCAGTTGCAGGTCCATGTGGTGATCACATTTGATGATGACTTATGAGTCCATCAGCCATAGCACCACTAATAAACCTTTTATGGACTGTAAATACTTCAAGGTAACCTTTACTGCACTCTTGACTTCTGATCTGTTCCCTTAATCTTAATGTTTTCTCAAGGACTGTCTGACTCTTTCAGTTTCAGTATTAATTTCTGTGCTTAAATTATAAGGTATGCACAAGAGGTGTTCTGTTTTTTTTAATCAAAAATGTATCATGTTGCCCGGTGCCTGCCCGAAGACTGTTATAAAAATGTGACATTGTCATGACTTCGTGGAACCAATAAAGAAAATCCTTGTCAATGTCATGCACCTGTGATGGCTACTTTTGAAACCCATTTGACTGTCCACTCTAAAGAGAAGCCTGAACTCAAAAGCAGCACAGGAATCTGAGAACACCAGGGACCTGGCCCCGTCAATGTAAGATGAGCCTTCAGAACTAAAAGCCAGCTGATCAAAATCATTGAGATTAATGGTTAGCAAATAAAATGCCATCCCATTGCCATATGCATGTGTTTTTGGGGTTTTTTTGGCACTGTATCTAATGATGCAAAAACAACAGGAGTACTTTTGGCACCTTAGAGACTAACGAATTTATTAGAGCATAAGCTTTCATGTGCTACAGCCCACTTCATCGGATGCTTATGCCCACGAAAGCTTATGCTCTAATAAATTTGTTAGTTTCTAAGGTGCCACAAGTACTCCTGTTCTTTTTGCGGATACAGACTAACACAGCTGCTACTCTGAAACCTATCTAATGATGAAATCTCTTAAAATTTCAAAGGGTAGCTCTTTAAATATGATGGCTATTTTGATGATCCGATGCATCCGATGAAGTGAGCTGTAGCTCACGAAAGCTTATGCTCAAATAAATTTGTTAGTCTCTAAGGTGCCACAGGTACTCCTTTTGTTTTTGATGATCTCAGTTTCCCCTCATATTATTTTTCTGACTGTGTCAGCCAGCAAAGCCACCAACCAGAAGTTTCTATACACATGTAACCTCAAGTCTATGTAGATAATTCTAAAACCTTTTCAAAATCAATTTCCTAACATTCTGCTGACCCTCACATCTGAACTATCCTTTGGGAGTACTAACTGAAGAAGAAAAATGAGGATTTGACTCCTTAACTTTTACAGAGTGCCAATTTGGGGCCATGCTTTTCCTGGAGCTCATCTAGGCTTTTGGCTTAATTGAGTTTTCTTCTAGATATTTGCTTTTTTGTAGTTTCCCTTTGCTGCATCCCCAGCTCTTCTTAAGGCAGTGTGTGTGTGTGGAGTTGACGGAAGGGCTCCCTTCTGCCTAATAAGAGAGCTCCTTTTGAGCCAAAGGACTTTGGGCACAGGTTAACACAAAACTGGATTATGATTGGTTATGAAGGACAGAGTAGGATTGGTTACCATCCAGGTGCACACAATACTCAGCATACCCAGCTCAGTTGGCCACTGCTTTGTGAATCTGTGTGGAGGAGGGCTGGACTGTTAAGTTGGGTGCTGGAGCTGAATTCTTCACTTATGACACTTAATGTAAAGCCTGTTCCTATTCCCACTGATGTCATTTTTGAGTTTTGCCATTGACTTAGTTGGAGTGGTACAGTTCTATATCTCTTTTTCCAGAAAATATTGTATTTGTTTATATTAGCTGGTACTTTTCAGAGATCATGTACTTCATTTTGCACCAACCAACCCACCAAAAACCCCCAAACAGTGAATAAGAATAAAAAAATACTTGGGAGAAACCAGTAAATGGAAAACTCTGTGGCATTTTGTATCCATCTTAGACTGTAAAGGGTGAATTCATGTGTTAGGCAGAAAATATGGAGAAAGAGATATTGAAACAAAGAAACCTACCTCTCTAGGTTAGAGTGTGAGTAATATTTTCAAATTGTATGCTTTTTTGGTTCAAAATGTACTTGGGAGCAATACAGGTTAAAGGAGGTTCATGCTGGCCCAGACACTTCCATGTGAATTTTTGAGCACTGTAGCTTGCACATGCAAGTGATTTACCATCAGAGCATATTTGGACAAATATTTTTTTGTCCGTGTAAATATAATTGGTGCATGTAAAAAATAATCCTTAAAAAACACATGCAAGTGTCTGAGTGTATAAACCTGTGTGTATGCAAAAAGAGGCCAGTGTACATAGATGTGTGCATATATACCATATATGAGGTAGGGATAATGTAATAAAGAATCATGTTCCAGCTACCAGAGATGTTTCCCTTCTCCCCGCCCCTCCTCCCCCCAAAACAGAAGAAAACAAAAAACCTGCACTGAACTTAGGCTGTACTTGTGAGTTATGTGGCAATTCCATGGCAACAAAATCCTGATACCACACCATGCTATCATATATTTTATTTGATAACCTGAGATAAATGTATTTATTCCACACACACTTTTAATCTTGGAGTGAGAGCTGTCAGGTTTAGATCGAGGAGGAGATTTAAGTAGGAATAGCAGGAAGGAGCAAGAAATCGTATACTATTCTTTAAAAATTAAAATACGACAACAAAACCAACTTGGACCATATTATGCTCTGATACACACCTATGAACAAAAGAGAAATCCATATATACTAGTCTTAATATGCTATTTAGTTGTCTGCAGTTGCCTAAACTAATATCACACTCATGGAGATATTAAAAATCAAAATTAAAGCCTCATTAAATACATACAGTTCTTTGAATATCACAAATAAAGATAAATTAATAAAGCTGGAGAAGGCTGACTAGTAAGGAGAGAGTATCTGTAGAGATACTGATCTTTGAAACTATCAACAGTGAGATGAAATTTCTTGAATTTCATAACTGTTTAAGAAGGCTTTGCTAAAATAATGGTGTAATGTTTGCATGAGTTTGGCGGTGTTCTGTCAACTTGTTTTCCAAATACTGGTATTGGGTTTTATGTATGTAAAGTACAAACTCTGCATTATGCCAAACAAAAACACAAGATCCTGTAATTAAGAAATATTAGGGCACTTGGAAAACAACGAAGTTTAGGGAATTAATCATGTATTTAATTACAATAATTAGTTTCAAGAAATTTTTCAGAAAAACAGATTTTTGGAGACTAGATTGTGTACATTTCTGTATTTTCATATTGTGATTTCTTTTATGTGTTCTGTGCTCTTTTTATGGTTAATGATATATCTAGTTTCTCATTTCTGTGTGCCATGGGAACATAGTTGATTTTAAGTTAAAAATATCTGCTTTTTCTCTCAGTAAAGAACTAATTGATCTGCTTACCTAGGGCCCAATCCTCTCATTGAAGTTAGTCAGAACTCCCATAAAAGTCAATGGAAGCAGGATCAGACCCCTGAAGAGCAGTGTCCTCTACAGGAAGTGGGTCTTACTCTCATAAACTCTGTAATGTAGGAAGCTCTGCGCTGTCAAACATGCCAGAAATGTTTTAATCTAAATAAAGTAATTCCATTGTTTTTTTTCTCTTTGTAATATTTAGAAATTTTAAAATCTTTTTTTTCTTAAATCCTGTATACCCTGGCATTTGGTTTACAGGTAAAATACTTAATGTTCATGAGGTTTAATATGATATCAGCCAAACAGGCATATTAACCATATCAATTAAAAATATTAATTGGCTGTAATATAATAGGTACAGTTAACCTGTCTTTACCATTTTATCAGTAGGTAAGACAACAGTTCAGCTATATTTCCCATAGTAAATATAGGCAGCATCCACAGGCACTGAATCTTAACCACTCTCACTTTATTTTATTTTCCACATATCTGTTTTACGTGGAGAGTTCGAGGGTGGCAAGGACACAAGTGAAGATCTACAGTTTTGTTGTACCGTAACTGTGCATTCCCATATACCTTCCCAAGTTAGAGTTTAAGTATATCATTAACTTTAAATGGTTTGGCTTTCAACCGATATTTTTTGTTTGTTTATAAAGTTTTCTTCTTCAGTCATATTTAAACTTAACTCCAAATTTAATAAAATTTTTGTCCGGGAATTGTGATATTTATCAGTTTGCTTTTCCTCTTGAACGATGGGGTAAACTGTATTTGCTTACATTTATTCATTTGGTAAATCTTCAGTGTGATGAAACAACTTCTTCTATTCGTCACTTATCAGACATGCATTTTATATACAGATGCAAGGTGAAACAAAAAAAATGAAGTTTTTGCTGCTTTTGAAAAAGACATTTCTACAACTTAAGCCAAAGCATACATCAATATTCATATGCAGAGCTTATATGGCAGTACTTCAATCCGATTTAATTTTGAAAACATGTTCCCTATCTAATACTCTGCTTTGTACAGCAGTCCTAACAGAGCTTTAAGGTTTATATCTCTGAAGTTGTGAAGGACTATAATAAAATGCGGTAGTCTACTGATTTTTATAATGCATACAGTAAACAGCTGGTATGTACATGGCCTCTAGTAACCAAGCTGATTACATGACACAGATTAGAGGTCTTAGAAGTTCTATAAAAAGCTAGAGGAGAGAATTAAAGAAGACTGGTATGAATTTATGTAATACAGCAAATCTAGAGATAATTGACTTTACAGGAACTCAGTAACACTTTCAGCAATGAATGACTTACTTGAGAAGAGGAAAAAGGAGTCCAGTAATAGTTCTGTGAGAAACCATTAAGTAGGCTGAAATGCCTGCTGTTTACCTTTCTGCTTTATTTAAGACGTTACTGACATTGGCAACAATTTTTATATTTTTCTTTTGCATCAGTTAAGATCTGAATTTTTCACAGGAGCAGAATGTAATTTTGTTGTCGCTGTACAACAACTTTTAAAAAATGTTTTGTATGGTTAGGGAACTGGAAATGTTTGGATCAGTTTAAATCTAGCCCATTATCATTAATGCCCAAAAATGATGATCGAGTTGCTGTTCAGTTGCCTAAATGACATGGCTTTGGTTCAATTCCCAGTTGAAGAGCATCCATGTTCCAAAAATCACCATCCCAGTTTAAACTAATTGGCATTCAAAGATGAAAAATTTTGGAAGGCACAGAAACGGAAGTAATCTCTCCAGCACAGAGTTGGTCCTCTCTGTAAGACTAAGGCATCAAGACAGTGAGCAGTGTAAGTGAGCTTGCACTGGTGATTCCCATACTAGACTAGACCTGTGCTATAGAGAAAGAAAACTGTCACTCTCCAGAGTGTCCAGGTAGTTAATTTTCACCAGCACTAAATTCAGTAAATAAAGTAAGTAAATAAAGGTAGAAGAAAGGGAGTAGTTGGGGCAGAAATCATGCAATTTGAACATACTATTACTCCTCTCTCTCACTCAGATGTAGGTGCTTTGCCTTGTTGTTTTAGCTTTCTACTGCCACTACTCCCCCAAATATATGTTACTGCCTGCTAGAATAGAATGATTAGTAACTCTGTTTTAGTAGAATACTAGAAAATATAGGTGAAACGTGTCAATCACAGTGTTCGCTCACTTACTACTATGTGGCTGGAAAGTGAAGCTGTGACACTTCAGCAGATAGGAAAACCAAGTCTAACAGCAGAGAACTAGATGTTTGTTCCTCACATATCTATCTCTTAGTCATTGTGTCTTTTTTTTTTTCAGGAACATACCGTCTGACCAGGCAGAATTTGAAAGGAAAGACTGAAATGTTACTTTAAGTTAAGATTTAATAACTATCCGCAATTAACTTTTTTTAACTAAAAATTATTTTGCCCTAACCCATGGGATTGATTTTGCAAGACTCTTTTCAACAACTAAAACTTGAGGTTAGGTGATAGCATCTTTATGCAGAACTGTGCTGGAACTTGAGAACTTCTGATGGCTCTTGGGCTAATTTCAGATGGTTGTATTGTGCTGTATCATCTTCTGTTGCTCTGAGTTTAGTTGCATTATTTGAGCCTCTTCTATTATTACTTTGGCCTCTCCTTTTGTTTTTAATAAACTGCATCAGTTTCAATGTTTGTTTAATGGTTTAACTGGATTTGTGTATTGGCTCAGATTACTCTTTTTTTATTTCATCTACTTATGAGCTCTTCTCTGCTGCATCTTGAGGTGGTGCATCGGAAAGAGGAGATGTAAATGTTGGATAAATTTATTTGACCCTGTGATTCTGAGTCCCAGCTTTTACTTTTGATACCTGTAGTTTGTACATTTTCTGAAATATAACTTCAGTTCCATATGTGCTTATTTGACAAATAGCTTCTTTTGTTTAAGTCTGCTTCAGAATTGTGACAGTTGCAGAGCTAGACAGTTGCAACTCTGTTCCCTTTCTGGTCTCTAAGTACTACCACTCTGGTATAATGCCTCATTCCTTTGCTTATCTTGGGGTGGAATTTCATAATTCTCCCATTCTTAGACTGGGACCTGGGCTATGGTACCATTCTTACCCTGCATGTCCAACTGAGCTCTGGTACTTAACTGCTGTTCTCTGTATCCAGTGATATACAGTGATCAGACAGCCTTCTTAAAATACAAGTAGATATTTTGTTCCTACTGCTAAAATAAAACAGAGAGAAAAGGATTTTTAAACAACGGTCTCCATGCATGCCTGATTTACTGAGCCTCACCATTGTTGGTTGACCTACACAAACCTAGATTCTCCAGACACCACATCTGATGCCTGTGTTTCAGTCAGGTTCCCCTGAACAACCACTCTCTCTTGAGATGGTCCCTTTTAATCTTGCCAGAGTTCATTTGTTCCCTGGGCTTTAACCTTTCCTGGTCCAAATGAGTTTTGCAGGATAGCTGAAGATATAAGTAAAATCATCAAAGGAATAGTTCTGCCATTGCCAGTTACCACCACTTAAAGGTTTGCTCAGAGGTGACTGTCTTGAGCCGTTCTTTTCCTTCCTGCCTGTTTCTTCCAGACAGGCTCCTGCTGAGCTTAACCAAGATATTCATACAAGAAACATCACAATAATTAGACCAGGGATTGGCAACCCTTGTCAGATGGCCCATCAGGGTAATCCGGTGGCGGGGCGTGAGATATTTTGTTTACGTTGACTGTCCGCAGGCATGCCCCCTCCCCCTCAAAACAGTTGTCTCAGAAGTGTGGGATTTTAGCGGGACAAAATAAAGAAATCGCTCTACAACTTCACCATTGCCAGTCACATATCTCAAAATCACATCTGGTGTTGAATTGACTATTATGGAATAGTACTTGGCATCCTTTACTTCATCAGTGATTTGGTTTCTGAGCTGCTCTGCTATTATAGTGATGTATTCATCGTAGGGTTGGTCATTTCTGAGCCATAATAGTGATGATTTTTCAAATGTTCTTTGAGAAAATAGTCAAGATAGTTAAAAAAAATTACCTTTTCGATTTGACAAACATGACTCATCATGTTCTCTTAGAGGTAGTCCCAAAGAAGACAGCAGTTTGACTGTGGCAATAACACGTCTCAGCACTTTCCTCCAATAAGGACATACCTTTTCAAACTGAGCCTATAATACAGAATCAATTCTTCCAGATAATTTACACCTTTGAGCGAACTTACACATAGCATTAACGTGAGCTTTGGAAGTTTCATGATCAGCAATATGTCTTGCAACGTTTCTCCAGTTAGAATGCCCGTTGACAAATGTTTGTTTTCTTTTACTATGGTCAGGGAATAATTTGCAAACATAACAGTAGACTGCCTTAGTGGTTTCTGAAAAAATTAACCAAATTGTCATTTCTGTAATCCCATTTTTTTCATCCTCAGAAAATGAAGACTCATGAAGACCTCTTAATTGCTTTTGTCCTGCAACCTCATACTCTTTTCTCAAATTTTCCATATTACTTACTTTTTTCAGTTTATTTACTAAGAAATATTCTATCATAGCCAATGAAACAGATTTTGGCCATAATGCAATGTCTTCAGGATAGGTTTCTTCCCTCCCTTTGACAAAATCACCAATATTTTGTAGTTCCATTGTCACTTCAGAGTCCACTTGTTCAACTTTTGCAGTGTTGTGTTATCCCCACAACTCAGCAAGTGATCAGATAATTCACATGTTTCCTCACCCATACTTTTTGATGAATGTTCACTATTCAATACTTCAAGCTTTTTACAATAAGATGACAAACTGTCTTTTTGCTTAGCTTTGTCTTCTTGCCTCGCCTTCATCCCCCCCCCCCCCATTTTTGACTGCCAGACTCATGTTGCTTTATTATTGCTAAAAAACTGACCTTGATTTTAGGCAGGAGCATGGCCACAGGTGGGCCGTAGACCACCTAATTAGGTTTAATGCAGTTAATCCCGCATTTTTAATTGGTCCATGTCTAAGTAGTTAGGTCAACACAGAGTCAGTGTAGACACTGTGTTGCTCACATTAACCATTGCTGGCTTTCAGAAGCCATTCACCAGTTACCCTCTTCGATAGTTCAGTGGTGCAAGCGTTCCTGGTAGGGATGCACACCGCCAACACAAGGAGTGTAGACGTGCACTGTTACCCCAAAATTTGGACCCAAGGCACCTCAATACTGGTTTGTCTGTGACCATAAACCAATTGTCAGTTTGTCTCACCCAAATGGTTAATGAGGGGTGGCTTGTCCTAGAGGAATTGCTGGGGTTTTACCTTGGTGTTTGTCTCTGACTGTGGAGGACTCCCCAGACCAGACTATTTCTCCTAATCTATGAGAGGACACAGATACAGCCTTCCGCTCGAAGGATTGATATTCAAGCAGTAATTTCATTTAAAAGAAATAATTATAATACACTTAAAGCAAGAAAAGAATACCCTACAATACATAAGATATAGTGAAACACAATTGCTTTACATTTAGAAGTTATACACTAAAGCAGTGCAATAGAATAAAATGCACAGAATACACAGAGTATATAGCAGTTATAGTGTAGCACTTAAGGTACATAAAGACCTCTCATACACATGCATAGAGCCCCCAATGCAATGTTGTCACACAGTGCTACAATTAGCACAAGGAGACAAGCAGAGCTTCTATACGTACATACAGGAAGGGATTATGATGATATTTAAAGAGACGTTACTATTTAACATTAACATTCTGTGAGCCGCGGCCAAACTGTCACAGAATGGGTGCGGTGGATGTCACTCAGACGCAGACATCTGACTGTATTTACAGGCACACCCAGACACACTTTTAAAACAGATAGAAAATCAGACTTACACTCTTCCTTCTCAAAAATTCCTCTGATTCATCTTTCGGGGTCCTTTTGATCTGTCTTATTGGCTTCATACTGCCTGTGCTGCTGCTTCTCCTGCTTCTTTTGCTGCTTCTTCAGTTGCTGCTGTTTCTTCTGCTGCTGTGGCTTCTTCAGCTCCCACCACTCTCTTCACCCCCTGATCTCTTCACCCCAGCTCAAACACCCACACACAAGCCTGCTGGCTGTCAGCCTTTATATAGGATTACCAGCCCTCCTCTCATTGGTTGCTTTCTCAAGTCCAGCTCATTAGCATAGATCCTCCCCATGGAGCGACATTTGCTTAGCCAATCAGCTTCACCTGTTATTCAAGCTGCTCCTCCTCCTAACTCAGTCGCATAGATCCTCTGCTCGCCTGATTTACTAGCATAGATCCTCCTCTCTCCGGAGCCCTCCCTTTTAGGTGTTCTGACGTATGCTGAGTCATTCCCCGTTAAACTCTATCTAACCTTTATCCCTTGTCTGCTCTTCGTCCTCCATTTTAAGATCTATAACAGAGAATCATTGCGGCCGCCATTTTGGGTTTTTCGCTATAAATTGTCACTATTTACCACTTATCTCAAGTCTTAATTCTAAAACAAACTACAGTTCTATGCAAGTTAAAGCATCATGATACTGTTACCACCTTTGTAATACTTACTGGGCTTTTCGCGATGTTTTTTCTCCCTCTGCAGCTGCCTGGTGCTGCGTTTCTTACACAGGATCAGAGCAACTTAAAAACCCCTCTTGTGTCAGCGGAAGCAATGTAATTACTGTGGCAACTGTATGTCAGCATAAGTTAGGTCAACTTACTTTTGTAGTGCAGACTTGGCCTTAGTGTAGTAAACATGTAAGGCATTTGACTGTTGCATCTATCTATGCTTGGAGTGTGGGCGTTCCAGTAGGTTTACAAATGAGCTAATTGTGAGTTGTTTGCTTTTTGTTTACTATAATGGTATAATTTTCTTCTACCATTAAAGTGAGAAAGCACTTATAAAAAAATTAAAACTTGAATATCTAACTTACTGCATTTGTCATGCATGATCAACCATCTTTAATTAATCTCTTTATGCATTGTTTTACATTTTAAAGCTACTGATAATTAAAGAAAACAAACTGCTAAACAGAAGGAAGACAAAGTTTGTCAGCTGCAAAAGCTAAAAATAGATATGAGTGATCACATTTATGATTAGTTATGATGCAAGGAAGAAATATTATTGAAGGTAAGAATATAGTGCAGAATTTTGACCACTAAATTGCAAATTTTGACTTTAGACAAAAAAAAAGCATAATCAAAGGTGTGCATCCTATTATATTCAGCTTTAACACTCGGCATATTGTTGTGTGTTAAATAGGCAAGACAGCATATTTTTAAAATATATAAATAGCATGCATTTAATAGCGTTTATCAATAGTTAAATAAATCTAGTTAGATTTCACTTTCATCTTTTTGTGATATGTTCATATTTATGCTGCAGGGATTGTGAAAAATCTATTTTAACTTTTAAAATCATAATAGAAATAGGATGTTAATAGTTTGATTACAAGGACAATAAGTTGAAGCTTACATTACATTACATGTCTCTTGAAATTCAACCTTATTTATCGTCTATCACAGAAAGAGATCAAATCAGACTTGTATAAAAATACTTTTTATTAATTCATAAAGTAATTTTTTAAAGAAATCCTTCAACGCTATTTTATACATTTTATTGAAATAAGGAATACTTTTGCTATTACTATGTATTTTAGATAGCTATGATATGCAAAAACTATATTAAAAACATTAAGGTTACAAAGTCAAGCACTCAAAAGATAGAAAATGTCAGAATGAAGCTTGCCTCCACAGTCTTAATTTGGTCTCCTTGTGCGTATGGATTATGATGTAGTCTTTAAATCAGTGCACAGAATGGACAGTGCTCGCTTAGTGAGTAACTGTTCAATGTTTTGTTGTTCTCATTATTCAATTTGTGGCCCCATAACGCCTTGTTTACAACATACTACTCAAATCCTGCTCTGAAGACAGAGCTGTTAATTTCTTTGTAGAGTTTTCTGTGGTGCTCATCGCTACGGTGTAAGTGCTTCACTAATTTTCATGCATTTAATTTTACATCGTCCTGGTGAGATGCATGGATATTACAGTAGAACCACCAGAGTTACGAACTGACTGGTGAACTACACATCTAATTTGGAAGCAGAAGTACACAATCAGGCAGCTGCAGAGACCAAAAAAAAAAAAAAAAAAAGAAGCCAATACAGTATAATACTGTGTAAACTACTAAAAAAATAAAGGGAGAGCAGCATTTTTCTTCTGCATAGTAAATTTTCAAAGATATATTAAGTCAGTGAAAAGAAAAGGAGTACTTGTGGCACCTTAGAGACTAACCAATTTATTTGAGCATAAGTTTTCGTGAGCTACAGCTCACTTCATCAGATGCATACTGTGGAAAGTGTAGAAGATATTTTTATACACACAAAGCATGAAAAAATACCTCCCCCCACCCCACTCTCCTGCTGGTAATAGCTTATCTAAAGTGATCACTCTCCTTACAATGTGTATGATAATGAAGTTGGGCCATTTCCAGCACAAATCCAGGTTTTCTCCCCCCCCTCCCCCCCCCCCCCCAAACCCACTCTCCTGCTAGTAATAGCTTATCTAAAGTGACCACTCTCCTTACAATGTGTATGATAATCAAGGTGGGCCATTTCCAGCAGAAATCCAGGGTTTAACAAGAACGTCGGGGGGGGGGAGGAAAAAAAACAAGGGGAAATAGGTTACCTTGCATAATGACTTATCCACTCCCAGTCTCTATTCAAGCCTAAGTTAATTGTATCCAATTTGCAAATGAATTCCAATTCAACAGTTTCTCGCTGGAGACTGGATTTGAAGTTTTTTTGTTGTAATATCGCAACTTTCATGTCTGTAATCGCGTGACCAGAGAGATTGAAGTGTTCTCCAACTGGTTTATGAATGTTATAATTCTTGACATCTGATTTGTGTCCATTTATTCTTTTACGTAGAGACTGTCCAGTTTGACCAATGTACATGGCAGAGGGGCATTGCTGGCACATGATGGCATATATCACATTGGTGGATGTGCAGGTGAACGAGCCTCTGATAGTGTGGCTGATGTTATTAGGTCCTGTGATGGTGTCCCCTGAATAGATATATGGGCACAGTTGGCAACGGGCTTTGTTGCAAGCATAGGTTCCTGGGTTAGTGGTTCTGTTGTGTGATATGTGGTTGCTGGTGAGTATTTGCTTCAGGTTGGGGGGCTGTCTGTAAGCAAGAACTGGCCTGTCTCCCAAGATTTGTGAGAGTGTTGGATTATCCTTCAGGATAGGTTGTAGATCCTTAATAATGCGTTGGAGGGGTTTTAGTTGGGGGCTGAAGGTGACGGCTATTCTGTTATTTTCTTTGTTAGGCCTGTCCTGTAGTAGGTGACTTCTGGGAACTCTTCTGGCTCTATCAATCTGTTTCTTCACTTCCGCAGGTGGGTATTGTAGTTGTAAGAATGCTTGATAGAGATCTTGTAGGTGTTTGTCTCTGTCTGAGGGGTTGGAGCAAATGCGGTTGTATCGCAGAGCTTGGCTGTAGACGATGGATCGTGTGGTGTGGTCAGGGTGAAAGCTGGAGGCATGTAGGTAGGAATAGCGGTCAGTAGGTTTCCGGTATAGGGTGGTGTTTATGTGACCATCATTTATTAGCACTGTAGTGTCCAGGAAGTGGATCTCTTGTGTGGACTGGACCAGGCTGAGGTTGATGGTGGGATGGAAATTGTTGAAATCATGGTGGAATTCCTCAAGGGCTTCTTTTCCATGGGTCCAGATGATGATGATGTCATCAATATAGCGCAAGTAGAGTAGGGGCGTTAGGGGACAAGAGCTGAGGAAGCGTTGTTCTAAGTCAGCCATAAGTCAGTGTTCATTGGTAAACTTTTGAAAGAACAACCATAATGTTTTGTTCAGTTAAAAACATTTCAGAGTTACAAACAGCCTCCATTCCCAAGGTGTTCGTAACTCTGAGGCTCTCCAGTATCCCCAATTTACAGATGGTGAGCTGAGGCACAGAGAGATTAAGGTTTTTTTTAAAGAAGTATCTGCTAATTTAAATATCTGACATGCTTAGGACCAGATTGTTCAGTTTCAGAATTATATAGCACTGAATACATTAAAGCAAAGCTCCCTTTGTGACTTCAGTTGCAGCCCCGAGTGCTCAGTCCTTCTGCAAATCAGACCCCAGCCAACCTTAATTCTGTAATTTGTGCATGTGTGAACTGGAATTTTTTTCAAAGGTTTCTAACTTGGCAAAATTTGGGCACATTTTCACAGGGATAGCAAAAGGTACATGCCTGAAAAAGGATCACCTCTGGCCAAATTTCAGACAGTCAGAATTTTTTTAACATTGAGAGTGAAGCTGATAAGTTTTTTCAAGTAGCTTAACCATTTTGGCTGAAACTTGCCATGAGCAGACACCTGGCATAGAAAATTTCAACCCAAATGATTAAAGATTAGGAAAGATTAGAAAGCACCTAACATGTTCTTTGTTCCGTGAATTAAAAATGTATATTTGAAATTGTTTTTATGGATGAATTTATGAAAATTTCGATAATGTGTAACGTAATTGGTGTGTATGTATAACTGTCCCACTCCCTTTAGTTATTTATAGGTGGGTGAAGTGTTGTTAATGTCATATTTTCTTTTAGAAAGACATTAACTTTCAAGTCAACTCCCTCCCCCCCTTTCTTCTTACCTTTGGTGTCTCTTTTTTCTATAAGGTATTTGTGTGTATTGTGTTTGTTCGCTTGTAGTGATGAAGGATATATCTAGAGTGTGTAGTATGAGCAGTGGAGAGGTATTGAGGGCGACGATATAATTACAAGCATTATAATTATTTCTGGTATCATAGTGAACAAGATGCTGTACAAACACAAAAGAAGACGTAGTGCCTGTCTCAAAGAGTTGGTTATTTTTCATCTTTATGAATGGCTTAAAAAATAAAAATGCATGGTTGCTAGCAGCCCAGTTTTCATATGAGAAAATGGACTATAAAAAGCATACAATAGCCCTACTGGTGTTAGTTTTATTTGGAGTTAGAGGCTTTGCAAACAGCAACTGTTAAAATTAAATGTGTTTTAAAACTGCAAGACTAGGAAACTTGTCCTCGGGTATTTTCAGAGAACTGGCTGAGGAGCAATCGGAGCCCTTGGTTTTGATATTTTAACAAATTTTGGAACACAGGATTTCCAGGGGACTGAGGGAGAAAAATACCCCAAACCTAATGTTCCAGTATTTAAAAAGGGACAATCTAGGAGACATTGACAGGTGAATTTGACATCTGTCCCAGATAAAATCATGGAAAGGCTGATATGGGATGCAAATGTTTAGAATTAAAGAACAGTCTGAAAATTAATGCCAATCAATATGATTTTATTGAAAATTTGTCTTGTCAAACTTGGTATTATGTTTTGATGAGATAAGTTTGGTTGATAAAGACATAATTTACTTAGACTTCTGCAAGGTAGGAGTACTGCATGACGTTCTGATTGATTCTGTATAATGTTTTTTATTTAATGTAGCAATTCTGTTCAGAAACATGGGCCACCATAAATATCTCTTCCAGTGTTGCAGTCTTTGCACTGGCTCACTATTGAATAAAGGGTCCAATTCAAAGTCTGTCTTGATACTCAAATTCTCACCGGGACTGGCCTCTCTCTCTCAAAGACCATAGTTCTTACAACAACTGTGTTCTGTTGGAACCATGGATTGCTAAACTATTCTGGATGGACTCATGAGTGTGGGAGATGGAACTTTCACAAGAGTTGGACCTAGTCTATGGAACTTGATCCCAGAAGATACTAAAAACACAGACTTCATTGTGTGTTGAATATAATGTAGAACTCATTTTTTCAGTTATATATGTTCTCACTTTCTCTTCCTCTCAGCCAATCAAACAATTTTTCTTTTACAGTTTGGGAAGTTGCTTAGCCAATATAGTGTTGAGGGCCATGTGAGTACCTTAGGAAGAAACAGTGAGTTAGAGTCTCATCTCCACTTCACTCTTCATATTGGGTTAAAAAGTCAGGAGTGGTGTGACGCAGGCCTAAAAAGCCTGATTCCAGTTGGAGGAGAATTTTGCCAGCACAGGAACTGTGAAAGAGAACCATAAGGCTGTCTTCAGAGCATCTCTTTGAAAGCTGTGGTATAAGGCGTAGAGTTGGGCATGATGGGTGTGTTGGGAGCAGAGCTGGGGATTGGGCTGAGGGCAGGAAGTGTGGGGGTGTGCAGCACTGTGGAGATTGAAGACAGTGTTATGGCCCATAGAGCAGCTCTGGGAGCCTTCCATAATTTATATGGGTCCCCAGGGCTGTTTTTTTATTCTGTGAGTCTTTCCAGCCACCATGAGCATCCCAAGGTTAGGCATGTGGAAAGCTGACTCAGTCATTTTTGTCCCCTGTGCTCCCTGGCCTGTGAGTTGTGTGCTGTGCCTCTTAGCCTGTATCTTCCCTGACAGAAGGCATGTTTTGTACGACAGGATAACTATTGTGTGTAAAAACATCATGGAGACAAGGCAGTTGAGTTTTACTACAAGGCTAGCTGAGGTCAGCAGCTGTGTGTGGGGAAAAGGGGTATAGTGCTGACCTGTCCTACCTACTCTTGGTAAAACCTACATGTGCCTTGTCTCCATTTAGGATTTTACAGAGAAGTACTATTGCAAGTTTATCTCACTGATAAAAAAAGAAAACAAAAAACCCTTTGTGTCAGTGAAAACACAGTGTGAGACAGCACAAAATCTTATCCAGCCATGTATATGCAAGGAAAATATCTTGGTAAGCAAATACATTTGTTTTAAAAATATTGTGGTATTTTACTTTTTTAATTATGATAAAATATCTTTATTTACTTTAAAGATTCAGTGGGTGCCTTTTTAACATTTCTTTGGACATGTGTGTTCAACAGTTTTTACTTTTTACTTTGCATTATTATAGGGATGCCATTCACATTCCTACAATTGAATGTATCCTTTTTTTAATGAAAGAAGTTGGCCTGGCAAATTTTTATACCATGTTATATGCCAGTTTAAAATATAAATACACCCTCCCACCTGAAAAACAAAATAAAGCAAAAATACAGCCCAAACCTTGAAAAGGTAATGCTTTCAGCTATTCTTAAATTAAACATGAAAAATAGAGTATTTCATCTGGCTTCATACAACTTCTGCTCACTGTATAAAGAGTGGAGTGGTGGTGGTGGTTGTTAGTCCATTTTGTGGGTTAATAACAATAAAATTTTGTTTTTTTAAATGAAAAACAACTGTTGAATTGTACAAAAATCTGTCGACCACAGCATCTCAAAGATATTCTGATTGAACAACAGTTACGTGAATACATAATTCCATGATAAAACAAAATCCTGAATATCGAATATGTCTTAAAATGTAAAACTCAAAAAATTGTAAATACCTGCTGTTTGTAATCCAATAAACAGCCCTTAGGAATCATTTCATTCTAGAGGCTGAAAACGGTGCATTTGGGGGAAAAAAAAATCTGACTAATTACATGGGAGAATGATCTCTCTGATTAATAATGTGCTTTTTAACAACTTTCTTCTGTGTGTATGTGTGTGAGAGAGAGAGACTGGGGAAAAAGGGAACAAACCAAGACATTTAGGCCTTGTCTACACTACACAATTTTGTCAACAAAAGTCTGCTTTCGTTGACAAAACATGGAGGTGTATACATTGCAATGCTCCTCCCGCCAATTTAACTCTTCAGCTACGTCGACATAATAAACCCCATTGACGAGAGGCATTGAGCTTTTTTCGACGAAGTTAGAATGGCTCTGTCACTGTAGATGCTGTGCTTGCATATGTCGCCATAAGTGGCCTCCAGGAGGTGTCCCACAATGCCATCCTGACTGCACTGTTCAGCAGTTTCAGCTCTGTTGCCCTGGTGCCAGGTACACAGACCTCTGTTAAAGCCCTGGAAATTTTTGAAATTCCATTTCCTGTTTGCTCTGCAACGGGAGTTCACATAGCATCTTCACAGCTGACCATGCTGGCTTTCTACAGCAAACATGCTCCTGCCTGGAGTACACCTGAGTTGTTGGATCTGCTGGGTCTGTGGGAAGAGGAGGCTGTGCAGTCACAGCTCCGCTCCAGATGTAGGAACTTTGATATGTATGTGCAGATTGCTCATGGCTTGGAGGAGAAGGGGCACTAAAGGGACAAGCAGCAGTGCTGTGCTAAGATCAAGGAGCTGAGGCAGGTGTGCTAGCAGGGAAGGGAGGCAATGGTCACTGTGGTATGGTGCCGAAAACATGCTGCTTCTTCAAGGAGCTGTATGCCATCCTCTCCGGTGACCCCACCTCTACCGCCAAGCACACTGTGGATACTTCGGCGGGGGGGAACAGAGGCCGGGGCCAGCGGAGTCAACCCCGAGGATGAAGTGGTGGATGAGGAAGTAGAGTTGGAGGAAGATGTGGGATATGCGACAGGGTCATCTGGTGGCGTGGTGAGCTAGGACCTCTTTTTTTACTGTGGAGCCAGCTGTCCAGCTCTGGCTCTCCTGAAGCAGGAGAGGGGAACACAGGTAAGTACTTATATTGCTTTGATACTGCATGGTGACATGAGGTAGAGGTGTCCTTTATTTTGTTACGTGGTAGAAGTGGGATAAAGGAGAGAAATTAACAACACTAGATACTGTTTTGCATCTGCTTCTCATTCCCCTGTGTAGCTATGCAGTGGGAGCCTTGCAGAAAAGTTTGCAATGCACATCAGTATGCCCTGGGAATCATCCTTAGAGATCTCTTGCAAACTTTTCTGGAAGTACACTGCAATCCTCTGCCAAAGGTTCCTTGTCAGAGCTGCTTTGTTTCATCCCCCGCTGTAGGAAACTTTGGTGTGCCAGTCGGCAGTTACTTCTGCAGGAACCAAAGCAGCACACAGGCGAGCAGCATACAGGTCTGAAGTTGTATGCATGCAGGAGATGCATCCTTGCTTACCCTCAGGAGTGAGATATCTGCTTCAATCACTCCTGCCTGTGGAAAATGGTGGCAGCATTCAGAATAGTGTCCCTAGGTGCTTGTACTTCTGAAACCACCCAGGCCCTTTGCTCCATCTTGTCCCTTTCCCTCCTAGAACAAACTCACCATGTGGAGGGCTCTTGCTGTGCTGTGCGCTTGCCAAGGGAAAGTGAGAAAGAGGTATATGTAACTTTTGTGATTCAAAATACTGCCTCCATGCATTATTTCTGAGGATGTGCCCTTGAGGGCCATCTCCTACACACTGGTAGAGCACCTCTGTCAGATATGGAGGCGAATAAGGTGTAAGGATGACTGCTAAGAGAAGTGCTGCAATCATCTGATGCTGCAGATAATGAGCACTGAGCCTGGAGACAGAACGAGTCCATGAAAAACTCAGAATGGATAGCCAGGAGAGGAGACAAGGGCAGGAGTGGATGATAAAGCTGATAGAAGACCAAAGAGGGATGCTGAGGTCTCTGATTGTGCTGCAGTCGGCACATATCCGTGCTCTACTCCCTCTGCAGCCCATAGAGAACTGCGTTCCATGTCCTCCAGAAATTCCCCCCACACATTCCTGGCATGGTTCTAGCCCATTGCAGTACCCCTTGCACTCCACCCCTAGGGACATATTTCATAATGACAGCTGGACTTACACGCAGCTGTGAGAGCCGCATTTCAGAGAGTGCTGCTCAGTGTCATGTCTCTTGTAAGAAATGTAAATCTGTGTTTTACTGTTTTTAAAAATTATTAGGGTTGTAAAGCAATAAAAAAAATTAATTGCACGATTAATTGTGCTGTTAAACAATGACAGAATACCTTTTATTTATTTTTGGCTGTTTTCTACTTTTTAAAATATATTAGTTTCGATTACAGTACACAGTACAAAGTATACTGTGCTCACTTTGTTTTTTATTACAAATATTTGCACTCTAAAAACAGAAGAAATAGTATTTTTCAATTCACCTAATACAAGTACTTTAGTGCAATCTATTTATCATGAAAGTTGAACTTACAAATGTAGAATTATGACAAAAAAAACTGTATTCAAAAATAAAACAATTGAAAAATATTTAAAGGACCCATTATTAAATACAGTTTTTAATATTTGTAATTTAATTTGCTTAATAGATTAATATTGACTAAAGAGATATTGGGCTTCATTGATTTTACTAAGTATGGAATTGATATTTTGCAACTTCTAATTAGTTCTAAATATGCATATCTAATTTGGTTTACGTCTGTGTTCCAAGTGAAAATATCTAAGTTTGAAGTATTGCTTAATTATAAAATATTATAGCTGAACCTCACTAATCCACATATCTATGATGTTTCTGTTTCTCCCCCCTTCCCAAAAAGAAAAAAAAGCCTGCCAATCACTCCTTAACTTTCATCAGTATTTTTTTTTGTTTTGGGTTTTTATGTATGACTCTAGTACTCTGAAATGTGCAGATTGACACTTTTGTGGAGAATGAAGCCTTTGCTCTCTTTTTTATAGAACAGGAACAGTAGAGGTGGCAAAAATACAAACATTTCACCCCTGTTTTTGTCAAATTACCTCAGCCTGCAGAAAGGACCACCTCTACAGACGAAAGAGTAGTTTCTTTTGTGTTCATTCAGTTCTTGACATCCCCCCCCCAACCCCCCTTCCCCCTCCGAGACGGTCAACAAACGTGCAAGCTAGTGTCACTTGTGATGAAGGTGCTTGAACATAGTTTAATGTGCTGAGACCAACACATTCATTTCACATATGATACTGAAAAGCCATCCAGTGTTGAAGACCTTTTTTTTTTTTCCCAGTACCAACCTTTGCTGGGTTCAGATAGGCTTGAAAGACTTTATATTGTATCTCATCACAAAAGTTTACTCTGAAACCGGTAATGTAATAGTAACAGCTGTGTTAGTCTGTATTCGCAAAAAGAAAAGGAGTACTTGTGGCACCTTAGAGACTAACCAATTTATTTGAGCATAAGCTTTTGTGAGCTACAGCTCACTTCATCGGATGCATACTGTGGAAAGTGTAGAAGATCTTTTTATATACACACAAAGCATGAAAAAATACCTCCTCCCACCCCACTCTCCTGCTGGTAATAGCTTATCTAAAGTGATCACTCTCCTTACAATGTGTATGATAATCAAGTTGGGCCATTTCCAGCACAAATCCAGGTTTTCTCACCCCCTCCTCCCGCCCCCCCCCCAAACCCACTCTCCTGCTGGTAATAGCTTATCTAAAGTGACCACTCTCCTTACAATGTGTATGATAATCAAGGTGGGCCATTTCCAGCAGAAATCCAGGGTTTAATAAGGAAGTCTGAGGAGGGGGGGAGTAGGAAAAAAACAAGGGGAAATAGGTTACCTTGCATAATGACTTATCCACTCCCAGTCTCTATTCAAGCCTAAGTTAATTGTATCCAATTTGCAAATGAATGTCAATTCAACAGTTTCTCGCTGGAGTCTGGATTTGAAGTTTTTTTGTTGTAATATCACAACTTTCATGTCTGTAATCGCGTGACCAGAGAGGTTGAAGTGTTCTCCGACTGGTTTATGAATGTTATAATTCTTGACATCTGATTTGTGTCCATTTATTCTTTTACGTAGAGACTGTCCAGTTTGACCAATGTACATGGCAGAGGGGCATTGCTGGCACATGATGGCATATATCACATTGGTATCCACCAATTATCCACCAATGTGGATAATTATCCATTATCCACATTATCCACCAATGTGATATATGCCATCATGTGCCAGCAATGCCCCTCTGCCATGTACATTGGTCAAACTGGACAGTCTCTACGTAAAAGAATAAATGGACACAAATCAGATGTCAAGAATTATAACATTCATAAACCAGTCGGAGAACACTTCAATCTCTCTGGTCACGCGATTACAGACATGAAAGTTGTGATATTACAACACAAAAACTTCAAATCCAGACTCCAGCGAGAAACTGTTGAATTGGAATTCATTTGCAAATTGGATACAATTAACTTAGGCTTGAATAGAGACTGGGAGTGGCTAAGTCATTATGCAAGGTAACCTATTTCCCCTTGTTCCCCCTCCCCCCCTCCGACCTTCTTGTTAAACCCTGGATTTCTGCTGGAAATGGCCCACCTTGATTATCATACACATTGTAAGGAGAGTGGTCACTTTAGATAAGCTATTACCAGCAGGAGAGTGGGGTGGGAGGAGGTATTTTTTCATGCTTTGTGTGTATATAAAAAGATCTTCTACACTTTCCACAGAATGCATCTGATGAAGTGAGCTGTAGCTCACGAAAGCTTATGCTCAAATAAATTGGTTAGTCTCTAAGGTGCCATAAGTACTCCTTTTCTTATTACATTACCATAACTGTTTGAGGCACACAAATTTTCCTGTGTGTTTGGACAGTGCCTAGCACCATATGGGTACCACTGGAATACAAATAATATTACTAAGATTTCCTTACTTTTATGAAACCTATTACAGTATATTTACTAATATGTTGTACTGTTATCAAACGATGAAAGATAAACTACACTTTTAAAATAGATGAACAAAGAATGTCTGTTGCAGTTTCTTAAATATATTAAATTGTTTACTTAGGTCTTAATCCTGTGAGCTGGTGAGGATGGTGCTGAGCATTTTTCAATCCCTGCTAACTCAAATGAGAGCTAAAGGCACTTGGAATCTATTTCTGCAAAATAGTAGTTCACTAATACACAGATTTTTATAATCGTTGGTGGATTTTTCAGCCAGTGTGAATTAGCAAAGTTCTACTGTATTAGGAAAACTGTGAACTCACATATCATTGGAACTTTTAATGGTGGTATAGTGTGACAGAAAATGCTTTTTGCTATGTACATTGTAATTCTGATGGATCTTGTATTTGTTCTTTTTCTCTCAGCTGGTAAAATGTTAAGTTATTCTTTAAATAAATAAATAAATACCTCCTCCCACCCCCCCAGATTCTTGGGGGGAAAAACACACAGTTCTTTTAGGAACTACAATATCGTGGTTGCTGCAGTAGCAGAATATGTTCCTACTGTTATATAGGTAGTAGGGAAGTGCATAAAAACTCTTCTCTTTAAATCTATGATTTTCCTACTTTAATATAGAAATATTTGTAAAACACATTTCTAGAAGGTTTAATGATATAGTCACTCAGTAAAATTTATGACACTGCAGCAAAATTTTCTTCCTTTAGAAAACTGATGTAAGTTCAGCAGAAACCTTTGAAACTATATTGTGCAAAATATTCCCCAAGTTTGAAGTGACTCAGTAATATAGAAAAGCAATATTGTTCTTTTATTATGTAGCAATGGTGCCACCTAGTGGATGTCTCAATGTTGTGCATTCTTTCTGTAATTTCACCATCTCCGTACACTTTATTTTACATTAAATACAAAGTTATAAAATTATCTTATCTTTGTCCAGTGATCCAAAAAAATTGCATGTTGTAAATTCAGATACTGAATTTAAAGAATTCTCTTCTGGTTTTGAGGTTTATATTTTGCAGGAGAACTAAAAAATTCTGACTGAGTTCTCAGTTTGACAACCTGAAAAAGGATTTTAATTTTTGATATCTGCATATTCAAGGTTCAGTGAATATATAAAGTTTGGCCATGAGATTCAAAACTGCTTTATGTGACTGAAGTTGAGTTCAAAACAAGCTGTTGCAGGAAATAATGTAAAATTGATTTGTATCTTCTGCCTCCACTAATAGTGGGTTTGTGGTAAAATGTAACTCTGTATTGAGTGCTAATTTTATTGAACATTTATTGAAAATTGTGCATCTTTCATGTACTTTTGTTTTATTTTCTTCTTAGCCAGAGCTGCTTCTTGCATAATCTGTAACTAGAAAGATGAGAGTAGAAGAAAACTAAAATAGATTTATGTGACAGGAATATAATATCATGGGATGGCGATAGTACAAGTAGTTGAATATTTATATGTGCATATGAACCATAAAAGCCCAAAAGTGATAATTTAATACGTTTTAAAAGAGAATTTACTATTTTATACAGTACATCTTATTTTGAAAATAGCTTACCTGATTGATTCAGTTCAACGTTAAGTACTCATACTTAAGGTGCTTCTAAATAATAGATATATTTTTTATTGGCTTGATCCATCTTTATAGAGACTAGAGGGCAAATAAAAGCAGATCTTATTTCAGCTAACGTTGTTTTGGTTGTGCGTTTCAGGCATTTGTATTATTACTGTTACAAAAAGATAAGCTTTATATATTTAGGTATATGAGTTGTCACCTGCTTTCTTTAAAAGGTATAATATAAGACTGATGGACACATAGGTGGATAGTGCGAATGGATTTTTTGGCAATCAGAGATGCTGTAAATTTTGGTTATTATGCCTCCAGCAGAATAGGGTATATTCCTGCAATATAGAAACTTTGGATGTTAAGTATTTACTTCATTTAGTATGAGGGGACAATTGGAAAATAAAACTAAGTATATGTCTGGGGGTGCAGGCTCTGAGGTGGGGCTGGGCATGAGGGGTTTGGGGTGCAGGAAGGGGTTCCGGGTTTGGGGGGGCTCCGGGTTGGGCAGGAGGTTGAGTGCAGGAGGGGGTCAGGGCTCTGGGCGGGGGGGCAGCGTGTGGAGCCCTGTGGCCCCCTGCCTAGAAGCTGGACCTGCTGCTGGCGGCTTCTGGGCTGCAGCGCAGTGTCAGAAAAGGTAGGCACTAGCCTGCCTTAGGTGGGCAGCACCGCCCATGGGACTTTTAACGTCCCAGTTGGCAGTGCTGACCAGTGCTCATCACCGTAATGCAACATTGTAATTATCTACAAAATTCAAAATACCAATGTTGCAAGGTATGTATAATATGGGTAAATAAAGGAATAATTATTGGATGTTCAGAACTCAGGAACGTTTTGGAGTAATATCCAAAAATTCAGATGTTTGTGTGGACTTCAGTTTTCTTCCACCAGGCCTTGCAACTTCATCTGCTTTCCTGTTTACATTATGGAAATAATTCATGCCTTCCTACCCTCCTTGGCATCTATGTAGTGGGTTGGACAGCAGACTTACTTCTCTGTAAGTGTTTTTGTGGGGGCAGTCTCTTCTGTTTCTCCTTTCTCCTCTCTTCCCTTTTGTTCTTCCTCCTCAGTTACTCTTGCACTCTTTTTCCTTGTTCAGCAGATATATGTTTAAGAGTGTATATGTGTGTGGGAGGCTGTATTAAGGGAATGTTTCTGTTGCTATCCCAGCTAATCGCTCCTTTCATTTCCTTGTTGAGAAGGAAGGAGTGGATAGTGATAGGCGAAGGGGATCAAGAACTAGCTGAGGCACAGAGTCCTGTGCTCTCAGGTGCCTGCTGAGAAGAGCACTCTGTCTGTCAACTGCAACAATAGTGCCGCAACCTCTAGTGGAAAGCAGATGTAAAGGGAGACTTTTTGTTCCCTCACAAACTTATGGAGTGGTATGTCTGGGGAAAGCAGACTGTCCTTTTATCATTAAATTTGACTTAAAAGACAAACATGAAAGTGGGTACTTTAATCTTTCCCCTCCCCGTTGTCCCCATGGTATATACACACCACTGTATTACATGTTTTTAAATGTAGCTCTACCTCCAAGGTACATAATTTCAGTCACTAAACAGATTTAAATCTGGTCAGTACTCGGAAGAGAGCCTCCAAAGAGAAAACAGATCTGGTACATTTGGAAGGAAGTGGGAGAAAGTCTGTAGGTTCTGAAAGAGCTGGCCATGAGGGACTGAAGGGCAGACAGTTGTATTTGGAAGTTCACACTCCCAGTATGAGAGTGGGGATTGTATACACACAAATTCTGTGCATTTGGGCATGGTGGGCACTACGGTACCTTATTCTGTTGTGCCCGGAAGGGACCCAGTAGTCCCTCACGTTGAGGAGAATGGATTCCCCCAGGTCCCATCTCAAGAGTTATCTTTTGCAAGCTCTATCCCCGCTTCAGCATAGCTTCAAATTTCTGAGGTGGGTGTGTGTTTTTCATGTTAAGTGTAGTGAGTCTCTGTAATAGATTTTTTTAAAATGTAAAGCATATTTTATTTGTAATGCTTCAATTGACAAAATTTTGGTGTCTTGTGAATAATAATTTGTGGGCTGCCTTTAAATATATCAACCAAATAATTAACAGAGATTGAGATTTTTCATTAGCTGTGATGGAACAATGTATGGACAATGAGATTATGAAAAAAACACCGCTGAAGTAGAAACTAGCTGAAAGGTTTTTCTCTTTTTAGCCACTCACACAGGAAACCTATCTGGTCTAGTTAGAGCTCAGGTTGTGCTTAATAAAGCTGAATGTGTACATATATACGTTTAGTTAGAATAGAAATGATTGGGTTTGGAATACAGCACATCCAGAGCTCCCATTAGGGAGGGAAAAAACGTGCTCTTGCCAGTTGTTTTAGTAAACAGGAATTCTCTAGGGTAAGAGTTTTTTTTGGTACTTACAGTAGTATCTTCACTCCTGGGTCCTATTTGCTTACAGGCAGCACCGGGGAACTGATTAGAAAGCTCTAGGCATTTTGATCCTTCTCCTGAGGTCTGTCAGTACAGGTGTGCAGAGGGATCTTTTGAGACTCACTCTATACTTGTCTTTTCTTTTTCCTCTTGATCGAAGTAGTGTTGCTGTTAAAAGTTCTGTTACTTAAAAATGAAAACAGTTTTCTAATACACACCTTCAAACTTTCTCTTAAAGTGTAACTGGGTTCTTGCATTTTCTCTTTAATTTACTCATGACAGTGTTTTTAAATGGTACATACATTGTGTGTTAGAAAATATTTTAAAATATTGGATGAAGTTTTAGTTTAGTTTTTTTGTTAGCTGTTAATTATGTTGAAGTGATGAAGTAGCTGCTGAAAACTCCTTAGCTGATGTCCCTAATTGGACATTTGTTGTTGGTGAGACTGTTGTGTTGACAGTGACTGTAATAGTGCTGGCTAAAGAGATGTTATTTAGCCAAAAAGTGACTCAAGTTTGTTCTGTGTCTTTCTGGGGGAGGGGAGGGGAGGGGAGGGGAGATATTCTGGTTTAGTGAGTGAGTTCAGTTGACACCTGGGTTAAGTGATCAGTACCTCAAGTCTGATGATCCACTTTGTAATCCTCATTTTAGGGTGAGACATTCAGTGGTAGAGCAAAGAATCCCTTTTCAGTAACAGTTATCAGCAGTGTACTACTTGATGCAGGGGAATAATGTATGCTGCTTAGGAAAATTTAAGGTTCTAGTGCATAATTTTTTTAGTCATTCAATAGAGAGAGGGTTTCTCTTACTAGGAAACAGTTAAGCCACTATCTAGAAAGCACTGCTTCTAAGCAAGCAACTTTTTCTGTTTTCATCTGGTAGCAACTGGTAGACTATATACTTTTGCATTGGTTCCCAAAATTTGTGTGTGTGTGTAAATTATGCGGTATAAAACGACTGACATAATTATAACTGGTAGAGTTAAAACTGAACTTAGTATTCACTGTCCTGACATTTGAGGAAACATACAATCGTCCTTAATGTTGCAAAAAGATTTTTCTTTTGGATAACTGCATTCGTAGTCTCAGAAGATCCACCAAAAATTAGACACATAATATTTTTACCCTGTTGACTGCTGTATGTTTCTATTAGCTTCCCTCTCCTATTTTTTTTCATTTTGCCTCATTAAGAAGATAGTTTTCACAAATCTTGAGTTTGTTCTAATTCTTCTTTTAGTAATGAGAGCTGATCAAAAAACAGCCAGGAGGTTAACTTCGTAGAAGTTTTTTGCAAATATGAAAGTATTTTTCATTCTGTTGTCATAAGGTTTTTTTTGTTTTTTTTTTTTTTTTTTTTTTTTGGGTGCAACTTTCTAAGGAGTTTTTGTACAATTTTTTGTTGAAATTGGAAATTCCAAAACTGAATCGTGATGAAACTGATCAATCAAAATTGGCAATACAAAATTAATTGTGTGTGTGTGTAGCACAAAAATGACAATATTTCAGAACAGCTGCCATTTTTAATTTAAAATTTCTGTTAATTCAAATAAAACATTTTTTTTATAAAATCTCTTTTAGGAAAGCTAAAAAGTTGTCATATTTTTCATTAGAAAAATTTTGTCCAACTTGAATAGTTGTCAATTAACATCTTTGGGAAAAGCACATTATCTTCTCCAGTAACTGAGCTTAGCTGACCACTGTGTTCTACTAAACCTGGGTGTAGGCTGTCACTTGTTTGTGTGGATTGTGTCATCTTTGTTTAAAGTTTACAGAAAAAATAGTCTCTGCCTTGTAACAATCTTGGGGTTCATTAAATAACAAACCAGTGAGTGACAAAGCAATAAAACTTTAATAAAACAAACTGGAGAGCTTCTGTAGTGAGCTGCTCCACACACAGCCATGTGGTGTTTCCAACTACTGCTTCCAGGGCATATGTCCACACCCACAACACTGTCCCTATGAGGGAGTGTCTCCAAATCACAATCTTTCATAAATATATCTTTGCATGCCTGTGAGAACTTATTAACTAGTGTCTCGATCATTCAGTTGGATCTGTACAGATAGTGTTGCTGTATATTTCAGTGGGATGCCACAGGTGCAAGGATCAGCTTATTTTTCTGCCTGGGTCTGAATGCCTAAGTTATGATGAGGGAAGGAGATAAAACAGTGGATAGGTAGATGAGGGCCATGGTGCAGTAATTTGTACGATAAATTGGGAAATCAGTGTATGCATCTAGGAGTTCACATAAAAAATAATTAGTAGTTTTATATATAAATCTTGAAGAGAAGGAGAAAAAGGAAGTAGGAATGGCAGAAATGATCAATAAGGGAACCGCTTACATAGAGGCAGTGTGAAGGAACTCCTCAACTGAAGGAATCCTTTCATCTCTGTCAGTTGTTTTCTAAACTGCATTCTAAGAATACAGAAAATACAGAGTACTACATATATTCCTACTGAGTAAGCCTGCAGTCCTGCCATTGTGGTTACTTAAGGAATCTAAAAGGAGGATTAACTAATAGCTTAGTCTAAAATGTGTTTCAAATACCTTCCTAAAATAACTTCATTTTGTTTTAACAGGTATCTTTCAGATGAAGGAATTGAAGCTTGCACAAATTCTTCTGACAAAGTCAATATAAGTGACGTTATCCTGATTGCCCTTAATGTAGGTTACGGTTGTGAAATTTTTGGAAAAATCTTATATCAGATTGTTCAGTCTTTACATGTTGCACATAATACACAATGTTTTTATTTCCATGTGTTGTTAAATTTGGTATATCTGAATTAGATCTCAGAAATGCCATCTTTGCCAGGCAGTGATTTTCTTAAAAAAATTCAAGCTAAAGGAAATTTTTTAAAGCATATTTTGTCGTAGAAAAATATGTAGTGTTTCTTTTTTTAGCCAGATGTTCATTTATTAAAAAACAAACATCAACACCCAAAATACATTACATTTTGTGAATGCAAACAGTCATGTAAATATAAATACAAATATTAACTGTTGTGGTAATTAAGGTATTTCCTTGGGCACTTACGGTAGCTCAGGCTTGAGATCCAACATGCCTTAAAAGTGATATGATGTAGAAATTAGACTCTTATCTATTTATGTATTTACAAAGATACAATTTGGAAGCAAAAAGTGTACTGTTGCAGGTGCTTTGTGTGTTGGCCCTGCAATAAAAACTAGTTAGCAAATATTATGCCCATGTCTGTTTTGACAGCCCTAATCATTCCAAGTTAGTTAAATGAAAAAGACCACAATTGAATTGAATGCTTTAAATTTTGGGGGAATAGTTAATAGCATCCTTTGTTAAGGATACTGCTTTATGATATAAATATATTCAAAAAACCTTGCAGTGCTTGAAACTCTTTTACACATACTGTTCTTGTATTACAACTTTTGTAACTCTGTGCTTGTAACTTTTATGCATATTGTTCTTGTATTGCATTCCATCCATGGACTGTATAAAGAAAGAAAGGCATACCTGAAGATGCTTTATAAAAAACAGTATAAATACAACATAATTATGGCACTAAATAAATGTGCATTTACTGAACTAATCTGGATCAATAGTCTATCTATTCCTGTCAACATGTAGATAAAGAAATATAAATGCTGTATAAATACCTCAGCCACATCTTACTCATTTATCTTTTTAGAAGATGAGAAAAGTAGATATGAAACGTTTAGAAAAGTTGTTCAGAAGTCAAATTAATTGCCTCCTCAATAATCATGATGGAGATGATAATCTGGTTTCCCCCCAGGTTATAAATGACTCTTCAAAGAATAGAGATCTTCTAGCTAGGGAAAGAGGCCTGTCAATGTGTCTAAGTTAGCATTGGTCAAGAAACTTAGGGCCTTACTTGGAATGCGACGTTTCAGAGTAGCAGCCGTGTTAGTGTGTATCCGCAAAAAGAACAGGAGTACTTGTGGCACCTTAGACACTAACAAATCTATTTGAGCATAAGCTTTCGTGGGCTACAGCCCACTTCATCGGATGCATGCAGTGGAAAATACAGTAGGATGATATTATACACACAGAGAACATGAAACAATGGGCGTTACTGTGCACAGTATAACGAGAGTGATAAGTTAAGGTGAGCTATTACCAGCAGGAGAGAAAAACAACAACCTTTTGTAGTGATAATCAAGATGGGCCATTTCCAGCAGTTGACGAGAACGTGTGAGGAACAGTAGCGGGGAAAAATAAACATGGGGAAATAGTTTTACTTTGTGTAATGACACATCCACTCCCAGTCTTTATTCAAGCCGAATTTAATGGTGTCCAGTTTGCAAATTAGTTCCAATTCAGCAGTCTCTCATTGGAGACTGTTTTTGAAGGTTTTTGTTGTTGTAATATTGCGACTTTTAAGTCTGTAACTGAGTGAGCAGAGAGATTGAAGTGTTCTCCGACTGGTTTTTGAATGTTATAATTCTTGACATCTGATTTGTGTCCATTTATTCTTTTACGTGGAGACTGTCCGGTTTGGCCTATGTACATGGCAGAGGGGCATTGCTGGCACATGATGGCATATATCACATTGGTAGATGTGAAGGTGAACGAGCCTCTGATGGTGTGGCTGATGTGATTAGGCCCTGTGATGGTGTCCCCTGAATAGATATGTCGTCACGGTTGGCAACGGGTTTTGTTGCAAGGATAGGTGGTTCTTCGAGTGCTGGAATCCATATAGATTCCAATTAGGTGTGCGCGCGCTGCGTGCATGATCATCGGAAGTTTTTTACCCCAGCAACACTCGGTGGGTTGGCTGAGGCGCCCCCTGGAGTGGCGCCTTCATGGGACTGGATATATGCCCAAGCTGACCCACCGCCCCCTCAATTCCTTCTTACCGCCCGTGACGGTCGTTGGAACTGTGGAACCCAGCGTAGCTGATCTCCGCTCTCCATAGCTTTCTCTCTAATTACCTGTTAATAGTTGTAATTCATTGTTAATAGTTGTTTATACTTGTTAGTAGTTGTTAATAGTTAGTGTAGTTAGATTAGTGTACGTAGTAGGGTGGAGCGGGGTTTTCTCCCCTCTCCCTTGTCCCGGTACCGGGGCCCCTGCCGGGGTCTCCAGGCTTCAAACCCTGCTCGGCTTGCCTGAAGCCAATGCCAATGGGAGACCCCCACGACTCTTGCCTAAGGTGTCTGGGGGAATCCCACCAAGCGGACAAGTGCCGCATTTGCAAAGCCTTCAAGCCCAGGACCAAAAAGGAGTGGGACTTTAGACTCAAGCAGCTCCTTATGGAGGCGGCACTTAGCCCAGTCCCTTCCTCCGTGCACTGGGACTCGGCGTCGTCTTCAGTGTGGTGTGCCCCTGCGGCACCAACTGGTCCGGCACCGCGTTCAGACTCTGCTAACGACTCGCAGTGTCAGGCCCCCCGGGCACCTCCACCACCACGTCACCGGTCCCTGTCTCCGGGCCAGAAGAATAAGCAGCCCAAGCAGGTGCCAACTGCTTCTTCTTTGTTGGTTCGACAGCCACTGACACTTCCTGCAGTCGGAGCCGCGTCCATTGCTGGAGCGCAAGGACAAGTAACGGCTCCTGCACCGTCGACTCCGGTGCCGCAAGGGCCGTCGAGTCTGGTGCATGTTAGCTCCCCGGTGCACACAGCCATCGAGCTAAGGCTTCCCTCCAGGCTGGAGACCTTCTCTACAGCGCGGGACTCGATCACGCTCACAGAGCCGACTCCCCTGCAGCCAGTGGCACCTCCGGTGCGGGTGTTGTGGTCGAAGGGAAAACCATCCCTGATATGACTGCTGTCGCTGAGTGAAGCAGGGCAGCACTGGTCCCAGTCCCGATCTTGGTCCCAGCAGCTTTCACGGCATCGCTCGCAGTCCTGGCACCGATCCCATTTTCAGCGCTGGTCGTACTTGCAACGCTGCTCCGGCTCGCGAAGATCCGAATCACGGTACGGCTGGTACCGACTGGACTCTCAGCACCGCTCCCGGTACTGGTCAGAGCAGCGCTTGACCTGGAGCTGATCCCGGCGCTGGTCTCGTCGAAGGTCACTGTCAAGATCCAGATCAGGCTCCTGGTACCGATACGACCGCAGGCACCGATCGACATCTCGGTACCGTTCTACATCTCGCCACCGGTCCCCGGCACCACGGCACCGTACAGCACCAGGGGACTCTGCGCCGACACGTGTGTCACCGCCTTTGCCGTCTCGCTCCGCCACCACATCGTCACGCTCACAAGGTGGCCACCATACCCAGGACCAGGGTGAGGATGGTGCAGGACAGTGGCTGGATGAAGGCCAGGATCCGGGCCAAGGAATCCACAGTGGTCTTTTTGGACCCCCTGGGCATACCATCAGGACCAAGGGGTTCCTTCGGGGGCTTCCCATTCTGCCCCTTTGGAGCCCCGAGTACCGGAGGTCACTGTGTCTCGCCTCCCCAGGGGGTTCTGAGGGGACTGCTCCAGCACCAATACAGGCCCACGCCCCTAGCTTGGTGGACCTTGGGCAACAAGTTCTTCCACATGAGGACCCCACACAGGATCCCTTAGTCCCGGGGTATCTTCCTCGTCCTCGCCTGATGAGGCAGTGGCAGGGACTACGGTTTCGGGCCCTCCTCTTATGGACCTCCGTGCCAACCAGGAGCTGCTCTGCAGGGTGGCACGCACTATGAACCTCCAGGTAGAGGAGGTGGTGGAGGTAGAGGACCCGGTGGTCGACATTCTGTCCACGGAGGCACCGTCCAGGGTGGCCCTCCCAGTCATATGGACAAAAAAGGCCAATGCCAAGACAATCTGGCAATTGCCAGCCTCTATTCCGCCTACGGCCAAAGGAGTCCGAGTACCTCTACACGCACCCCCAACCGTGTTCCCTTGTCGTGGCTTCGGTCAACGAGAAGCAACGGCACGGTCAGCAGGCTTCCTTAGCTTTGTGGTCCATCAACAGCACTTTCAATTCACCGTCCTTCCTTTTGGCCTATCTGCAGCCTCCAGGGTGTTAACCAAGTGCATGGCTGTTCGGGCTGCCTCCCTTCGTTGACAACGGATCCTTCCCATACCTCGACGACTGGCTTATTCGGGGCCGCTCCAGGGATCAGATGCAGTCTCATGTCCAGCTCACCATGAACATGTTCAATCGATTGGGCCTCCTGCTCAAAGTCGCAAAATCTACTCTGGTACCAACCCAGAGGATAGAATTCATCGGAGCAGTCTTAGACTCAGGCCTAGCCTGAGGACTTCTGCCGGAAGTACGCTTCCAATCCCTGGTGAACATCGTCCACAGCCTGCAAAACTTCCCAACCTCGACCGTGAAAACATGCCTATGCCTCCTGGGACATATGGCCTCTTGCACATATGTGACCATGCACGCCAGGCTGCGGCTACATCCACTCCAAGCCTGGCTATCAACAGTATACCACCCAGGTCGGCACAGCTTGAGCACGGTGGTTACTGTACTGCCATGGATATTGGCCTCTCTAGACTGATGGCTAGATCCCAAATCAGTGTGCGAAGGGGTGCCATTTCACGCCCTGCAGCCCTCCGTGTCCCTAGTCACGGATGCATCATCCCTGGGATAGGGAGCCCACCTCGGGGTCATCCGTACACAGGAGCTGTGGGTGGCAGGAGAGTTATCCCTGCACATCAACGTACGGGAACTCAGAGCTGTGCGCCTGGCGTGTCAGGCATTCTGAGAGCTCATTCAAGGCCGTTTGTGTTGTAGTCCTCACAGACAACACAACGGCCATGTTTTACATCAACAAGCAAGGGGGAGCCCTGTCGTCCCCCCTCTGTCAGGAGGCCACTCGTCTGTGGGAATTCTGGATAGTCCACTCGATCCATCCGGTGGTGTCTTTTCTCCCAGGAGTCCAGAACACCTTAGCGGACCACCTCAGCAGATCATTTCAGACTCACGAGTGGTTGGTTTGCCCGGACGTCATCCACTCTGTCTTCCTGAAATGGGGCTTTCCCCTGATATACCTATTTGCCTCTCACAAGAATCAGAAATGCAGGTGTTCTGCTCTCTACAAGGACGCTCTCCGGGTTCCCTGTCAGACACCTTCCTCATACAGTGGAAGGATCACCTGTGCTACGCCTTTCCTCCATTCCTGCTAGTCCACAGGGTCCTGTTCAAGCTGCGCAGGGACAGAGCCCATCTGATTTTGGTTGCCCCGGTGTGGCCCAGGCAGCACTGGTATACCACTCTCCTAGAGCTGTAGGTGGACACTCCAGTTCCACTCCTGCTGTAACCAGACCTGATCACTCAGGACCATGGACGACTGTCATCCCGACCTGCAATCTCTCCTCCTCACAGCGTGGATGCTGCATGGCTAATTCAATCTGAGCTGTGCTGCTCTTGCTTGGTACAGCAGGTCCTTTTGGGTAGCAGGAAGCCCTCTACCAGGTCCACGTATTTAGCCAATGGAAGCGTTTTTCCTGCTGGTGCTCCTTAAAACAGCAGGGCTTGGCAATATCATCTGTCAGACTGCACCTGGCAGCTATTTCGGCTTTCCACCCAGGCGAAAAAGGGCGTTCGGTCTTCTCCAATCCCATAGTCAGCAGATTTCTCAGGTTGGAGCGCCTGTTCCCATGAATTCGACAACCGGTCCCTATGTGGGATCTTAACGTGGTCCTCCCCAAACTCATGGCTGCCCCGTTTGAGCTGATGGCCACCTGCTCGCTCCTGTACCTTTCGTAGAAGACAGCCTTCCTCGTAGCTATCACTTGGGCGAGGCAAGTCTCTGAGCTCAGGGCACTCACATCGGAACTGCTGTATACGGTGTTCCATAAGGACAAGGTACAGCTGCGACCCCACCCGGCCTTCCTCCCTAAGGTGGTGTCTGCCTTCCATCTCAACCAGGACATCTTCCTCCCCGTCTTCTACCCGAAGCAGTACGCCTCTCAACGGGAACAACAGCTGCACTCCCTGGACGTTTGCAGGGCCCTCACCTTCTACATCAAGCGAACAAAACCTTTCAGGAAAACGTCGCAGCTGTTTGTTGCTGTGGCAGACCGGATGAAGGGCCTTCTGGTCCCCTCCCAGCGCATCTCGTCCTGGATCACATCATGCATCCGTGCGTGCTATGACTTGGCTGGTGTCCCAACTACGCACCTTACCGCCCACTCCACGTGGGCTCAGGCTTCGTCTTCTGCTTTCCTGGCACACGTACCCAAAGAGGAGATATGTAGGGGAGCGACTTGGTCATCGGTGCATACCTTCACTGCCCATTATGTGATAATTCAGCAGTCCAGGGGTGATGCTGCATTTGGTTCAGTGGTCCTTCACTCCGCGACATCTCTCTCCGACCCCACCTCCTAGGGTAAGGCTTGGGAGTCACCTAATTGGAATAGATATGAGCAAGCACTCTAAGAACAAAAGACAGTTACTCACCTTTGTAACTGTTGTTCTTCGAGATGTGTTGCTCATATCCATTCCAAACTCGTCCTCCTTCCCCTCTGTCGGAGTAGCCGGCAAGAAGGAACTGAGGGGGCGCTGGGTCGGCTGGGGCATATATCCGGCGCCATGAAGACGCCACTCCAGGGGGCGCCTCAGCTGACCCACCAAGTCTTGTTGGGGTAAAAATCTTACGATGATCATGCACGCGGCGTGCACACACCTAACTGGAATGGATATGAGCAAGACATCTCGAAGAAAAACAGTTACAAAGGTGAGTAACCATCTTTTCCTGGGTTATTATTTTTGTTTTATGGTGTGTGGTTGCTGGTGAGTATTTGGTTCAGGTTGTGGGGCTGTCTGTAAGCAAGGACTGGCCTGTCTCCCAAGATCCTTGAGAGTGATGGGTTGTCCTTCAGGATAGGTTGTAGATCCTTGATGATGCATTGGAGAGGTTTTAGTTGGAGGCTGAAGGTGACGGCTAGTGGCGTTCTGTTACTTTCTTTATTGGGCCTGTCCTGTCGTAGGTGACTTCTGGGTACTCTTCTGGCTCTTTCAGTCTGTTTCTTCACTTCAGCAGTATGATATATGTCATCATGTGCAAGCAGTGCCCCTCTGCTATGTACAGTGGCCAAACCGGACAGTCTCCACGTAAAAGAATAAATGGACACAAATCAGACGTCAAGAATTATAGCCTTCAAAAACCAGTCGGCGAACACCTCAATCTCTCTGGTCACTCGATTACAGACTTAAAAGTCGCAATATTACAACAAAAAAAACCTTCAAAAACAGACTCCAACGAGAGACTGCTGAAATGGAATTAGTTTGCAAACTGGACACCATTAAATTCGGCTTGAATAAAGACTGGGAGTGGATGTGTCATTACACAAAGTAAAACTATTTCCCCATGTTTATTTTTCCCTGCTACTGTTCCTCACACGTTCTCGTCAACTGCTGGAAATGGCCCATCTTGATTATCACTACAAAAGGTTTTTTTTTTTTCTCTCCTGCTGGTAATAGCTTACCTTAACTGATCACTCTCGTTATAGTGTGCACGGTAACGCCCACTGTTTCATGTTCTCTGTGTATATAAAATCGACTTACTGTGTTTTCCATTTCATGCATCCGATGAAGTGGGCTGTAGCCCACGAAAGCTTATGCTCAAATAAATTTGTTAGTGTCGAAGGTGCCACAAGTTCTCCTGTTCTTTTTTTGGAATGTGAGAGACTCTGTCCCCAGGCTGAGCAGGGACTTGAATTTAGGTCTCCTATATCACAGATGAGGGCCCTAACTGCCAGGCTGTAGTCGGTCTCTCAGTCTCTACTGTTGTTGTTACACTTTGTATAAATAAATGTTCATTGAGTGAGGAAGAGGCTGAGGCCTTTTCTACACTACAGAGTTTTGTCGATGTAAGTTATGGTAATGATCAAAAAAGGTATAATTACATTGCTTTTGCATGTTCACACAACGCTCATTCTGTCAGCAGAGTGGGTTCACAGTTGGTGCTCTAGCTCTGACAGAGAGACCAGTGCACTATGGGTAGCTATCCCACTGTGCTACTCGCCATCTTCTGCAGGTAGGAGTTGTGGGAAGGTGGAATGGATCACAGTGCATCATTGGTGCAGGCTCAGCATCCCTTGATCAGTTTTTTTTCTGTCCCATCATTCCATGGGTGTCCGACTCCGTTTTGCGACATTTTTCAACGGCCCCTGTTTACTGTACACCCACCATCTGTCTGAAAGGATGGATCCTGCATTGTTTTCTACTGTTATGATCACTGTTATGAACACATTGCGGCTGGTCATGCAGTATATCATGAACAGCCAATCTGAACAGGAATCAGAGGTACTTCACCTGCTCTGTACCATGGAAAGATACAACACCAGATTACTTTTTGGCATTCACGGAGCAGCTGCACATAGTGGACCATCGCTTTTGAGCTTGGGAAACAAGCACTGAGTGGTGGGATCACATTGTTATGCAGTCCTGGGATGACGAGCTGTGACTGCAGAATTTTCAGATGCGGAATGCCACCTCCCTGGAACTGTGTGTGGAGCTCACCTGAGCCCTGCACCGGAAGGACACAAAAATGAGAGCTACCCTCTTGGTGGAGAAGAGCATGGCGATTGCCATGTGGAAGCTGGCAACTCCAGACGGCTACAGGTTGGTCATGAATCACTTTGGGTCGGGAGGTCCACCATTGGGGCTGAGTTAACGCAACTGTGCAGAGCCATTAATTGTATCCTGCTACAAAGGATTATGACTCTTGGCAATGTGCATGAAATAGTGGATGGCTTTGCAGCAATGGGATTGCCTAACAGCAGCGGTGCGATAGATGGTGCACACATGCCAATTTTGGCCCTAGACCATTTTGCAACAGAGATCATCAAAAGAAAGGGGTATTGCATGGTATTGCAGGAGCTTGTGGATCGTCGTGGCCATTTCACTGATATCAATGCAGGATGGTCATGGAAGGTGCATGACACACACATCTTCAGGAATACTGGCCTGTACAGAAAGCTGCAAGCAGGGACTTTCTTTCCAGACCAGAAGATACCAGTGGAAGATGTTGAAATGCCCATAGTGATCCTCGCAAACATAGCATACCCTTCCTTCCATGGCCCATGAAGCCTTACACGTGAAACCTTGAGAGCAGCAAGGAGTGCTTCAGCAATAGGCCGAGCAGGTGTAGATGACCATTGAATATGTCTTTGGCAGATTAAAAACATGCTGGCGCTGATTTATAGCATGTTAGACCCAAATGAAGAATATAGTCCCATGGTCATAGCAGCCTGTTTGTGCTCTCCATAATATTTGTGAGGCTAAGAGTGAAAAGTTTATCCTGGAATGGAGTTGGAGGCGGATTGCCTGGTGGCTGATTTTGAGCAGTTAGATACCAGGGCTATTAGAGGGGCACAATGGGGAGGTTATTTGAATCAGGGAGGCTTTGAGGCACCATTTTGACAATAAGATCCAGTTATGTGCCATTCTATACAGCACTATGCCATGCTTTGTTAACTTGCTACCTTGCATGAAAACTTCGATGATTACTGACCATGATTTGTACTCAGGAAATGATCAAATTGCTATGGTGTATTAATTCCATCAGCATCCACCATGTGTAGGAGACACAAAGATTGGCGAATACCTCCAGGAAAGTTTCCTAGAGAGCTCTCTGGAGGATTCCCGTGAAATCTCAGTGTGCATTAACACAGTTCCACTTCACTGCTTAGCTGCACAGGGAGAATGTGAAGCACACGCCAATACAGCTAGTCTTGTACATTTCTATCCCTTCACCCACTTCTATAATTTAAAAAGCAAAGGGCAGCTATACCTCATGTAACCGAACAGCAACAGCTCAAAAAGGTCACTTACCAGAGCTTTCCTCTCTTGCATCATGCGCCCCAGAGACAGACTGCTGGGACTGGCTAGACCTCTTTAGAGTGGAAAGGAGGTTCTGACTCGCCGCGCCACCAGACGACCCTGTCGTATGCTCTGCATCATCTTGCAGCTCGACCTTCTTGTCCACGGTGCAGCTCAACCTTCTTGTCCACAACTTTGTCCTCGGGGTTATCTGCTGCCTCCAGCCCTGCCAAAATATCCAGGGGGCTCTTGGTGGTGGAGGTGGTGTCACTGCGGAGGATGGCATCCAGCTCCTTATAGAAACGGCAGGTCTTCAACGCAGCACCAGAGTGACGGTTACACTCTCTTGCCTTCTGGTGCGCCTGCTTCAGGTCCTTGATCTTTACATGGCACTGATGTGTGTCCCATTTGTAGCCCTTTTCCAACATGCCACGAGAAGTCTGATTGTAGGTATCAAAGTTCCTATGGCTGGAGCGGAGCTGGGACTACACAGGCTCCTTGTCCTTCAGCACCAGCAAATCCAGCAACTCAGGTGTGCTCCAAGCAGGAATGCGTTCGGTGCCTGGAGCCAATGTAGTCAATTGAGAAGATGTGATGTGAGCTTTTCACACTGAGCAAACAGGAAGTGGAATTTCAAAAATTCCTGGGCCTTTAAAGGAAGAGGGCAGAAGCCTGTGTACCTGGGTGCAGGGCAGCTGAGTTTGAACCGCTGAGTGAGCAGGATGGGCATTGTGGGATACCTCCTGGAGGCTATTTGCAGCAATATAACTAAGCGCAGTGTCTACACTGACACTTTATCAGTGTAACTTTGCTGTAAAAAGTTCTCTCGTCAAGGTGGTTTTATTTTGTTGGAAAAACAGGAGAGTTTTGTTGGAGGAAAGAACGTTGTAGGGTGAACACCTCCACTGTTTTGTCGATGAAACCTGACTTTTGTCGACTAAACTCTGAGGTGTAGACAAGGCCTGACTCTCTAGCCAGAGATTGGGGTATTCAGGTGGAAGGTGGGAGACACAGATTCAAGCCCCTGCTCAACTAAATATGTACTTATACAAAGTTGAACAGCTTCAGCAGGAGAGAATGAGAGAGACTTATCACTGTGACAGTGGTTCCCAAACTTTTTCATGCATTACTCCCTTTGGGTTCATTTGCGTTAACATAACCCCCAGGAGCAGTGGTGCCAATTCAGATATTTGGTGGTGGGGAGGGGGGCGGGGGAGCCAGGGATTTTTCATCCCTGTTCCCTCCTTCACTGTTGCACTGTCCTGTTCTAACCACCTTCTGGGGTCCTCATGAGAGAGTTGCCATCATGGTCAGGAGCACACGGGCTGGGCACCCCGACCCCAGCTGCAGTAGCAGCACAGGTTCCCCATCCCTCACCGTGCTGCAGCTTCCCGCCAAACTGGGAAGTTATTGCAACACTGCTGGCCCATGGATTCTGCTGCCAGCAGCAGGGAACAGCCTCTCCACAGTCAGCTCTGTGTGTCTGTCTTCCCCGCCTGGGATAGGACCATGAATAGTCTCCTGCCTCTCCCCATTCTTAAATGGAGCTCCTGGCCCCTGCCTACCCCTTTTCTCTTTACTTTTCTCTGGTGGCTTGAGGAGCTACTGCTGGGTTCCAGCAGAATGGCCTGGCAGGTGGAGTGGGATCTGGGTGCTGGCCATGCACTCTTCAGAGCCTCTGCCTTCCCCATCTTTTTACCCCTCCTCCTTCAAACCCCTGTGGTTTGAAGTCTCACAATCCCCTTGATATCCTTTCATGATGCCAATGGGATGTCTATCCATAGTTTGGGAAACACTGGCCTATATATAGGTTGGTGGTAAGACCCTCACCTGGAATATGGGAGAGCCAGGTTCAAGCCACTGCTCTGAATCAGGCAGAGCAGGGAATTGAACCTGGATTTCCCACATCCTGAGTGAGGGCCCCTAACCACTAAAATATAGGCTGTTTGTGGGATGGATGTCTGTCTCCTGGTTTTTCACTGAAAGATCTCTGTTTCATCCTGATGCGGAACAGGGAAATTTTTGGAATCTCAAAATGGGATTTTATATGGGATGGGAAAACTGTTTTGCACCCAGAAATAGTTTCATTGTTCATTAGTCATCCATATCTATATTCTTCCAAAATATCAAAATACTAGTGAGGGAGAGGTCTCACCTGTCCCTTGCTTACCTTAGTGATTGGAATTTTTGAGTCATCCATATCTAACTATCTAAAATCCAGTGTGAAATTCTTCCTTGTCTGTACAAGCATTTCCATTGTACCATTTTTATGTAGAACCTAGAGGAAATAAAAGAAGATACTCAAACCCTCATGTTTTGTGGTTTCCCACAAAATCAACGGAGAAAAAGACAAAAATTTCTTGTCTGAATTTGTAAAGATGTTTATCGCAGATCCTAGTTTTGTGTGCCTCAGTAGAGATTCCCTATTTATTGCATCAGGAAGCAAAGCTTTAAAGCATACATCCCTTTGATCCTTTTAATTTTTGTGTGTGTTTTAGTCCTAATACCTTTTAACATTTTGATAACTAAACTTCAACTCTGCCATTTAGCCTAAAGCCGTGGACTGTCATTGAGTAGACTTGTGAGTCGGGTTGAGCAGAAGGTTGTGAAAAAAGCAGAAAAAATTGTATAAAGAAAAGAAATTACCAAGGAAAATTTAATAAACACTGTGTAGCACTTAGTACTTTGCATTCTAGGGCTTGAAGTGCTTTATAAGGGATTGTAAGAATTAATGTAAAAATATGGCATACAGGAGACAGTTAAATGATTTGCCGAAGACCACACTGAAAAAGATTCTTTTGTAAGGCAGAGTCATGCGTGTTGGTTGGCTCAGTTTAACGTATGTGGATATGAAGAGAGTCAACTGTATTTCTCTCCTAGGTTCATGCTAAGGCTAAGATTTGATCTCCTGTACAGGGCTGCATATCTTACAAAAGTAAAATCTGATTTAGAGCGTGCACATGTAAACTCTTCATTCCAAAATACATGGCAAGGTGTCAGCACAAATCTGAGAATGTGCTCATAGATTCGGAGATTCTAAGGCCAGAAGGGATCAATGTGATCATCTAGTCTGACCTCCTGCATAACACGGACCATAGGACTCTCCTGAATTAATTTCTGTTTGAACTAGAGAATCTCTTTTTTAGAAAAGCATCCAATCTTGATTTAACAATGTCCAGTGATGGAGAATCCACCACAACCCTTGATAAGTTGTTCCAAGTTGCACCAAATCTAAATATTTTCCCTTTAAGTCATCTCAGAGTGTTTTCAATATTTAGGAGCTGTGATAGCCCCACAACTTATTTTCCTTTGCCAGTGGATCCTGTAGTTCAGCTACTCCACTTGCACATTTGATTCATGGTTTGGACTTTCATTATTCTTAGGGAGACAAGATGAGTGAAGTAAAATCTTTTATTAGAACAACTTCTGTTGGTGGGAGAGAGAAGCTTTTGAGCTTAGGCAGAGCTGTTCTTCAAGACCTGAGCTGAAAAAGAGCTATTTGTAAGTTCGAAAGCTTGTTTCTCTCACCAACAACGGTTGGTCCAATAAAAGATATTCCCTCTTGTCTCTCTCAAATCCTGGGACTGAGAGGGCTGCAACAACACTGCATACGTGATTTTTAGGGGGCATTGAAAAACAGTGTTTATTCTCTCAGAAACGAAACACACCTGCATTCTTGGGTCTTTGATCATCGTTCTGACTTCCCACTACATAGTATTTAAAAGATTCATAACTTAAAAAAAAATTACATGCAAATGAAAACCCTGTTTCCATTATCTTTTTCTATAACTCGCTATCAATAGGCTGCTAGAAAAGTGGGTGCAGGAAAATCCGACTGTTTGATTTACTGCTATCAAACAATACTTACTCTCCCAAATTGTGTCAGATTTTATGTCCTATAGTACCATGTTCAGGTAAAATGACCCCAAGGTAAACCACACACTTGAAGGTCCAAATTTTCAAAATATGCCATCTACTTGTTTATGAACTTGTGTGCTCATTTCATAGAATCATAGAATATCAGGGTTGGAAGGGACCTCAGGAGGTCATCTAGTCCAACCCCCTGCTCAAAGCAGGACCAATCCCCAATCAAATCATCCCAGCCAAGGCTTTGTCAAGCCTGACCTTAAAAACTTCCAAGGAAGGAGATTCTACCACCTCCCTAGGTAACGCATTCCAGTGTTTCACCACCCTCCTAGTGAAAAAGTTTTTCCTAATATCCAACCTAAACCTCCCCCACTGCAACTTGATTTGAGCATGCATAGATGGTTATGGAATTTACATGCATGGGCATGTTTGGAAGAATTAATATTTAAAAATTAGAGTAATTGCCAGGTATTACCTTGCATTCATACCATGAAATTACATGCAGGAGCTAATACTGACGAGTTCCAGTGTATGTATATAGTGAGATTCATTTAAGCTTTACAGTCTATATAGAGTTGTCATATATTTTATGTGAGTAGCTGCAGCCTGCATTCATTGTAGACCCAAAATTCCCACTAAAGTCAGTTGAAATTTTGGGTACACGGGAATACAGATTGTTCTTTGAGTAATGGTGCCTGTCGGGATTCCAATCTTGGGTGTGCATGCGCCCCATGCACTGGAGCTGAAAAGTTTTTGTAGCAGTGTCTGTTGACCCACACATGCATCGTGTGTCTCCTCGTGCTCCCAGGTGAGGTTATAATAGACCATCCAGGTTGACGCCTCTCCGGTTCCCTCTTTCCATTGCATGGCTGCAATTGGAACCCCTGTTCCTCTGCGATCTTAGTGATTATGCTAAGAGAGCCTTTCTTGTAGTTAAAAAAACAACAAGGAGTACGGTAGCACCTTAAAGACTAACAGATTTATTTGGGCATAAGCTTTCATGGGTTAAAAAACCCACTTCATCAGATGCATGTAGTTTCTTGTAGTTGTATATAGTTCTTCTTTCTTTTTTTTTAGTATAGATAGTTTACATCATTGTGATAGTTAGTTACTTATAGTTTTCCTTGGTCAGGGTTTGACTCTTTCCTCCTTCTGGGAACTGTGTCCTACAATCCAGGTTTCAAGAACTGTGTTTTGTGCCTTCACTCATTCTCCATGAACAGTGAGCACCAACGCTATCTCTGCTGCCTCGGGGAAGCCCATATCACTGCTCAGTGTGCCGTCTGTAAGACTTTGCTGCTGTGGACCTGTGAAGCGCGACAACTTCGCCTCAGGAAGCACCTTAGGGAGGAGGCCATGAGGCCGCATGCACACTTGCATCCAGGCTCGTTGGAACTGATGGTGCGGTGTCCATCACCGACAGTGAGCATGTCTCCCAGCACTTCCCATTCCTCAGATCTGGTGGCACCAGCGGTCCTGGACAAGCCCAGACATGAGAGTAGGAAGTCCCAGAGAGGGCTGCTTCTAAGTGCAGCGTTTCCTCCTAGAGCCATGCCAGGTTGGGTGTGATGTTGCGTGCCGGCACTGTTGCACTGGTGCCCAAACTTCCCTTCCTTTAGGGTAAGTTGAAGAGGAAAAGGGGTCTGACAGCCGTGATTGGTGGCCCCAGTTGCTGCCCAGTCTGTGCCGTTTCCTGTTCACAAATCACCTGTTCTGCTGCTGCTTCTGCAACCTTCGCTGCAGCTGGCTCCATGGACTCTCCCTGCATCTTCAGCTGCCTCCAAGGACACTCCCCAGGTCCCTGGGCGATCTGGAGCCCCTTCTATCCATGGAAGAACTGGGGCTGCTCTACCCATCTTTGCTATTGCTCTCTGGCCTGTCACTCACCCTTGCAGTCCCCATTCCAGTAGACGAGCCAGTACTGTTTCTGCCAGAGAGGGCCATGCCAACACTGCACTGTGGTTCCCCTGCACCACTGGCTCCCCTGCTACCGGAGGCATCTTCGGACTCCGAGGGATTTTTGGAACAAGAGCCAACCTTCTCCCCTGTATCCAGGTGCAGCACTGACTCTTGCTTCCACCCGCCTTATCTTCCTGCTTGGCGATGCAGTACCAATATCTGACCCCAGGTCCATACTCTTTGGCTACACTGGCCACCCTGGGACCAATACGACCCTTGGTGTATGCCCTCTCAGGTCTCCTACCAGTCTACCCTGGCTCCTCTACCAATACAATCGGGGTCTGAGGAGAAGGTGGAGGTTGGGCCCGTGCTGCCGGTTCTGCGGTCCCTACAGCCATTTCCTCCTCTTTGGACAAAGCTCTCATTCCTGCCTCCATGTCTCTCCATGGTGACAATAGGCAGTATCAGGACCTGTTACAAAGGGTGGCAGTGGATCTGGGCATCCTACTGGAGGAGGTTCAATACCAGCAGCACCATTTCCTTGACACCCTCCAGTCTCAGGGACCCTCAAGGGTGGCACTCCCATTAATGATGCCATACTCCAGCCTGTACAGCGGTGTGGCTCTCCCTGGCTGCTTTTACTCCCACATCAAAACGAGCAGAACAGCATTATTTTGTCCCAGGTAGGGAGGCAGATTTTTTGTTTTCTTCCACCTTTTTGCCACTCATGAGAACGGCAGGTTGCCTCGTTATTGCCCAGGGGAGCCCTGGGGCACCTCCTCTATGCCTCCTACCACAAGTCCTCTGCAAGATTTGACAAGACCGGGCTGCCATAATAGTCATAGCCCTGTATTGGCCACATCAGTTTTTATTCCTGTACCACGTCAGACTCTCCACCCAGGCACCTCTCTGCCTCAGAACACTCCCAGACCTCCTCACGCAACATCGGGGATGAGTTTGTCATTGCAGTCCACACCTGTTTCACCTCATGGCCTGATTTTTGGATGGAGCTCGAGGATAGACAAAGCATGCTCTACCCCAGGGTACCACATCCTTTCTCAAAGCAGGAGGGCCTGCTACCAAGTTAAATGGAAACATTTCAGTGCTTGGCTCACCACCATCACCAGTGAAATTTCTATATACATCATCCTTGCTTACCTCCTCGAGTTCAAAATGGCAGGCTTCACCTTCAGCTCTATCTGGGTCCACCTAGCAGCACTTAGTGCCTTCTTCCATGTGATGGATAGTGCCTCAGTGTTTCCTCACCCTACCACCATTTCATGAGAAGTCTTCCCAACACCTTTTCCCCGATATTCACGTCCACAAGCCCGTGGGACTTGAATCTTGTCCTTATCTCCTCTCACGAAGCCGCCCTTCAAACCGATGGTAATGTGCTCTCTGTTCCATCTCTTCTATGAAGGTACTGTTTGGTAGCCATTACCTCCGTTAGATGGGTCAGTGAGCTGGCGGCCATGATGGCTGGTCCCTCCTACCGTGTTTTACAAAGACAGTGTCTCGCTAAGGCTGCACCCTAAGTTCCTCCCAAAGATGGTGTCAGAGTTCCATCTCAATCAGTCCATTCACCTCCCTGTCTTCTGTCCCAAAGCACATGCCTCCAATGTGTACTGGACTCTTCGCTTTTGCAACGTCCGTCATGTCCTAGCCGCCTTATCTCCAGAGGACCGTGCCTTTCAGGCATCGCTGAAGCTGTTTGTAGGAATTGCAGACTGGTCCAAAAGTCGAGCGCTCTCCTCAACAACGGAAATGGGTGCATCCAGACATGGTACACGCGCTTCAGCATACAGCTGCTGCATACAGTTATAGCGCACTGTATGCGAGCACAAGTTACCACAACAGCATACTTAACAGATGTCTCATGGCAAGATATCTGTCCAGTAGCGACATGATGCTCCATTCACACCTTCACCTTCTACTATGCCATCCCCCAAAGGGCAGCTGCAGTTGCTGCCGTGGGCCGCACTGTACTACGGATGACATTTCCTCCTGTATCGTCGCATGGACCTCCATGCTGATTACTGCTCGCTACTGACCCACAATTACAATAGCATAGAGACCATCACTCAAAGAAGAAGAGGAGATTAGATACCTGTAACTGGAGGTTCCTTGAGATGTGTGGTCCCTATTTGTATTCCAGTACCCATCCTCTTTGCTGGGACTAGCATACTCAGCGGTAAGAGCGTCACTGGAGAGGCGTTGACCCACATGGAATATTATAACCTTGACCAGGAGCATGAGGGGAGACACGACACTTGAGGATCAACGGACACTGCTATGAAAACCTTCCAGCTCTGGCACATGCACACCCATGATAGGAATACAAATAGGGACCACACATCTCAAAGAACCTTCAGTTACAGGTAATTAACCTCCTCATCATATCCAAGGTTGTCACCTGGCCAAGTTGTGTGTTTTGAATAGAAGTGTAGTCTTGAGGAAAGAGTGTAGTGTTGGGAGTGTAAGGACTTATTTGGGATTTTTAATGAAAACCGGGTTAAGCTAAGAAGCAACTAGCTCTTTTTCTAAACATTGAGTAAGAATAAATATGCTAGATAAGGTTTTCAAATGTTTTCATTGTCTGCACAATGTCTTACAAGAGTGTTATATGGGATACCCATCCTGTCATTGTTGGGATGGCATAATGTCTCTGTGACAGCTATAGCAATTGCTTCCATGATCAGGAATATTAGGGAAATATGAAATACCTATTTAGCTAACTCTTAATGTGATTTAGCTTTTGAAAATGAAAAGTCATTGCCAAATGACATGTCTGTTCCCTGCAGATCACTTCAATTCTGTGCGATGATTAAAGAAGGTGAAAAATCTATTATCTACCACTGAGTCGTTACAATTCTGAAGTGTGGAGAATAACTATCTGGACCAACTTATGTATAAGTTATTTAAGTTTTTCTAGTGTTATATAATTTTATCAAACTATATAAAAACATAAAAGAAAACATCATCAAATTAAAATAAAATGGATTAATATCAAATCATCCCATGAATCTAAAATAAACCAATCATTATTTATAAACTTTAATCTGGGAAGGAAGTGGATCTTGTTTGGTGCTCACCCAAGAATAATTAACATTACCAGTTTCAGTGCCAATTTATATTTTTATATTCAAACCAACTGGCTAATGCTGGAAGGGTTAAATAACTGCAGAGGTGAAATTAATATTTAAACTACAACTTTGATGTCAGCTAAAGGTAGTTTGTCTAAATTGCTAGTGATATTTTAATAATAACTGATCTCTCCCTCCTTCCAAACATATCATTATAAAAGTTTTTCCAGTACAATCCAGGATGACACACGTTCTTACACGAAACTGGCAAACACAAATTTAGGTGAAAATAACATTTTTTGAAGATTTAAACACACATCTTCCAACCTACAAAATATAAATGTGCGAGATATTTCAGACAAATGAGGTTATTTAACCTTATGCTGTTTTAGATTTTTGAGAAACCATCGTATAGGTGCTGTTTTCAAAACCACACACATGCAAGCTCACTGTCCATCACTTGCTGAACTAAAAACATAAATCAAAATGCAAGAATGTTCAGGTAGAGGAATCCCTCTACTAATAAAAATTTGAGAATCAAAAGGTTGATACTTATAGAAGATGGTTGTTAGAACTCTTGTAATTTCAATCAGCTTCACGAAACTTGTAGATCAGTTGAGATATTTTTCTGTCTCTTGACTCCTCCCCTTCCCCTCCATGACATTGGCAGCAAAACACATTTATATAATTTATAAAATACAGTTTAGCCAGTGTCAGAAATACAGTAGATCACAGAGCATTCTTGTAAAAAAAGTTTGTTGATTACTTTTTGCCATCTGGTGAAATGGGAGATCCAACCCCCCGCCAAACCCAAAACAAAATATTGTTTCAAGTATATTGAACATGAATTTCTCTTTAATTTCAATACTTGATGGCTGTTATTCCTAATTATATTATTACATTTAAGGAGCTTGGGGAAATGAATACAGTAAGTCAAAATGTGTTATGTTAGGGTTTTTTAAATATAAAATATTTTTAAATTTAATTTTAAGAATTTTAGTACAAGTTGAACTTTAAAACTTATGTGTCTTATGTGCATATTAAAATTAGGAAAGGCTCATGTCTAACAAAATGTATGAAAGTGCAAAAGCAAATATTTTTTCTCATTTACATTGTATTTGACTCTTTTTACACTGCAGAAAAGGGGCAGAAAGTGGTTTGGACATTTTTTTTATAGATATTTAGAGTAAAACCAGTGAGCAGCTTCCATTCTATAAAGTGTGAATAGTTTCAATACTACATATATGTAAAAGTAAAAGCATAAAACATTGGATTTAATTCATTTTAGCTGCTAAAAACCAGTAATTGTCAGTTCTGAATTAGGATGATAGCCCATATAAGATAATAGCCCACTGATACCAGGGCAAATAAATATCCAAGTAACAGTAGCAATTCCATTCTACATGTCTGGATGAATAAGGTTTGTATGAATATATCACAGGCCATTTTCAAAATCTGTAAGACAGCATTAATAAAATAAGAAAGTGCTTTGTGTTCAACAGAGAAATTTACATTATCCATAACTTCTTTTTTTTAAAGGCAACAGACTTATTTCAGACATTGAAATGTAGAAAAAATATAGAGCCTTGTCTACATTGGGACTTAGTGCATGGCAAGCTAGGGTAGCTTGCTGCATACTAAGTCACTCTGTGGACCTTGCTACCACATGCAAAAAGTGTCAAAAAGCAGTAAGTCAAAGTGCATGACAGAATTTTTAATGCACTGTAGCAGAGTCCCATGCGGTGACTTCGTGCGGGGCAGGCTACTATGCCGTGCATTCACCCTGGCTTGCTGCACGCTAAGTCCCTGTGTAGATAAACCCTTAGATACCAGTCTAGGCTGTGCTGCTGTTTTTCCTTGTAACATATGTAGCTGCAGTAACGAGTCATACAAGAAGCTTAGTAAGATTTGGATTAAGTTGCACTAATTTTGTGTGGTACAGATTTTAGACATGGAGTACCATCCTGTTATCCAAACCCAGAGTAACTAAAATGCTTATCTAAATTGTGTTTCTATCCCCTGTTGTGAGTGCTTGTGGTCCAATTGCTTCCTTGGTCATATGAATGCTTTTTCTCTAATTTTTGATGTCCCTGTCATACGTCTGCTGAATGGGATAATACTGCTTTGCTACTTGGCGCAATCCCAAAATAAACAGTTAATTAAACTCAAAAGTATTTAATTCCTTAGTGTAACCGTGATGTAAACTCTGTCTGGATATAACTGTGAAAATCATCCACACGTTTTGAGTGATTTGAAAGACATCTAGCTGGAAATTGTTTTGTTTTTTTTAAAGTGTGAAGAGAGGAAGAAAGAAACATAAGTTAAATATCTAAATGACTTCTATTAATGTTTTAATGATTAGTGTTGCTTAATACTTGAGAAAAATATGCAACTTAAACACTTTAACTTAAATTTTTGAAAAGCAGTCTAGAATAATGAGTTCATAAGAATGAGTATGCATTTAAAATAACCATCTTCATAACTCTCTGTGTGTAGTAATTATTCTTCTAGAACAGAGGTGGGCAAACTACAGCCCACGGGCCACATCTGGCCCGTGGGACCGTTCTTCCCAGCCCTTCAGCTCCTGGCTGGGGAGGCTAGCCCCCGGCCCCTCCCTTGCTGTGCCCTCTCCCCCCAGCCTCAGCTCGCCATGCTGCCAGCGCTCTGGGCGACGGGGCTGCGAGCTCCTGCTGGGCAGAGTGGCTGCCAGCCTGCCCCAATGCTCTAGACTGTGCGGCGGCATGGCTGGCTCCGGCTGGGTGGTGTGGCTACCAGTCCTGGTGCTCTGAGTGGCATAGTAAGGGGGCTGGGAGCGGGGGGGTTGGATAAGGGGCAGGAGGTCCCAGGGGGCAGTCGGGACAGGGAGCAGGGGCGGTTGGATAGGTGTGGGAGTCCTGGGGGGCCTGTCAGGGGGCGGGAGTTTGGATGGGGTCGGGGCAGTCAGGGGACAGGGAGCTGGAGGGGTTGGATAGGGGTTGGGGCGGGGGGTACTGGGGGGGAAGTTGGGACAAGGAGCAGGGGGGGTTGGATGGGTCATGGGTTCTGAGGGGGGCAGTCAGGGGGTGGGAAGTGGGAGGGGGCAGATAGTGGGTGGGGGCCAAGCTGTTTGGGGAGGCACAGCCTTCGCTACCCGTCCCTCCATACAGTTTTGGAACTCCCACGTGGCCCTCAACCCAAAAGGTTTTCCCACCCTGTTCTAAGAAAAAGAACTTCTTTTCTTATTCAAATGTATACTTACTGGTATATGTAACACATAATGTGCAAGCTAAAAGTATTGTGTGTAATACTGGAAAATGTAGGCTGTTTCTGCTACTGTATTTAACAAAGCATATTTGGGATAATATATTTAAACTGAAATTTTATTATCCTCTATTTTGATTTCAGACAGATTTAAGAACTATTGGCAAGAAATTCCTCCCCAGTGACATCAATGGTGGAAAGGTGGAAAAGGTACCCAAGAATATGAGTTACTAATTTATCTTCCTCTGTTCATTTTGACTTCTTGATAATAGCTATATGTTTCATCCAATTTGCATATTCTGGCTCACGTTACTTCATAAATATCTAAATATCTGCATGGTATGTACGTTTGTTTTTTTCAGTGCATACATATATTTCGTTCACAAGTTTTGGAAATTTTGAAAAGTGTAAGCCACTTCTGTCTGTGTTTTAGCACAGGCTCTTCAGTCAATTAAATAAATGGAAATCTGATTAATTTATACAACTTAGGTTTCTGTGTGCTTAGTCCTCATACTTAATTTAACTCCCCTGTTTTTGTTTATAAGTGGTGGTAGTTTTCAGTGCAAATAGTTATTTTTGATTTCTACATTTTGACTGACTGTTGCTGATGGGAAGGTTTGTGGAAACATTTTTCATTAGCACTTAGTTGCTGAGCTAAGTAAAAACAGGTTTGTTTTCAGTAAGGTTGCAGAGTGGAGAAGTGGCTACCTGTTGTATGGAGTTGATCATCCACTGGTGCTGTGCTATCTGTCTGAAACCCAGACAAACGTAGTGCAAGCGTTAGTGAAGAAGAAACTGATAATAAACTATAAAAAGCTGATTTGAGACATTTTGTATTGCAGAGTAGATTTGAGTTTTGAACCAAACTTTGCTTTGTGTGCATGTAGCTCTTAACTATTTAAATAAACAAGCTTTCTCTGAAAAAGGGTTTCAGTTCTTATTTAACCCATCAAATCTATGTTTTTGTAAATATTTCTGGCAACTTTCAAGTTGGTGTTTTATCATGTGTAGCTGGTAGATGGATTTTTTTTAGCCATTGAAGCTTCTAAATAATATTCTGTCTAAGTTTGAGGCTTCCATTTCACATCACACGAGTGATCTCTTCTCATTTTGTTTTTCGTTAGATTTTTTTTTGTTTATCTATTTCCATATCTGCTTTCTGAGTTTTTTCAAAAAGAAAAAAAAATTATATCCAGTTGATGAGTTGATAGCTTTTGTCACATTGAGAAATTAGAGTGAAAAGGAATAAAAAATACTTCAGGCTTCTTCTACCTCAACCTAGTGTGACAGGGTCGGGCCAGATGGCTATAGGAGAGTAATAGAAGGCAGATATATTAGCCCCAGGCTAAGTAGGTCCCTTTTCCCTGGGTAAGGTAACAAGGAAGGTTCCAGAACAATCAGGAACCTTCTGGAAACAATTAAAACAGGCTGATTAAAACACCTGCAGCCAATCAAGAAGCTGCTAGAATCAATTAAGGCAGGCTAATCAGGGCACCTGGGTTTTAAAAAGGAGCTCACTTGAGTTTGTGGTGCACGTTTAAGGAGCTGGGAGCAAGAGGCGCTAGGAGCTGAGAGTGAGAATGTGGACTGTTGGAGGACTGAGGAGTACAAGCATTATCAGACACCAGGAGGAAGGTCCTATGGTGAAAATAAAGAAGAGCTTGGGAGGAGGCCATGGGGAAGTAGCCCAGGGAGTTGTAGCTGTTGCACAGCTGTTCCAGGAGGCACTCTAGACAGCTGCATTCCACAGGGCCCTGGGCTGGAACCCGGAGTAGAGGTTGGGCCCGAGTTCCCCCCAAACCTCCCAACTCCTGGTCAGACAGAGGAGGAGTTGACCTGGACTGTGGGTTCAGAAAAACGGCCAAGCTGAGGGCTGCCGTGAAGCTCCAAGGCGAGCAAATCAGCCAATAAGTGCAAGATCCACCAAGGTAGAGCAGGAACTTTGTCACAATGGTTGCACCTCAGATCAGTGTTGAAGTATCACTGGTTTTTGGGTTTTTTCTCATGTGATATCCATCAGACCCTTGCAAACACACAGCTTTGAGAACTGATTTAATTTCTAAAACGATTTAAGTGTTATAATTTTCTGACCTCTTATTACACTCTTATGGATTACTTGAAGGGTAGCTGTTCGTCAGTTTTCACTGATCACTAGAATAGACCAGATAATTGTACTTGTCATCTACTTCAGGGCTTTACCCTCAAAGAAAATGCTTGCTGAAATATTTGTTACCATGACCTTATTAGTTCAAAATGTGAAGGGCATTCTCTCTCAGAAATATATTTGCATACTGAAAACTTAGTTATTAATCTAGTTGTTCTGGTCACCACTCAATTCTGTTTTTAATGCCATCTCAGTACAGATTAGAGAATGCAGCTCTGTCATGCGTTTTCCCAAGAGACTGTTTCAAAAAGGGCTCTGCCTTTGGATGTCATGGTGATAGGTGCATTAGAAGTAACAGAGATAGTAATGGCCGGCTGTTACAGGAAGAAATTGACAAGAAATACAGCTGTACATTGCAGGATTGCATGCAGAAAACCATTGAACTGTGCTTTAAAGGTTCTGCTTGGGGAGGTGAAAAAATAGTTCATCACCCTTAGTTTAAATTTCAAAGCTCTTTTATAAATCTGTTGTTATCCCTCAGGCATAATCTAATGTATATTGCTACGTTATGTGTATTTGAAGGATGTGATTCACACTTTGAGGCATTTATTGCCCTGTGTGCAAAACTTTTAGTACATAATGATATTGATATATATCCAATAGGGTTTGTATGGCAGATAATTTGTCTAATGTACGTCGAACATTCACAGAGCATTTAAGAGGTTAATAAACTCTGTTAATTATTTTTATCAACCTATTGTTTTGCTTTCATTTTTTTCTCTCCTGTTCTTTTTGCTTTTTTTGGTTTGTTTATTCATCTTTTCCCATTAATATGTTCCTCTGTCATGCTATGCTGAGTTGATCTGCTCGGAGAGGAGCACATAGGTTTTCAAAGAGGAAGAGTCTAGTAAATCTCACTTCACTGCTTGCAAACTGAGCATAGAAATCTGGGGGCAATATAAGAGGTTAATCTAAAAATCAGATCATGTTGGGGTAATGTGTGACCTTTGAGTCCAGAACTGATGTATTCCTAGTTGTCACTGAGGCCATGTGTACACTAACACTTATGGCAGCAAAACATGTTGCTTAGGGGTGTGAAAAACCCCTGAGGGACATAAGTTTAGCTGGCATAAGTGGTAGTGTGAGCAGCGCTATGTTGGTGGGAGAGCTTCTCCCGCTGACATAGCTACTGCTGCTTGTTGGAGGTGGCTTAATTATGTCGATGGAAGAACTCTCTCCTGTCAGCATAGAACAGCTACACAAGAGATCTTAAAGTGGGGCAGCTGTATCAGTTCAGCTGTGCCGCCGTAAGCTGTCTAGGGTAGGCATAGCCTGAGCATCAGGAGACTCAGGCGCATCAATTGCAATAGGTATATCTTTGTTAGTTAATTTTAATATCCAATTTAAGACTTATCTAGTGAGAATTATCTTTTGGATTCTAAATATCAGCTTGACTATTCTAGATTTTTCTTACCTACCTCTGTTGTAAGAATTAAAAAGAAAAAATAACCATAATGCCTAGAAATGTACTGTGTTTTTGTTCTATTGCTGAAGACCCCCAGTAGAGGGAGCACAAATCAGCTAACCCAGTAGTTCTCAAACTGTGGGTTGTGACACAGTTTTAATGGGGTCACCAAAGCTGGTGTTAGATGTGCTGGGGCCTGGGGCTGAAGCTGAAGCCCGAGCCCCACCGCCCAGGGCCAAAGCTGAAGCCCAAGGTAACAGGCCCCCGGCCTGGGGCTGAAGCTCGTGGGGTTCAGCTTTGGCCCCCTCACCTGGGGCAGTGGGCTCAGGCTTTGACTTTGGGCCCCCCTGCCATGGGCGGCGGGGCTTGGGCTTTGTCCCTTCCCCCCAGGGTGGCAGGGCTCTGGCAAGCTCAGGCTTTGGTCCCTCCTCCTGGGGTCATGTCGTAATTTTTGTTATCAGAAGGGGGTTGCAGTGCAATGAAATTTGAGACCCGCTGACCTTATTCCTTTTTAAAAAACACAAAGTGGAAGGCACTTCAACGTAATTGGGTTCTGAGAATTATCTCACTGTGAGCTACAGCTGCCAACACTGTATTTCAGAAGTATGGGACAGACCTCAGATGTTCCTCGACTTGACTTGAGCCTCTGAGGTTGAGTCCCTTCTCCCTTGCTCTTTCTAGGAGTTCTTTGTTTTTCGCTCTGGGTGTTGCACACAACCAAGGTCCTCAGGCGCTGGGCAGCTGCTGAGACTTCTGTTCAGGTTCTGCACAGGTGCCTGGAGTTGTCGGAGGCTGAAGTTGTAGTGTTTGCCTGCTGCAGTGCTGTGCACCTCTGGGAGGCTTGGGTGCAACTAGCAGGGGACACCATTTCAAATTTCAGTGGGAGGGACAACTTTCAGCAGGGGTCCAGGAATTTGGTCCAACAACCCCTTCACCATGTCAGATGGGTGGCAGGGCCAAATTTGAGTGACAGTGCAAAAATGTGCACCTGGTCAAGTTGCCAACCAGCAGCACTTTGCAAAGTGAAGTGCTGGAGTGCTGTTCTGTCGTGGAATCCAGGTGCAGGAGCAATGTTTGTACCACTCTGGCAGCATGACACCCTACTTGAAATACAGGATAAAAGGTGTCCCATACTGATTTAGTATGAGAGAGGCCACTTTTTATTTAAATAAGGTATGTCCCTTATAGGACGGTTGGCATAAACGGAAAGAGCCATACCCTGGCCTAAGCAGTAACTAGAGAAGGCCCTCTCATTATTAAGCTCCCCCTACAACACACCCTGATCCTGTCTGGTAACAGTGGAGGATCAGAAACTCTAACCACTCCATAACTTCTCTCCTAAAAAGACAGAGTCAAAGTACACAGAAGGTTAAAGCTAAACTATATGATCTTGAACAAAACTTATTCCTAGAATTTTGACTGCCTCATCAGCAGAATCAGTTAATAAAAGCAAATCCATTTGTTTTTGTGGAAAGAACATTGTGGCCCAGTTATATGACCACTAAGGGAGACCAAAAAAATATTACTCTCCCTTCTGAAATTGCTTCTGCAGATGAGCAGTGTAGGAGTTGCACGCTGTGGTTTGCAATCCTGGAATGGGAAACAGGGAATGGATCACTTGATGATTACATGTTCTGTTCATTCCCTCTGGGGCACCTGGCATTGGCCACTGTTGGAAGACAGGATACTGGGCTAGAGGGACCTTTGGTCTGACCCAGTATGGCTGTTCTTATGTTCTTAATCATTTAAAACAATTTAATAATTGAGGAACACATGCACATTGACTGTAGAACCAAATGTTCCAAACCATATTTATTAAAGATCCCGTTCACCTAACATCAGTTCTTTCCATGAGTGTGAATGGTATTTGAGCCATCATCTTTGTTTTGGTCATTTTAAATATTTAGCTTTAGTGTTTAATATAGTTTTTAAAAAGTAGAAAGGCAGTTTTAGCTTAGGTTTTAGAGTAGCTGGATTCATGGCAAATAAAGAGAAGTAATCAGGTAGTAACTACTGCATTTCATGTGGTAATATGTACAGCCTAGCATGCTTGTATATAATTCCTAGGAAAAAAGCTTTCCCTGAAACCGTACTCTGCCTATGCAGCCTTTATGATGAGAAGCTTTGATCCAGAGGACTCGTTTTCCAGATTAGTTCTTAGTCAGCTGGGACCAAAACCACTCCTGCTGATTGGTCTCCTTGCTGCTCAAGGGTATAACATGAGAGAGAAAGAAGAGGGAAGATGTCAGAGAGAGGGAGGGAGGTGTTCCTTACACAGACAGAACATCACTAACACCTGGGACTCGAGCTCTGATATATTGGATAAGAGGAGAAAGGTCTGAAAAATGGACACACATTGATGAAGATGTGACCGTTAGAATTTCTTTAACTTGAGAGAGTTGCACTTCCTTAGGTGAGGCTAGGAAGTCTGAAATCTGTGGATTTTTTTTTGTTCAGTTTTGATTATGAACAACTCCTTTCAGTTTTTGTAGCAAACTTTATTTTATTTAAATCATGTTCGAGCTGAGATGTAGTTCCCTATAGTCTATTCCAAAGAGAGGTAAATTATCCTTCGGCCTCTGAGGTAATGAGATAATGAATGGTGAGGAGAACTTTTTGTCTGGATATCTCTTTGGTTCTCAGTCACAGGTCCAGATCAACAGGTACCATATCAGTAAGTTTATTTTCTAAACTGAGCAATATTTGAGTAATTAAAATCACCTGATATGCAGCAGATCTGACAACCTCTTCAAACTTTTTAGTATTTATTACTTCTATGGGATGTACCATAAATTATTCCAACACCACAAAAGCACATGAGATCTTGTGAAAATGGGACATTATATAAATAAGCCTGGTTGTTGTGATTCAACAATACTTGCTGCTTGGGATTCTCTCCAAGCCATAACCAGTCATTTGTCGCTGAGAGGAACTTGAGAAAAAAATTAGAAAGTACATTTCAAGTTTTTTGTGGGTGGACTGCCACTTTTACTTTACTCTTTGAATTTAACACATGATTAAAAGTTTCTAGATTATTTTGGAAAGTATTTTCAGATCAGCTGTAACTGTCTGCATATTGAATAAATGCATCATTCTTCGAGTGCTTGCTCATATAGATTCCAATTAGATGTGCGGGCATGGCTGTCAAAGAATTTTTACCCTAGCAACACCCGGTGGGTCGGCTGTGGAGCCCCCTGGAGTGGCGCCTTCATGGTGCTCGATATAGACCCCAGCTGACCCAACACCCCCTCAGTTCCTTCTTACCGCCCGTGACGGTTGTTGGAACTGTGGAGTTCGGCTTTGCTGCTCTCCACTCTCCCTAGCATATTCCTCATACTCTTGTTAATAGTTCATAGTTAATAGTTGTAGTTATAGTGTTTAATAGTTATAGTTGTTAGTGTTAGTGGGGTTGGAGGGGTTTCCTTCCTTCTCATCTTTCTCTTGGGCTCATGCCCAAGGCTCCGGGTTTTAAGCCCTGTGGTTTCTGCTCTAAGCCAATGGGCGACCCCCATGACTCTTGCCTGAAGTGTCTGGGGGAGTCTCATCAAGCTGAGAAGTGCAGGATCTGTAAAGACTTTCGTCCCTGGACTAAGATGGAGCGTGACTTTGGTTTAAGACAGCTCATCATTGACGCAGTTCGTAGCCCTCGGCCTTCTGCGGCAAGCCAAGATCCGGCACCGAGCGCTTTGGTGCGCAGCGCCCCGGCAGCAGCGGTAGGAACGGAACCGCGGTTGGACTCTGACAGAGACTTGCGGCACTGACGTTGCCCGGCACCGCTTCCACTCTCCTGGCCAGAAGAGGCACCGGAAACGGCTGGCCCACCTCAGCAAAAACCAGCCTCCCTAGAACCGCCAGCGGGGAGACATCCTGCAGCAGAGCGCCTAAGGGCACAACCTGTGGCTTCAGCACCGTTGACTCTGGCCTGAGGGCGGAGCCCTGGAGTCCGGTGACTCTGGATTCCCCAACTTGCAGCGTGGTTGAGGTCCAGTTGCCGTCTACCCCAGATACCTTCGCGGCTGCAAGGGATCTTATTGCCTTGACAGTATTGGCATCCCTTCAGCCTCAGACCAAGGAACTGGCACCTGTATGTGTGGCACCGTCCTGGGGCAAGGTGGCACTCATCCAGCCTCTGGCACCGTTGGTCGAGCCACGGCACCGATCCCATTCTTGGTGCTGCTCGCAGTCCTGGCACTGCTCTCTGTCGCGACGCCGGTCGTACTCGCGGTACCACTCCCACACCCGGCACCGGTCTCGGCACTGCTCCGGTTGCCGTCGAGGAGCAGATCACGGACCCAATGGTATCACAGTATAGCTGCCCCCCCCCCAGGGTCCCCTAAGTAAACAACAGCATCATATATTGCTAATGCTTTTGTGTGTATTGGAAAGGATCTTGGGAAGGGTTAAAGGTGTGAGTGTGGAGCAAAAGATTCCTTTGCAGGTGGCGAGAGGCCGAAGCGGGAGGAAGGGAAAAAGGAATGAGTTAATTCGACGATTCAGCTAGCCTCAAAGATAAGAGGCGAAACTGCCTCTCAAGGCCAATGGACACACAAACAAGCTCCCTGCTGCTAAACAGTCAAAAGCCTGTGGGAAAGGAGAACTGAACCAGACAGACCTGAAAGGGGGGTGCAAAACTAGTGAGAATGCGAAGGTCAGCGAATGGGAACATAACATTAACTCATTCCTGAAGCCGATGTGTTTCGGGGAAGCCAAGGAAGCCTCGGAAGGCCTGTTGGGACTGGTACAGAGAGCACCGGGGACAAAGGTCCCTGGACGAAACGCCCCCAGAAGAACCCAGGACTTAAAGCCTTCCCGAGAGCTGAAGCAAGTTGGAGATCAACAGTGGACCCTGGACGACCCGTGCAAGAACTGGACCCTGGACGAACCCTGGACGACTCCTGTCCACCCTTCCCCCTCTTTTTCTTACGTTACACCCAGGCTTGGCCAACCTCGGGTAGTGTGGGTGTGAGTATGAAAGTGGGTTAGGGCTTGGGCCACTAACGCTTTCTTCCTTCCTCTGGGTGATGTGGGAAACCCCCAGCACTGTCTGCTGTTGTTTTATTATTTTCCAATGAAGCTTTAAAACTCAGTTACTTGGTGTGCTCCGTCATCTCCTCCCCTAACAATCCTGCGGCCTCAGCCTGATCACCTGATGCCTCAGGTAGATTGTTAACAGAAATCTGTCACAACGCCGCACTCGATGCCAGTCATCATCTTGGCCCAGGTCCAGATTCCAGTACTGGTCCAGGCACCACTCCCCAGCGTTGAGGCACAGCTCTCCATCGCCTCGTCGACGTGACTCGGAGCAGAGCCGCTCAGCACCACCATGGCCATCACGTTCCGCCTCTCGTCCTTCAGGATTGGAGGCGGGGTTGCTTTTTTTGGAATACTGCCATTTGGACCACAGCCACCTGGACTCAGGGGCTGGACATTGGCAGGCACAGGAGCAAGGTCCCGCTCAAGAGTCTACTCGGCGGCCGTTCTGGATGCCCTGGGTGTACCACCAGGCCCAGGGTGCTCCGTCTGGGGCTTCTCAATCAGCCCTGTCTGAGCCGCGAGTGCCGGAGGCTAATGCCAGCCGACCCGCCCCTGTAGGTATGGAGACAGTGATGGCTTCTCTCCCTGCTTCAGGTCCCCCTCCAACTCCGGTTGCTGGTCCGCACACCCAGTCGCTGCACAGGGCAACTGGGCTCTGCAAGAGGCCCCAGAGGACCCTCTTCCTCCTGTGGCCTCCTCCTCCTCCCCTCCCAACGAGGTGGTGGTGGGTACTGCAGTATTGGGTCCCCCTCCGATAGACCTCCGCACCCACCAGGACCTCGTGCGCAGGGTGGCACGGAATATGAACCTACAGGCGGAAGAGGTGATAGAGGTGGAGAACCCTGTGGTCGATCTTTTGTCTGTCGAAGCTCCATCAAGGGTGGCCCTACCCCTTATTCAAACCATCCAAACCACTGCCAGAACAATCTGGCAACACCCGCAAACATTCCCCCGATTGCTAAGGGAGTGGAGCGGAAATACTTTGTCCCCACTAACGGGTATGACTATCTATTTACTCACCTACAGCCCTGTTCACTTGTGGTGGTCTCAGTGAACGAAAAAGAATGGCATGGCCAGCAAGCCCTGGCACCCAAGTCAAAGGAGGCCAAGCGCCTTGATTTATTTGGGTGCAAGGTTTATTCCTTGGGGGGGACTTCAGCTCAGGATTGCTAACCAGTGGGTGCTCCTGAGCCACTACAATTTTAACTCTTGGAACTCCCTGCTGAAGTTCAAGCAGTTAGTACCTCTGGAGTCCAGAGAGGAGTTTGGGGCTTTAGTGGAAGAGGGCAAAACAGTGACACGGACCTCATTGCAGGCCTCACTAGACGCCGTGGACTCTGCCGCACATACTTTATCCTCAAAGATTGCGATGAGGCGCATCTTTTGGCTGCAAGCTTCCGGCTTGCCACCGGAACTTCAGCAAACATTTCAGGATCTCTCCTTTGATGGAGAGGGCTTGTTTTCAGAAAAGACCAATTCAAGGCTACAAAGCCTTAAGGATTCAAGGGCGATAATGAGGTCCCTGGGCATGCACACACCGGCTACCCAGCGGAAGCCCCCCCAGCAGCCTCCACAGTGCTCCTATCCCATTCTTCGGTCGAGGCAGGAATTTTATAGGAGACGGGGGAATAATGGTAGGAGGAGACCCTTCAACCACCAGTCTGGATAGGGCCAGGGCCCGTCCAAGCCCTCAACAGGCTCAAAACAAACCTTTTGAAGGGACGCCTGAGGACGATGTACCAGACCTCATTCAGGATCCTATCCCACCTTTCTTGAATCATTTATCCCGTTTCCACTATGCTTGGTCTCACATAAACAAGGACCGCTGGGTCCTCCGCACGGTGGAAAGGGGATACTATCTCCAATTTTCTCCCCCCCACCACCACCCTCCTTCCCTGTCACTCTTCAGGGACCCCTCTCACAAGCAACTCCTTATTCAGCAGGTTCAGATGCTCCTCGCCCTGGGGGTGATCGAGGAGGTTCCGAGAGAGCTAAGGGGCAGAGGGTTTTACTCGCGATACTTCCTTATTCCCAAGGCAAAGGGTTGGCTTCGGCCCATTCTGGACCTGCGTGGACTCAACAAGTTCATGGTAAAGTTGAAGTTCTGCATGGTCTCCTTGGTCACCATTATACCTTCCTTGGAGTCTGGCACACCGCCCTCGACATGAAGGATACGTATTTCTATATAGCGATCCATCCAGCTCACAGACGCTTCCTCTACTTTCTGGTCAACCGCGAACACTATCCATTCACAGCCTTCCCTTTGGTCTCTCTATGCCCCGGGTGTTTACCAAATGTATGGCAGTCATGGCTGCCTTCCTTCATCGATGACAGGTGCAGATATACCTTTACCTCGACAACTGGCTTATCCAGGGGTGCACCAGAGAACAGGTGCAGTCCCACCTTAGTTTGGTCACGGACACGTTTCGTTGGTTAGACCTCCTCCTCAGCGTGGCAAAGTCAACACTAGAACTGACCCAGAGAATAGAATTCAGCGGGGCAGTCCATCCCTGCATGCTCGAGTCCTCCTGCTGGATACTCATTTCCAAGCTATAGCGAGCCTCATCTGGAGCCTTCAGAGCTTCCCAACCTCATCTGCAAGAACTTGCTTGAGTCTTCTAGGACACATGGCTTCCTGCACGTACGTGACCAGGCATGCCAGACTTCGGCTCCGGCCATTACAAGCCTGGCTGGCATCAGTCGATCGCCCAGATCAAGACAGCCTGAACTTTGGTGGTCACAGTCCCAGAGTGGATCCTGGCCTCCCTCCACTAGATCCCCGGGTGGTATGCAAAGGAGTCCCCTTCCACAACCCTCAGCCCTCCTTGTCCCTCATCACAGACGCGTCAGCCCTGGGATGGGGCGCCCACCTTGGGGATGTTCAGTCGCAGGGCCTATAGTCACCGTCGACACTCTCCCTCCATATCAACATGCGGGAGCTGATGGCGGTACGTCTTGCTTGTCAAGCCTTTCAGGAGTGGTTGCACAGTTGTTGTGTGGCAGTCCTCACAGACAATACCACAACCATGTTCTACATCAACAAGCCGGGGGGGGCCATTCCTCCCCCCTCTGTCAGGAGGCCATTCAACTGTGGGAGTTCTGCATAGCCCACGCCATTCACCTAGTGACATCTTTTCTCCCCGGGGTCCAGAACACGCTTGCGGACGACCTGAGCAGATCCTTCCATTCCCACGAGTGGTCACTTAGACTGGTTGTCATCCACCCCATCTTCCGAAGGTGGGGGTTTCCCCAGGTCGACCTGTTTGCCTCCTGCAGCAATCGGAAATGCCCGGCTTTCTGCTCCCTCCAACGTCACTCTCCAGGCTCTCTCACAGATGCCTTCCTGCTCCCATGGATGAGTCAACTGTTTTACGCCTTCCCCCCCCATTTCCCCTTGTGCACAGGGTCTTGCTCAAGGTGTGCAGGGACAAGGCGTGAGTGATTCTGGTAGCTCTGGCGTGGCCCAGACAACACTGATTCACTACACTGTTGGAGATCTCTGCGGACGCTCCAGTCCCACTGCCCCTTCTTCCATACCTGATCACTCAGGATCATGGCCGCCTCTGTCATCCCGACCTACGATCTCTCCACCTCACGGCGTGGATGCTGCATGGCTGAACCATTCAGAACTTCTCTGTTTGGATTCAGAACGCAAGTACTGATGGGCAGCAGGCAGCCCTCCACTCAGGCCATGTATATGGCTCAGTGGAAGTGATTCTCGTGCTGGTGCACTCACCGCAGCACCCCCCCCCCCCCAGGCGTCCATGCCTCTCATTTTGGACTATCTCCTGAGTCTGAAACAGCAGGGCCTGGCGACATCATCTGTCAGAGTTCACCTGGCGGCCATCTCGGCTTTTCACCCAGGCGCGAATGGCTGATCTGTCTTCGCCAATCCCATGGTCGGTAGGCTCCTCAAGGGCCCGGACCGTCTTTACCCACAGGTTTGGCAGCCAGTCCCCATATGGGACCTTAACCCAGTTCTCTCCAGATTTATGGGACCCCTGTTCAAACCGCTGGCCACCTGCTTTCTTTTATACCTCTCCTGGAAAACGGCTTTTCTTGTTGCCATCACATCGGCGAGGCATTTCTCCTAGGTCGGAGCCCTTACCTCAGAACCACCCTACATAATCTTCCATAAAGATAAGGTGCAGCTACGGCCTCATCCAGCCTTTCTTCCAAAGGGGGTATCGACCTTGCATATCAGCCAGGACATTTTTCTTCTGTTTTTTTTAATCCAAAACCGCATGCCAGTTGCCAAGAACAGCGTCTGCATTCCCTCGATGTTGATTGGTACCCTTGCCTTCTACATTGGGTGTACGAAGCCGTTCAGGAAAATGACCCAGCTCTTCGTTGCGGTGGTGGACCGGATGAAGGGCCTGCCGGTCTCCTCTCAGCAGATCTCTTCATGGATCACATCCTGCATCCACGCTTGCTGTGATCTGGCCAGTGTTCCAACCCCACCCCTCACCGCTCACCCCACAAGAGCTCGGGCCTCGTTGGCGACTTTTCTGGCCCAGGTGCCGATCCAGGAGATCTGCAGAGCCGCAACTTGGTCCTCAGTAGACACTATTGCTTTGCACTATACCATCGTCTGGTAGGCCAGAGACGATGTGGCATTTGGTAGAGCTGTCCTACAATCACGTTCCTTCACTCCGACCCCACCACCTAGGTAAGACTTGGGAGTCACCTAATTGGAATCGATATGAGTAAGCACTCGAAGAGGAAAAATCGGTTACTCACCTTTGTAACTGTTGTTCTTCGAGATGTGTTGCTCATATCCATTCCAAACCCGCCCCCTTCTCCTCTGTCGGAGTAGCTGGATCTAGACTGTTCTCAGTGGTAGCAGATGACAGAATGAGGAGTAATGGTCTCAAGTTGCAGTGGTGGAGGTTTAGGTTGGATATTAGGAAAACCTTTTTCACTAGGAGGGTTGTTAAGCACTGGAATGCGTTACCTAGGGAGGTGGTGGAATCTCCTTCCTTTGAAGTTTTTAAGGTCAGGCTTGACAAAGTCCTGGCTGGGATGATTAAGTTGAGGTTGGTCCTGCTTTGAGCAGGGGGTTGGACTAGATGACCTCGTGAGGTCCCTTCCAACCCTGATATTCTATGATTCTAAGGAACTGAGGGGCCACTGGGTCAGCTGAGGTATATATCGAGTGACATGAAGGCGCCACTCCAGGGGGCTCCACAGCTGACCCACCGGGTGTTGCTAGGGTAAAAATTCTCTAATGGCCATGCATGAGGCGCACGCACACCTTACTGGAATGGATATGAGCAACACATCTCGAAGAAAAACAGTTACAAAGGTGAGTAACTTTTTTTTCTAATAAATCTAATCTTCCTTGGGAAATGACTTTTTTTGTAAAATACTAATGTGAGTGCCCAGACACAGAGATTTGCAGATTTAAGTCTTAAGAATTACTCACAGTTAAAATACCTTGAAACACAGCACAGAGTCCATATAAAATATTTTGTGACAGACAAGAGATGTGAAGTGTGACACAGGTATTCAAATATCATCATTGGCACACCGTGTCATTGCATATGTGTGTGTATTAACACACACATTTTATTCTCTGTATGTTTTGCATGGTTCTTAAAATTTGTATTACCAATATTAACCACCAGATGGCTACATTAGCTTAAAATTAAAAATCCTTTCCTCTCTCCCCCAAATGCATAAATGCAATGAATAACCAACAAGCATTTTGAATTAAATACAAATAAGACTTGTAAAATGCTGCTTATTGTTCGCATGTTTAAAGCGTTTTAGTTTTCTGTTACAAGTTAAAGCGGCAAATAGTCTTGCGGCACCTTATAGACTAACAGACATATTGGAGCATAAGTTTTCGTGGGTGAATGCCCAGTTCATCAGATGCATTTTACAAGTTAAACATTCATCTCAGAAAAAGTGCTAAAAAGGATCTTAATTTCTGATGATTGATTTGAGAGGTGCTTGTGGAGATTAAGGAAGAAAGGGACACGCATCAGGGCCCTAATTGTGCCCTGGGCGATTGCTACTTTCCGCCACCCAACACAGATGTAATGAGGTTGAGTAGTGCCCGTATAAGAGAAATTAAAACTACTAATTATTCTTCAAAAAAGGTTTTTAATGATTTACGGCTATAAAAGCAACACAGACAAAACAAGAAAAGAAAGATTAAAGTCCAGCACTGAATAAGGATTAATATAAATGGCAAGTTATACTGAAGACAAGCACAAGTACATGTAAAGTTATTCATCAACTACCTACTATTATTCTTAACACTATAGTATCAATACAAACTTGAGATCAATTCAGCTCGAGCAACCAGACGTCTTTACTTCATAATTTTACCCTGCATTCATCCGAAAATACGTTTCCCTTCAGTCGGCCGTTTTCCGCACTGCCCAGGTACAGACAGTCGAGAAGTGCACGTCCCTTCAGTTCAGGGGGTGTGGGTCAGGTTTCCCGATCAAAGACGGGTCCCCTTATGATCAAGACACATACACCTTAGTTCTGCGCCTTCAGGTACTTTTTAACTTATGTGTTGGCCGTGTTTTAAAACAGACCAACCAATCAGGGTGGGCCAAATTCTTAGTGTGGTTAGTGTGGTTACTTTGATATTATAAACTATGCGCGGCTGCATAGTTTATCTTCATGTAGCCAATTATCTCAAATGTGCTTTGTCAGGGTTCCCTCCCCACTCTGAACTCTAGGGTACAGATGTGGGGACCCTCATGAAAGACCCCCTAAGTTTATTTCTACCAGCTTAGGTTAAAAACTTCCCCAAGGCACAAATCCTTCCTTGTCCTTGCATCGATACTGCTGCAACCACCAAGTGAGTTAGACAAAGATTCAAGGAAAGGACCACTTTGAGTTCCTGTTCCCTAAAATATCCCCCTAAGCCCCTTCACCCCCTTTCCTGGGGAGGCTTGAGAATAATCAACCAACCAAATAGTTAAACCAGATTCTTAAAAAACTGAACTTTATTATAAAGAAAAAAAAGTAAAAGAAGCACCTCTGTAAAATCAGGATGGAAGGTAACTTTACAGGGTAATCAGATTCAAAACATAGAGGATTCCCCTCTAGGCAAAACTTTAAAGTTACAAAAAACAGGGATAAACCTCCCTCTAAGCATAGGGAAAATTCACAAGCTAAAAGCAAAAGATAATCTCATGTGCCTTGCCTTATTTACTTACTCTTTTTGCAATATTGAGACTTATTTTAGGATGATTTTAGGAGAAGGAGTTTTCTGACCTGATGCTTCTCTGCTTCTCCAGAGAACACACAAAACAAAGAACACAAACAAAGCCTCTTCCCCCCCTCCACCCTAGATTTGAAAGTATCTTCTTTCCCCATTGGTCCTTTTGGTCAGGTGCCAACCAGGTTAGTTGAGCTTCTTAACACCTTACAGGTAAGGAGGAATTCTAGGCTACCTTTAGCTGTATGGCTATGACATGGTTGCTTTAATATTATAAGCTATGCTCAGGTGCATAGTTTATCTTCATACATATGAGCCAGCCTAAAGTGTTACCTGGTTGCAGTGCATTCTGACCTCAAGTTTCAGTTTAACTTTGCAGAGCTTGCTTTTTGAAGCTTCCGGAAGTTTGAGGCCTAACATTGACAATACCTTTGTTCATTTTTAGTTTAACAGTACTTTTGTTCGCATTAATCACAGTGCTTTTGGCAGTAATCAAACCTAACTGGAGTTATGAGTTACCTTGTAATTACTATGCATTCTCTTTAAAGTTACGTAGTAGGTTTTCTACTATTTCTGTAGTAATTTAAGTCATGTCAGCAGCATACATGATTCTGTACTTTTGTTCCTTCCTCAGCTTTCACTGGCCATTTTTTTTATTGATTGTCATATACATTAGTTGTAAAATCAATCAAGTAATACAGGATGGTCTAATTTTTTCATAATGTGAGCCAGATTTTAGAAAGATCACATTGTGGAACTATTCCTTTCTCATTTGTTATCCCACTTGTGACTGTGACAACTACAGTAATTGCTTACATAAGAATGTGTTGTTAGGTAAGTAGTTATTTTAATTTTGAATGCACTTGCACTCAACTGACATAGCTCTCATCAACGTGTATAGCCAAACATCAGAACCAGTACTCCATCCTCATTCTCTTTTATCTGGTAGCCACAGTGGTCCATGCTCCTCCTCTTGAAATTTTATCCTCCCTTGACTTCCCTGAGTCTTTCCTTGGTTCTCCTCCTACCTCTCTAGTCACCTCTCCAGTGATGCCTTCGGAGGATCCTCCTCATCCACCCTCCAGCTTTCTGTGGCTGTTCCACAGGACTGTGCCCTTGGCCTTCTTCTTGTCTTCTTCTACACCTTATCTCTGAGTAAGCTCATTGCAAACACAGATTCAACTACCAACTGTATACTGACGACTCATGAATGTACCTCTCTGTTCCAGATGGGACTCTTTCTGTCCAAACTAAAATCTCTGCCTGTCTCTCTGATATCTCATGGAAGTCTAGCTGACAGCTCGAGCTCAGCATGCCTAAAAGAGAACTCTTAATGCACCTTCCCCTCCCCTACGGCCCATCCGTGCTATCTTCTTTCTCGGTCTCTGTGGACAAGACAATCATTATCCCTTTCATTCAGGCCTGTAACCTCGGTGTTACCTTCAATTTGGACTTCTTTCTGGGTCTTCACGTTCAGGATGTGTTTAAATCTTGCCGATTCTTTTTATATAATGTCTCTAAGATATGTCCTTTCCTATAGATCCACTCACACAGCTAAAACTTTTGTCCAAGATCTCATCATCTCATGTCTTGATTACTGCAACATCCTTTTCTCTGGCCTTGACAAAAGCAGTCTTGCCCTATTTATATCTATTCAGAATGTTGCTGTAAAGATGATTTTCCTAGTCTGTGGTTTTGACCCTGTCAAGGTTCCTTCCCCACTCTGAACTCTAGGGTACAGATATGGGGACCTGCATGAAAACCTCCTTAGCTTACTTTTACCAGCTTAGGTTAAAACTTCCCCAAGGTACAAACTATTTTACCTTTTGCCCTTGGACTTTCGCTGCCACCACCAAATGTCTAACACCTGTTACTGGGAAAGAGTTCGTTTGGAAACGTCTACCCCCCCTTTCCTGGGGAAGGTTTGATAAAAATCCTCACCAATTTGCATAGGTGACCACAGACCCAAACCCTTGGATCGTAAGAACAATGAAAAAGCATTCAGTTTCTTAAAAGAAGAATTTTAATAGAAGAAAAGGTAAAAAGAATCACCTCTGTAAAATCAGGATGGTAAATACCTTACAGGGTAATTAGATTCAAAACATAGAGAATCCCTCTCGGCAAAACCTTAAGTTACAAAAAGACCCAAAAACAGGAATATCCATTCCATTCAGCACAACTTATTTTCTCAGCCATTTAAAGAAATCAGAATCTAACGCATATCTAGCTAGATTACTTACTAAGTTCTAAGACTCCATTCCTGTTCTGTCCCCGGCAAAAACATCACACAGAGAGAGAGGCTTTGTGTCTCCCTCCCCCCAGCTTTTGAAAGTATCTTGTCTCCTCATTGGTCATTTTGGTCAGGTGCCAGCGAGGTTATCCTAGCTTCTTAACCCATTACAGGTGAAAGGGGTTTTCCTCTGGCCAGGAGGGGTTTTAAAGGTGTTTACCCTTCCTTTTATATTTATGACAGACCCTGTCACCTCTCTCTTTGCTTCCCTCCATTAGCTCCCTCTTTTCTATTGTATTGAATGTACGCTTCTTGTCTTCGCTTTCAAGGCCCTTCATGGCCTATCCTCATTCTACCTATCACCTTTCGTTCAGCATCTGAACGTTGGCTTTTGTCTCTGATCTGCCTATGACATCAGCTTTGAGCGCTCACTGTTCTATATTCAAACAAACCTTTTCATGCTTCTCTATGTTGCCCTTCATGATTGGGAGATGCTCCCTCTAAACTTCCACAAAGCCACTTGATTACTCTTCAAATTCCTCCTTAAAAATCTGTCCTTTGCCATGATACCTACCAAAAAAATTGACAATTGTACAGTGCCTAGCTCAGTGGGTTCCTGGTCCATGTCTAGGACTTCTAGGTGCTATCATACTAATTAATACCTTAGGTGTGGTGTTCATTTTAGGGAAAAAATCAGTCTCCTTTTGCATCTCATTTAATCTCTAATCTGATTTATTCTGTTCTTCTCTCAGCCTGTGTTGCCTACTCCTTGGCTCCCCTGCACATTTATCACCTGCCAATTACTTGTAACTCCACACCCAACAGCAGGGTGGCGGGTAGTTCGATAGTTGCGTATAGTTTCAGTCCTGCTGCTGCCTCCATTCCCTTGAACAGCTCCTGCTTCCATGTCCTCTTTTATGCATTGTTAGCCTTTAGTGAAGCTGTTTTTGCTTGGAAGTCTTTAAGAAAACCCTGACATGACACTGGATACAAGAAGAAGCCATACCAATTTGACATGTCAACTCTGTGGTCTCCCAGAAAGTACTCTGCAGAGCAGTTTGGGAACAGATGAAATAATGCATTTCAGACATTTGGGAATGAAGTATAACAGCAATTTTGGAAACAGTTGTGCATATTCCATTTGCCAGTTATACATCCTATAACATAACCTGAATTATAAAAGATAGGTATTGCTTACAGTTTATAAGAAAATATTTTCATGACATAGGGCCCACAGGCATCAACTTGTGAAATAAAATAGTGAAAATATACTCTTCTGTCTAGATTACTTATTTTCTACATTTTTGTACACTTTGTATCTTCCCTACCTGGCTAGAATTGTACCATCTATTACTTGTGTTCAGAAGGAGAGGCACTAATGGCATTCTGTTTGCTGATACTCAATATACATTGTACTATGGCCAGCCTTGTGTCTGAGAGAAAGATGTCAAGCACCTGCCTCCAAAATCAGTTCTTGACTGATGTAATGGGAGTACCAGTGTTTTATCTAGCGCCATGCTCCATGGTCCAAAATAGTTATAGTTTATTAACCTTCTGGACATGCTGGTAGGCCCGTTTGCTGTAGGTGTGAGGGAGATTCTGCTGGAAAATCATAAATATCTACAGTATGTTTTCATTTGCTTATATATTCTAATTCTGTGAAGGAGGTCAGTGCATTTGTCTATTTATATAATTGAATTTTTAAACTTAAGAATACTCTGAGTAAAGTATAAGCACTCCTTAATATTGAACGAATGTATAAATCAAAACAAAAGTAAATTGAGCAATACTTAGCTTAACTTTACAACTCTGAGCTATTGTATGATATTTTAATTTATTTAAATAGTACATGTGGGGTCGAAAGGGATAATTTTAAGTTGTTGGATACCAAGTCATTTCATTTTAAAAATGACAAAAAAGATTTAGTTTAGAGAAACAAGAAGTGGTAGGTCAACTCTTACGAATTGTTTCTCTTGCTGCCAGTTCAAGGGTGTGATTCCCACTGATTTAATCCCAGGTATTCTTTTACATATCTTTGAAGATGCCACAATTAAAGCCAAACAAAATATTAAATTATTAACTAGGGCTATTTTATTATTAAAGTGAGGAGAAGAAAATATGAAATAAAATGATAGAACCCAAATAATAAATTGGTTACTTGTGTTAAAATCTCTTCTGTATGCCTCTGAGAGCATTTAACAGAGATTACATCTTGGAAAGTAAACCGCTTCTGGGGATGTTCTTCATTTGATAAGTTAAAACCTAAGTATATATTGTGCCAAATTTACTAAGGCCAGCTTAGTATCTCATAGGTACTTAAGTTTTTATAATTGGGAAAAGAATTTATTTAAGGGCAGGAGGATCCTGTTAGCTATTAATAATAACCAGACAGTTTAGAACAGGGCAAAATAAGCAATTTTATGAAATCAAAGAAGATATTTAAATCAGTTACTTAGAAGAAACCTGTGGCAAATTGCCGGCACTACTATGATGGGTCTCGCGCTTTCTCTTCTGGGGAGAGAGGGTTCAGGGCACCGTTTCTTGCCCCTGAACTGGGGTATTACCTGCCCCACTAGTGTCCTAGAGGAGGGGAGTGGAGAGGGAGGGACCTGGCCCGTCCTCTACTCTGGGTCCCAGCCCATGGGCCCTAGGGATAGCAGTAAACCACTAGAACTACCGGTTCCTTCCCCTGGGCTACTTCCATCTCCTGCTCTTCAGCTTGTGGGTCTTCCTGCCCTCCCTCTGCAGAAACCAGGTGTCCCTTTACTGAGGGTCTTGGTCTTCTTAGCCCACCGCAGCACTTCTCCAAACTCTCCTCTGCTTCCCTCCAAACTGCTCTTTGCTCCAATGCCAATCCACTCTGCTTCAACTCCTCCAAACTGCTCTCTGCCCCAACACCAATCCACTCTGCTTCAAGTCCTCCTCATGTCTGATTGAAGCAGGGTTTTTTTTATCATGTGATTGGCTTCGGTGCTCTGACTGGCTTCAGGTGCTTTAATTAATTTATAGCAAACTTTCTTCCCTCTACAGGGAATAAAGCTCCCTTTCTAACACTCTCCTGCTGCCCTCTGGCCATGCTGAATCACAAAGCCATTTAAAGAGCTGTCTTGAAACAGCTAATTACAAATAGGAAGATTCTTAAAGATGATTAAACCCCACTATTTCTCTGTTCAACAGTGTTTATCCCCTGTCTCCTCTCCAGGAATACATGGTGTAACCATTTGGTGATTAAAAGGAGAAACTGTTAAGATATTAAGTTACAACAGCATTTCCATATCCCAATAAAAAAATCACACACATTTGTAATCAGATCCTTTGAAAGTGTCTTAGTTAACTTCCTCTTACCAATCTTTGCTGAAGTCTTGGGAAGGGTTCTTGGTTTGATTTCTTCTTGAATCTGCTCTGATTTTCTTAGCTTTCTGTAGTAGCTTGCTTTTAGAGATTAATAGGATAAGTTGATGCATGCTTGCTGGTTAAATAGGTTAGCAGGGGTGTGTGCGTGTGTTTGAGCATGGTTATCAGGGAGCGTGTTTGTATGAGGACTGCTCACTTCAGAGGTTTTTTAAATACTCTTCTCCTTCCTTTGCCCATGAAGTTAGAGGAAAACAGACGTCTTCCAGGGTTTTCTAGATTTAAAGATGGTTGCTGTCTTTGGCTCATTAACTTCCATTGGGTTGTCCTTTGTAGCCCCTTCATCTTATGAACATGTAGTTTGTTAATTCATATATGAATTAGGGTTGTCATTCTTTCTTGACAGTTATATTTCCTTTTTCTTTATGACGGGAAATTCTCAGGACTTCTTTAATGTTAATTTTAACTTTCTTTACTCCATTTCTGAAATATTTATTTAATTTTATGAGAGACCAGCTGGAAATTAATTTCCGTTTTCAAAAAGTCTGAACACTCCAGTTCTTTATTGAAAGCTTTTTACTTCCTTTAAAACACTGTTCTAAACAATTCAGTAATTCTTAAGAAGAGTCTTTAGCATAAATAGTTATTAAAGAAATTGCTGATTCTTTATAACAGTTTTTGGAGAAATGATTCTTCTTGTCTTCCTGAGGTAGGTGAGGGAATTTCTTGAGCAAAGCCAGTAATTAATTCTCCATTAATATAAATATTCTGTACTTAAATGGCTTTTTATTCTAGTAATTAGTTTAGCAAGATCATTAGATTTCATGTTGTTGCATAAAGCATTTTACTATTTACACAGTAATGATATTAGGAATTATGAGGAGGTTTGCATTTAGCTAGCACATTTGCAAGTATACATTTCACAAAGATGTTTTGCATTTCAGCATTTAAGAAATTAACAAAAGGTTTAAAACATTTCCAACTACACACATTTTTCCTAGAGGCTTTCCTTTGCAAAGAAGGGAAGGCTGGGCTTACTTTACCTCTAGGTTTTATGGTTTGATAAGGATCTTCAGTGTTAATTCTCTGTCAAGTCCTTTTGACCAAATTGTGTTTACTAGTTGAAGCCTTTACATTTAAAACTCCTATCAAACATTCTGTTCGACATACCCATCATAACAACCAAGCATATATCCATTTTTCAAAACATAGTATAAAAGTAATTGGCAAAGAAAATGTAAAGCAAGAAAAAGTTAAAAATGCAGCTTTTCTGATTTTATATAAACACCCTTAGGAGTAATAAATGTGGTTTTATAGCCAAGGAGGAGTTACATCCATGACACTTACTTGTCTCTGGCACACCAGAAAGCAGAAGCCTCCTGGAAATTCCTTTGGTTAATTTGAATTTTTTATAACAAAACTAATTAAAATGTGCAGTATTGTTATATTTTCAAATATCTCGGCTATGACATACTTGTTGTGATGGGTTTGGTCACAGAGATCCTCTTGGGACTGTCACCTGAAGTACTGAAATTACCTCTGAGTACGTTTTCCCTGCCAGCTTGGGACTCCAGAACCCTGCCTTGTTGAGCCAGACATACTAGCCTGCTGCAGACTTTTACTAAAACTGCTCAGCAGGTTACCTATCTGCAGCACCCAGACACCCAGCTCCCAGTGGGATCCAAACCCCAAATAAATCTGTTTTACTCTGTATAAAGCTTATATAGGGTAAATTCATAAATTGTTCACCCTCTATATCACTGATAGAGGTATACGCACAGCTGTTTGCTCCCCCAAGTATTAATCACTTACCCTGGGTTCATTAATAAACAAAAGTGATTTTATTAAGTATAAAACGTAGGATTTAAGTGGTTTCAAGTAATAACAGACCGAACAAAGTAAGGCACTAAGCAAAATAAAGCAAAAACACGCAAGTCTAAGCCTAATACATTAAGAAACTGATTACAGGTAATATCTCACCCTCAGAGATGTTCCAATAAGCTTCTTTCACAGACTAGACTCCTTCCTATTCCTATACTCCAATCGTTTCCCCTGGTACAGTCCTTGTTAGTTCCAGCAGACATCTCAGGTGATAAGCTGGGGTTTTCTCATGATTGGCCTCCTTTGTCCTGCTACATCCCCTTTTATAGCTTTGGCACAAGGTGGGAATCCTTTGTCTCTCTGGGTCCCCACCCCTCCTTCTAAATGGAAAGGTACCAGATATAAGATTGATTTCATTATCAGGTGACATGGTCACATGTCACTGAAGTCTCCATTCCCTATGGGCTGGTCCATGCTTACACAGGAAGGCTTTCAAGTAACTAAGGCCATTTATAACTGATTGTTTCTGGGGCACCCTTAACGGCCTCCACTTAATATGGTTGCATCAGTGACACAAGTTTATATCTTATTCTCCGAACTCCAGATATAGAAATAATACATTCAAACAAATAGGATGAACACACTTAGTAGATTACAAGCTTTCTAATGACACCAAAGAAGTGGTATTTAGCATGAAGCATATTCCAGTTATGTCATATTCATAAGCATATTTCCATAAAGCATATAGTGTGCAACATCACACCCTCCTCCTGAACTTATTGCCAGAGACTTGGACACTGTCCATGGCAGAGGCAGCACATTTAAAATTCTGGTTCAGCTCTGGTCATACCCCCCTCCAGCATTATCAAACACTATAATGCTATTCATAGGGGTTCTTGCAGAGTTCTGGGTTCCTGGTCCCCAGGTGCCTGAAAACGTGTTAGGGTGTAGAATTGCTAACAGAATGCAGACAGCAATATCGATTAAACTGTAAGTGTCTTGGCATTTAGCCACCAATGCCATGAGGCGGGGTGTGTCTCAGTTTCCCTTTCCACACAGCAGCATAGGCCTATTATGCTTTTGCTGCTGTGCCAGGCTTCCAGCCTGTTTATAGGTATAAGCTGAAAAGCAACATGCTTGTGGGACTGTCTTGTCACCATCCCTAGCATGTATAAAAGTTTTTTCCAAAAATCAGGTATGTCACACATCTTCAAAGCATTTACCATTAATATTAACTCCTTTGTCTTGACCTATAGGTGAAGTAGCCAAAGACACAAGATATCTAGCAAATCCACGGCAGACAGGTGCGCACCGTTTAGCGTGTGCAGTGTCAGTTGCATTTCCTAATTTCTTTGTGTACCATGGTAGGGGTTTAGACACAGAGTCTTCTGTCTTTTTGGTGAAGGCTCTTAATTCAGGTATGTGTTTTGGGTTTTGGCAAGGAAAGAGTACACTGCAGCCATGCCTGCCCTCGGCCCCTCCCTCTGGAATCTCTTTGTGTCAGGCCCCACCCGCTTGTGAAGCTTCCCAAATGCAAAGTGTTCCTTCCTCTTGCCTTGAAGGGACAGTTTTATCTCTTACACGTGTAGCAGGAACAACATCCTTCAGTGGAGTGCTTTGAATTGTTAAGATCCCCTTGGTCACCTCACTCTCTGTTTCCAAAAGGTCAGCTGGGTGAACTCTCCCCTCCAGGATACATGTCCCTATGCACCCTAGGGCAGGGCCTGTCCCCTGCTGACCTGCAATTTCCTGGCAGTCAGCAGCTGGGAAGGCCCCTCTGTTACCAGGTGGATCATCCTCTTCCCCCAGGGAGATGATCACAGGACAGGAGCTGGTTCTATCCACCCCTTCCCTCAAGGACCTGCCTTGAGCTCCGGGGCTAGAGGAACTGGTCTTGACCATCCCTGCCCCCAAAAGCCCATTTTCCACTGCTACAGAGGAATTCAAGAGACACTCTTGTATTTTCCTAGCAGCACATGTGACTTCACCCTCCCCTCTGGGGCTTTCAGCACAAGATTCCTTCTTGTTGCTAACAAACCCTAGGACAGAATCTGTCACATTAAAAAAGTCATGCCGCAGTAGAAACGGTGCAAAATTGTGTGTCACTGCTGCGACAGTCAGTTCAGCAAATCACCAGTTTCCATGTGTACCTTAGCTAAAGGTGCTTGGAGCACTTTGCCATTAAGCTTAACAGCATGTATATGCTCACTGCTTGGTTGTGTAGAAGCAACCTTTACAAATCCTGTGTGGTAAGAGGCAGTAGCCTGGGATACTACTGCATCCGCCTTTTTGTACCACAAATACTGTTTTACATCGTCACTGCACATATTCAGGAACTGTTCCTGAGCAACCAAATCACATATTTCTTAAAAGCTTGTAATGCCTTTTTCCCCTTACCCATTTGCCTAACAAATCCCTCATTTCATTTACATGAGCCACGTTACTTAATCCAGTTTCCCTCTTAAGGCTCCTGAATTTAACCCTGTAGGTTTCAGGTGTAATTTGAAACTGTTTCAAAACCAATTCCTTAAATACACCATAGTCTGAAACATCAGCAATAGCCATTTTATTGAATATGTCCAGAGCTCTTCCAGTCAATTTTGCAACCAAAGTAGTCATCTTTTGATTCTCAGGAATCGCATGGAAAGTGCACAGTCTCTCAAAGGTGATGAAATATTCGGCAGTATCACTGGATTCATCATATGGTGGGCATAACCGTTCCCATTTGTGGATTTTTGGGGAAGTGAAGCCAGCTGATGAAGAGTTCTGTATCTTGCACTCCATTACACCCAGTCCATGCTTCATGCATTTGGGCCTGTTCATGCATTCTGGCCTGTATTTCTTTGTCTTTTAATTCTAGTGCAGCTTTTTGTGCTTCTATCTGAGCCTGTTTCTGGGCCTCAGTTTCTTTGTCTTTTAACTGCAGGGCTTGCTCCTCTCTCTCTCCTTCTTCTGCCTTTTTTCGTTAGCCTCTAGCTGCCTGAATTCCAGGGCTTGCTGGTGCGCAGCTTTCTCCCTGGCAATTTGTGCATCAGTTTGCATTTGTCTTAATTCCATCTGCCTTTTGTATTCATTTTCCTTCTCAGCAATCTGCAACTTGTGCAGTTCCAAGTTTTGAGAACTTCTTTTGAGCTTCGCTCTTGCTCATTTTGCTGATTTTTCTGTCCCTAATTCCCTTACCCGAAATAAGCAAACAGAAACTCCTTTGTCTGTTCTCCAGCCACCACACTCAAAACTCACTTAAAATCATTACCAGTGTCTCAAAGCAATCAGCTGTGCACATATCCTGCCGACTATGCTACTGTGACGGGTTTGGTCACAGAGATCCCCTTAGGACGTCACTTAGGAGATTACAAGCTTTCTAATGACACCATAGAAGGGGTATTTAGCGTGAAGCATATTCCAGTTATGCCATACTCATAAGGATATTTCCATAAAGCATATGGAATGCAACGCCACACTTGTAAAGGCACAAATAAGTTTGTAATGACCTAATATTAAAAATGTTGTATAATTTCATTAAGATCATTTTTGCATCAATAGGGAGGTCTTCCTCCCCACCAAAAACTTAAATTATAGGTGTATTTTGACATGCAGAAAAGGTGTGGGCATAGTTTGCTGTGATGCATGGTTTCTCTGAGAGTCCTATGTGTTTCAAGCTAGGAATACATTATAAAAAGAACCTAAAAATTGAGAGAGAACTGCAGTTACAAGATCAATCAGAATTTTTTTTTAAATGGATTAGATTAAGACTAGTTAAGAAAAAGGAAGGAGATTATATTTTAACGGATGCTTTGCTGGAAGAAAGCTAGTTGATACATTTTGCTCTTAATTTTTTTTGGTAATATTGCTTCATGTACTAAAGTGACCTGATCCATGTAGGTTTTGCCTTTTAATTTCTTTTTTAAACACAGGAAAGGAAAGGAAAGGAAAGCCAAGCCTGAGGCTTTATACTTGAAGGATGAGATCTGTAATATAAGCTTTTCTTATCTAGTTTGTTTTTGTATGTTAGTTTTTCTAATGGTTTCTTTAATGATTATCTTTTCAATTGATTTTTTAAACTTGGCAATTACCTTTAAAATGTAAAATCACTAACAATTTCAAGTGTATGTTTTAAAATCAGACCATTTAAAAACACGTGCCCCTGATATAATTTGCAGAAGCCAGTGTTCAAGAGTCAGTGTCTTGCTCTGTGGCAGCAGGTGATATTTTTTTCTATTATGTTTGTGATAAAGGCAAGTAACATAGTCCTGGCCTGTGGAACTCTCAACATAGAGTTAAAAGTACTTTTCAGTTGCAGTGCTTTAAACCCAAAGATTTCAAAGCATTACTAAAATTGAGTTAAGGCTTATACTCTGTGAGGTAAAGTAGTATTATTATCCCTATTGTACTAGTGGAGAAACTGAGCCCCGAAATTAGTGGGCTGACTTTTAAAGGGGCTGAGTGCCTGAGGCTAACTTAATAGGAGTTGTAGCTCCCTAGGACCTCTGAAAATAAACCCATAAGTGATTTGCCCAGTGTCACAAAATGAGTACATGACATTACCTGGAACAGGGCCTGGAAGTCCTTACTTTCAGTCCTGTGCTTCAAAGCCATCCTTCCTGTCCAATCCCCATATTGTTTTAGGTAGTTGTGATATCACCAGTTTTTGAAAGGGAAATACAGAATTTTGAGCTCCAAAGTGAAGAAGGAACTGTTTTCAAATATTTAATTTACAAAAGGTATATAAACTAATTAATTAGTTAAGTAAACAGATATTGCAAGCATATATTTTATTAGGGGTTTAGTTTCTTAATGGAGCATTGGACTTTAAGTTTTCAGTATTTGCGTGGCAAGTTTATGTGTAATAAAGCACAAAAACTATGTTACAAGAATATTATTTTTATTGAATTATTATTATTATTGAATTATTATTAAGCTAGAATTAGGGTTGACTGTACAATCTTAATTCATCCCCCCTTGTTCATGTGCATTATAATACAGTCTTTAAACCATCACTAGGACCCTACCAAATTCACAGTCCATTATGGTCAGTTTTATGGCCATAGGATTTGAAAATTGGTAAATTTCACGTTTTCAGATGTTTAAATCTGAAATTTCATGGTTTGTAACTGTGGGGGTCCTGACCCAAAAAGGGATCGGGGGGTGGGGAGTTCGCAAACCTGCTGTAGGAGGATCATGGGATTGCCACCCTCACTTCTGTGCTGCTTTCAGAGCTGGACTCCAAAGGCAGCAACAGTAGAGCTTCCTACAGCCGCAGGAGGTTCTCGGGGGTGGAGGTGGGTCGGATCTCACCCATGCTGCTGGGAGCGCCCCAGCCAGGGGCTCCTAGCTGCTAATCCTGGCCGTCTTGGAAGGGACAACCAATGTTCCGTCTAATTTTTCCCATCCATGTGCAAATGAATTTTATGTGCACCAATATATCGGTGATTTGCTGGGGCAGAGGGTTGGGGTGTGGGGAGTGCGGGCTCTGGGGTGGGGCCAGGGATGAGGGGTTTGGGGTGCAGGCTGCCCTGGGGCTGTGGTAGGGAGAGAGGACTCCCCTCCAGCCTTTGCTCCCCACAAGCAGCACTGGGATGGGGGAGTCCTCTCTCCCTGGCGCAGCAGCGTTGTGGGTGGGGGTGTATGGCCCTTCTGCAGCCCCGGGATTGGGGCGGGGAAGCGGCGTTTGGCCCCACCTCAGCCCCGGGGCGGGGAGGGGGGGAGCGTTTGGCCCCACCTCAGCCCCGGGGCGGGGGGAGGGGGGGAGCGTTTGGCCCCACCGCAGCCCCGGAGTCAGGAGTAGGGGGCGTTTGGCCCTGCCGCAGCCAAAGAGTTGGGAAGGAGGTGTCTCTCCTTGCTGCACTGCAGCCCTGGGCTGGGGGAGTTGCTGCAGCCCTACATGCCCCAAGCTCCCCCATCGCCACCCCCACCTCACCCCACTGCCATCTTCCAGGCCCACCTTGGCCAAACCCCTGAGTACAAAGTGCATGCCTGCGCAGCTCTGCTAATTAAGTGCGTGGCCCTTAGTGCCCTGCTGCGCAGCCGCGCACCTTAGAGGGAATGTAGGGCAAGACTTGCTCTTCATCTGCACGAGTGCTCTTTGGATATCTCTCCCAGTTGCAGAAAGCTCTGCACCCTTCCTTCCCACTTCCTGCCCCCGTCGCTCCGCAGGGGGAGGGGTGACTGTACAGGGTGCACCCCCCTTCCAGATGCAATTATTAGCTTGTTTCAATAAAATAAATAAAGTTTATGTGAACTTGACAGGGTTTATTGATTGACACTTAGCAGCAAATAACACTCAGGGCTCAACTCCCTGATTGGTAAGTAGGAGCATCTGAGTTTTGTAGTGTAGTGATTTCAATTGATAGCCTCAAACTTGAGAACCACAGCCTTAAGTTAACAAAAACTTTGAGGAGGGGGTTGGAGTTAGGGTGATCAGATGTCCTGATTTTATAGTGACAGTCCCTATTTTTGGGGCTTTTTCTTATATAGGCACTTATTACCCCCCGCCCCCTGTCCCGATTTTTTACACTTGCTGTCTGGTCACCCTAATTGGATTAGATGACCTCCTGAGATCTCTTCCAACCCTAATCTTCTATGATTCTATGAAAAACAAGTGGGGGGGAAAAAGTTCTGGTTTCAAATGTCATTAATTGAATGTCAGCATGGAGCATGCAGCAACCGTGTCTTTCTTCATTCCCTGTCTCTGTGCTGAAAACAGCTGTCTGTGTTTAGACACTGCTGTCTCTGCATCCATGGACTTCGTTGGAATTGTCAGATAGCACTGAGCTAGACTTGCAAGATGGGGGATTCTGCCTTCCACTGCGTTCCAAAACTGTAGCACAGACAAACTACAGTCCTCTTCTTTCACAATGTTTTTGTAAGCAAGCATCTCCAACCTACAATTCTTATCAGAGCCAGGAATTGCATTAAGTGAGGTTAAATCCGACATCAACAGGTGCATTTGTGCAGGGTCAGAAATACACACTGCTTTTAGGAACCCTAAAGTTTCAGGTTGCTGAAACTTTTGAGCTGTTTTTGCTACGTCGATTCGCTCTTCTCCATAGCAGTAGAGTGTTGTCTGAGCTTCTTTGCCACGCACGAACTCACCTGCTGAGCGCTGGCATTTAACTCAGCATTGTCAGAGTGATTTTCGTTTGACTGTGCTTCAGCCCAGAACAATACATCCATTACTTTGTTGTATGCTTGGTGGATTGTGGCATGTTGAGATTCAAACCAAGTGATTAAGTCCATGGCAACGAACTGAACTTCCTCGTTCAGATGAGCATCGTTTAGAGCGGTTGACAGTTCTGTTAAAACCTGCGTTTTTGGTGTCAGTGTCAGCTCTTCTGAGACGAACTCAGAGTAGTACTTCAGATGAGCTGCATAGTATTGTACAGCCCAAAACTAGGAATTCCAACAAGTAATTACTGGCTCTTGGGGAAGTGCAACTTTTTGTTCCACAATTTCAGTAATTTCAGTCATGTTTGCAATGTGCTGCCTGTATCAAAGTTTGCGGCTAGGGCAGTGTTAAAAGATCTATTTAATGTAGCAGACCAGTTTATCAACTTTACCAAACTCACACCTCCACAGCTCACTGACAAGAGAAATTAGATATGCATTACATGTAATATGGACCGCATTTGGCATTAGACCTTGGAGAACTGATTTGAAAGATTGTCATATAAGTTGCATTGTCACTTACGAAAACAGATACTTTGTCAAAGTTTGCACTGTATTTTGAAACGGTTTTAATTATTGCTTGAGGAACTGTAGCGTACTTAACAGCAAACGCAGTCGGCAAGCACTGTTAGCTTTCCTGTCTGTACATCTTTGGCCTTGTCAGAAATAAAATCAAACAGAACATGCAGTACACAGTTGTCTTGCTCATCTGTGGACTCATCTGAAATCATTGTAAAAGACTCAAATAGGTTAATTTGGGACTCCTTCTCAAAATGTGTAGCAAAAACCTTTGGAAGGTAGTCCTGTCATAGCTGCTTCTCACTTGGTAAGCAACCGGCATTTTGTACATTCCATTGAATGAACTCACGCAGCTTTGGGTGATCAGGTTTTAACGGTGTATTAGCACTTGCAAATGCATCCACGAGTTCTATTCTAGCTCAGTGATGGGTCTCAGAGCTCTCTGTTGCCTTCTTAAGAAGAGAAGAAATTGTGGGTTTTTTTTTTTTCAATTTTTCATTTACCAGAAATGCACTATCTTCAGCCCTCTTTCTGCTTTGATGGGTTTCCAAGTCTAAGGCCATGTCTACGCTACCAATTTTTGTCTACAAAAATGATGTCGACATTATAAAAATCAGAATCTCATGTTCACACTAGCTTCCTCTGTCGACAGATTACATCCACAGTGGGAGCACCATCATTGACAATGTGAGCATTGCCCCGTGGATACCTATCCTACAGTCTGTGATCCAATTAAATATTGTAGCTTGTTCAAACTAGTTTGTCACCGTCAACATGTAGAATTCTTTCACATCATCCTTTGCAGTAATAATTTGAGGTTTTTTATTTACTTGGGACACTCATTTTACAGGCATTGCATGTGTCTTCTGGTAGGCAATCAATTAAGATCACTACACTACAAAACCTCCCCGATATCCATATCTGCCAATCAATGAAATGAGCCCTGAATGTGATTTGCTGCTGTAAAGTGTCAATCAAAAATTCTGTCAAGTGCATCACTTTCTTTTTGTCTTTATTAAAATAAGCTAATAATTGCACCTGGAAGGGGGTCAGCTCCCTGTACAATATCCCCTCCACAAGAAGCTGCAAAGGGCGGGAGACAGGAAGCGAGTTGGGAGGAGGTGGTGTGGAGCTATCTACAGCTGGGAGAGATATCCAAGAGCAGCCTGCAGAAAAAGAGCAAGTCCTGTCCTGCCTGGACTAGCACCTAGGAGCCCCGAGATGGGGCACTCCCTCCAACTGCAGGAATCTCTGGGGCTGCACCCCAGTCCCAGAGCATCCTGCAGCGGGGTGAGGTACCTGTAGGTGGGTCTGGTCTCCGCCCCCCCTCCCCCCCCCCCCCCGAGTGGCTGTGCAGGGATGGACAAGTTCTGTCCCTCCCCAGTCCAGCTGGAGCTAGAGCCCCCTTTGCTGGGGCGCTCCTAGGAACAAGGGGATATCGGATTTCATGGGGAAGGGCTTATTTCACGGTCCGTGATGCGTTTTTCATGGCTGTTGAAATTGGTAGGGCCCTAATCATCACGTAATAATTTTGTGTGGCCCCAAGCCTTATTTACTGCACACTATTCAAACCCTGCTTTGGAAAAAGAAAAATTATTTTTGGGGGGGCTTTTCTATGGCATTCATCTATACGGTATCAGAATGCTTTACAGACAATTAATTAATTTTGATGTCTGGCCTGTGAGTTGAGCGGGTGGTATTACAAATGGAGAGCAGAGGCACAGAGAACTTAAGGTCGAAAGTGTACACTAATTTTGTGTGGTCAATTTGAAACACCGAGGACCTGATTTTTAGCATTGTAAAGCACTTTATATATTCAAATAAAGCTCCCACTGACTTCAGCTGAAGCTATAAATGCTTAGCCCTTCTGTAAATCAGACACAAAGGTCTCAAAGTAGGCACCCAGAAAATGAGAAACATGCACTTAGTGACCAACCGTGAAAACTTTGGTTTAAGTGACTTGCCCAGCATCATGTAGGAATGCTGTGGCAGAGGAAAGGATAGCACCTGTTTCTTCAGGGCAGCATTCAACAGTCTTAGTCATGAGATTGTCCTTTCTTTTCCTGCAGTCCCCTGCCTCCTTCAATACACATCACAGCTTATTCAACAAATGAGACGGAGTCGTAGATCCAACAGCCTCCTTCACTACCCAACCCGTATTCATCCCGAGATCAGGTTCATCCTGTGCACTGAATGAGGCATGGGTCCTGTGTGTGTGTGTGTGTGTGTGTGTGTGTGTACACGTATATATGTGGATGTCTGTGTGTATATAGAATGTGATCATGTACTTAAAGACTGTATCATAATCATAGATACAAGGGGGTGAAATTAAGGTTGCACAGTCGACCTTAATTCTGGCATTTCCTAACTTTAGAGTTCATCATTTAGCAACCTTAATGATGCTATTTTAACCTAGGAAATTGCCCTAAAAAGTTAGTTTGTTTTTTTTAAAAAAAGCAAACTGATAAAAATAGAAATTTCATGATGTAGCATCCTGGTTCATCAGATGGCTTGGAACCTGGAGCTCTATCACAAAGACCTCTGCCACTTTGCAGATGGAATAACTGGTAGCAAAAGTAGGTTGTTCTCCTGCTATGTGGACCAACAGTATAGGGGAACGAGACACACAGTTTGCCAGTGGGTTTCACAGAAATTTTGTTGACAGCAGAGGAATGGTGCGAGACTCAAGAATCTTGAGTTCCATTCCAGGCTGTGGAGGGGAGTGTGCTCTCGTAGGCTCAAGCTCTTCTGCCCATTCTCCCAAACTTGACCCCATCAGGTTCATCATCTCTGTCCTGTCCCTGTTCCAGTCCTGTCTCTTCCTCTTCCCTGGCTATCCTAGTACCATCCTCTTTGCCTGCACACACTCCACTCTTCAGCCTTCTCATCCCACTGTTCTTTTCCAATCAGTCTCAGTTCCCCTATCTCACAGTTCCTTTTCCAGTCTGGCTCTCTTTCCTCCCCTCCATTCCCCTGGGTCCCAGTCCTAATCTCCCACCCAGGGTAACCCATCACATTTCAGTTGTCCCTTTGCATTTAAAACTAAGTGATTTATTAAACAAAGAAAGTAATTATAGTTAGTGACTTGATGGATTGTTTGTGGTCATCATGGCCCAAATTTTCAAAGTTATTTAGGTGCCTAAAGATGCAGATAGGTGTCCCTCTCCTGCATGCCCATCTCAGGCTCCTTGTTTCTTCCCGCTCTAGCTTTTAGTTCCAGTCTCTTCACCTAGTTGGTCCCACTTCTCCCTGCTTACTCCAGTCCCTTGTCAGAGTTGTCTACTGTCACCATTGCCCCAGTTCCCCTTTAAATTAAGTTTTTGTCCAGTTATTGCTGTATTGAGCCCAATAACTTGAGCACAGGATATGATCATGGAGGATAGGTCCCTAGTCTCTGTTTGCCAGGTCAACTCAAGCTTTATAAATAAGTTACAATGTCACATGTTGCATTCGGTATCTATATTATTTTCAACTTTTACAATGGAGTGAATGTTGGTATTTTGATTTTTTTTCTAAATGTAATACTTTCAGTTTCTGTTCTGCAGGAAAGCTTTTGCCTTAATTATTTTTGGTTTCAGTTTAGCTAGCAGGCACAGAGACAATATTTTCTTCATTTGGAGTAATTCATTAAAGTTTGGAATCTAACTGCAAGTTGTAAAAGCAGGAGAGTTTGTTTTTCTTTTCCAATCTATAAATAAAAAAACAAGCGGGAGAAGATGACATGTACTAATTCTAAGAACTTGAAAGACAGGGGGCAGATTATCAAAGGTATTTAGACATCCAAAGATGCAGATAGGTGTCTAGGGAGATTTTTTTTTTTTAAAGTGTCTAAGCAAATTATAAGGAGTACTTGTGGCACCTTAGAGACTAACCAATTTATTTGAGCGTAAGCTTTCGTGAGCTACAGCTCACTTCATCGGATGCATACTGTGGAAAGTGTAGAAGATCTTTTTATACACACAAAGCATGAAAAAATACCTACCCCCACCCCACTCTCCTGCTGGTAACAGCTTATCTAAAGTGACCACTCTCCTTACAATGTGTATGATAATCAAGGTGGGCCATTTCCAGCAGACATGAAAGTTGCGATATTACAACAAAAAAACTTCAAAACCAGACTCCAGCGAGAAACGGTTGAATTGGAATTCATTTGCAAATTGGATACAATTAACTTAGGCTTGAATAGAGACTGGGAGTGGCTAAGTCATTATGCAAGGTAACCTATTTCCCCTTGTTTTCCTAACCCCCCACCCCCGTTCCTCAGACGTTCTTGTTAAACCCTGGATTTGTGCTGGAAATGGCCCACCTTGATTATCATACACATTGTAAGGAGAGTGGTCACTTTAGATAAGCTATTACCAGCAGGAGCGTGGGGTGGGGGTAGGTATTTTTTCATGCTTTGTGTGTATAAAAAGATCTTCTACACTTTCCACAGTATGCATCCGATGAAGTGAGCTGTAGCTCACGAAAGCTTATGCTCAAATAAATTGGTTAGTCTCTAAGGTGCCACAAGTACTCCTTTTCTTTTTGCGAATACAGACTAACACGGCTGTTACTCTGAAACCTAAGCAAATTATGTGCCTAACTCATCTATCTGCATCCTTAGGCACCTAAATAGCCTTGAAAATTTGGGCCATGATGACCAGAAACAATCCTTCAAGTCACTAACTACAATTAATACTTTCTTTGTTTAATAAATCACTTAGTTTTAAATGCAAGGTATATTTTATTAAAAGTTTTTTTTTCTTATGTATCCAGCATATTCAAGGTAATTTTATTTAATTAATAAAAACAAATTTAAAATGCTGTTTTTGTGCATTTTTAGTTGAATTCCCATGTCCATTCTAATACAGCTTGGCACAAATCTTGAATAAAAAAAGAAAAATCATCCAGTAAATAAATACATTGTTTACAATTTTTTAACATAGTAAAAATGTAAAAATTAAGGATCTGAATAGATGTATGTTAAGTTATATAGTTGCTTAAATAAAATGTGTATAGATATAGCGTATACTCTGGGTTACAATAAATTTAGTGGGGTTTTTTTGTTGCTAACAGCTATATTTGGTTGCGAATCAACATGTTTTAGTGGTTGTACCAACCTTTTTTAGGAAAATAGCTAAAAAGTACAAATGCAAAACAAGATAAAAATTATTTAAAGGAAGGTTTTTGCTTGCTCATTGAAATCATAATCAAAATTGGTGATTAAAATTACTTGGATTTGTATCAATCTGTCCTGACTCTCAGTCAAACAAAATGAGATTCTTTCTGTGGGATATCTAGTACGACGTGGATTTACTGAATTTAGTTAAGTGAATTTCACTAATGTCTTCTGTGGGCCATACATTATGTTAACCCCCTATTTGAAGACCCTATGTTGCTAGTTTAGCTGCCAAAGCTAGCTAGAATACAGCTCTTTTAAAGCCCGCTGGTCTGTAAAGCCAGCTGATGTTCTCTTTACTGCACTCTGGCTTTGGGAACCTGTGGTGTAGCATTTTCAAATCCTAGTGTTTGGCCTCCGTGAGAATCTGAAAGTGACAATATTTCCATAGTGTTTTTTGTTTTTTTTTTGAATACCCTTCATCCCCTTCAGATAAGCGGCATTGTAGCTAGTATATACGTAGAAGGATGCCTTTTCTCTGCAAATCCATTTTATGTACAATATAGTCTAAAACATGAAGTTTCAGAAATTATAGACCATTAGGCTGTGTTTTGCCTATAGGCTTTGGTTTGTATGGCTAGACAACACCGTGTAGCAAAATCCCAAAGTTTTTTTTAAAAAAAAGCTTGATTGAGTTTTTCATGTTTTCACTTTGCATTTTTTCATTTTGTATTTATAGCTAGAAGGCCCATGTGTCCTGCAGATACAAAAAATACGCAATGTTGCTGCACCAAAGGATAATGAAGAATCTCAGGCTGCTCCCAGAATGCTGCGTTTGCAGATGACTGATGGACACACAAGCTGCACAGCAATAGAATATAATTACATGTCAAAAATAAGGTGAACAACAATTTTCTTCAAGTCTTTGTTGCAACATTTAAACATTATATAGGATTAATGGAAAAATCAGTAATATGCAAAATATTTTGTCAAAATAACTCAAAAAATAAGCAGAATTAATTCTTACAATGCAATAGTCCTTTTTGTTCCTGACTGCATTGCCTTTTCCCCTTTTCTTCCCTTGCTGTTTTTGGTTTTTATGCAAAAAATAACATAGCTTTTGCTCTTTACTCCTTCTATGCCAGAGAGTTGCATTTTTCCTTGTCATTGTTAGGTTTAAGTTCCATAGAGAATAAATAGAAAAGTCAGAGACAGTTGTCTGGTAAATTTGAGATGAAGAGGAAACCTGAAAAATAGTGAAATATCAAGCAACCCAGGTAAAATTAGCTGTTGGCATACAAGAGCCAAAAGATTTGAGAAAACCAAGCAATAAAAGATTGAGTACGTGGTCACAATCCTTGGTCAGAATGTATTTTTATGTTTGTTTCTGTGAGGCAATACTGATAATGTATCAAAAGCAGAGAAAGAGAGAGAGAGAGATGAGTAGATGAAGTTGCTCCCCAGAATATCAGAAATATTTTTTTGAGGCTTTTTAATTGTGGAATCTTAACTAGACATGGAGAGAAAAGAAGCTCAGAAAGATTTAATTTTATAGCCCATGAAAATGGCCCCACTTGCATAAGCGTCTCTTTTTACATGTATTTAATTTTATTTATCTGCTGTGGGTAACAGGGCTTTGGATTGACTCTGGGGAAAAGCTTAGGGACCAAGACACTAATATCCGTGGGGTAGGAGAAAGGAAAATGGGTAGAGTTTTTGGGACATGCACTTTTGCATCGCGTTCTTACAAGATTGATATGTTCCTGGTTCATCAGCTGCCTAGCTCGTGACTGCTTTTTGATCATGGTATTTTTCAGGAAAAGTAATAGGGTGTTCATGTTGAAAGGGCAAGAATGATGGAAATGCAGTCCTGCCCCACCCCTCCAAAAGATCATATGTCGTGGATAGTGACTTGAACTATAAATTGCATTTTTCTGGTTAGTGCTAATAAATAGGTCTCAGTGCATGCTGTGAAAACGTTGGATATATTAGGAAGTTGCCGTACCACTACCAACCTTGACAAAATCGTATCTAACTCTACGTTTTTCTTTATTCGAGGAAGGCAAGCCAGAGATTTTTCCCATAGCGGTATCTTTTGGGCCAGCACATGTCCCCTGCATCTGCTTGTGCTCACAGCCAAGGGTATAAAGGCCAGAACTTCCTGCCCGCCCTTCAGTTCTTTCTTATTTTCTGTGGTCAGTAGTTGGAACATCTTGTGGGTGTTTGTATGTAACCTTTTTTCCCTGAAGAGAAGTATTTCCTGTTGTAAATAGTTGTTTAATAGCTCATAGATAAATAGTTTATGGAATAGGTTTTTTGGTCTCATTTGGGATATTTATTTATTTATATTTTACTTTCTTCTCGTTCACTTATCTGCTCATATTGGAGTTGTCTGCTCCTGGTGCTATTCTTTGTACTATTGAGATTGACACCAACTACACTTTCCATTGTTGCTGTGACTGTGTTGGTACCAGGATATTAGAGAGACAAGGTGAGTGAGGGTAATATCTTTTATTGGACCAGTTTCTGTTGGTGAAAGAGACAAGCCTTTGAGCTTGCACAGAGCTCTTTTTCAGGTCTGGGAAAAGCACTCCAGAGTGTTGCAGCTAATAAAAGGTGGAACAGATTAAACAAAAGGACAGGTTTCAGAGTAGCAGCTGTGTTAGTCTGTATTGGCAAAAAGAAAAGGAGTACTTGTGGCACCTTAGCGACGAACCAATTTATTTGAGCATAAGCTTTCGTGAGCTACAGCTCACTTCATCGCTTGCATTCAGTGGAAAATACAGTGAGGAGATTTATATACACACAGAACATGAAAAAATGGGTGTTACCATACACACGCCGATGTGCACGGGCTGAAATTGTGGAAAAGCAGCATCACTTGCCCCATAACCTTAGCCGTGCAGAACACAATGCCATCCACAGCCTCAGAAACAACTCTGACATCATAATCAAAAAGGCTGACAAAGGAGGTGCTGTCGTCGTCATGAATAGGTCGGAATATGAACAAGAGGCTGCTTGGCAGCTCTCCAACACCACTTTCTACAAGCCATTACCCTCTGATCCCACTGAGGGTGGCCAAAAGAAACTACAGCATTTGCTCAAGAAACTCCCTGAAAAAGCACAAGAACAAATCCGCACAGACACACCCCTGGAACCCCGACCTGGGGTATTCTATCTGCTACCCAAGATCCATAAACCTGGAAATCCTGGGCGCCCCATCATCTCAGGCATTGGCACCCTGACAGCAGGATTGTCTGGCTATGTAGACTCCCTCCTCAGGCCCTACGCTACCAGCACTCCCAGCTATCTTCGGGACACCACTGACTTCCTGAGGAAACTACAGTCCATCGGTGATCTTCCTGAAAACACCATCCTGGTCACTATGGATGTAGAAGCCCTCGACACCAACATTCCACACAAAGATGGACTACAAGCCATCAGGAACAGTATGCCCGATAATGTCACGGCAAACCTGGTGGCTGAACTTTGTGACTTTGTCCTCACCCATAACTATTTCACATTTGGGGACAATGTATACCTTCAAATCAGCGGCACTGCTATGGGTACCCGCATGGCCCCACAGTATGCCAATATTTTTATGGCTGACTTAGAACAACGCTTCCTCAGCTCTCGTCCCCTAACGCCCCTACTCTACTTGCGCTACATTGATGACATCTTCATCATCTGGACCCATGGAAAAGAAGCCCTTGAGGAATTCCACCGTGATTTCAACAATTTCCATCCCACCATCAACCTCAGCCTGGACCAGTCCACACAAGAGATCCACTTCCTGGACACTACGGTGCTAATAAGCGATGGTCACATAAACACCACCATATACCGGAAACCTACTGACTGCTATTCCTACCTACATGCCTCCAGCTTTCACCCAGACCACACCACACGATCCATTGTCTACAGCCAAGCACTACGATACAACCGCATTTGTTCCAACCCCTCAGACAGAGACAAACACCTACAAGATCTCTATCAAGCATTCTTACAACTACAATACCCACCTGCTGAAGTGAAGAAACAAATTGACAGAGCCAGAAGAGTTCCCAGAAGTCACCTACTATAGGACAGGCGCAACAAAGATAATAACAGAACGCCACTAGCCATCACCTTCAGCCCCCAACTAAAACATCTCCAACGCATCATCAAGGATCTACAACCGATCCTGAAGGACGACCCATCACTCTCACAAATCTTGGGAGACAGGCCAGTTCTTGCTTACAGACAGCCCCCCAACCTGAAGCAAATACTCACCAGCAACTGCACACCACACAACAGAACCACTAACCCAGGAACCTATCCTTTCAACAAAGCCCGTTGCCAACTGTGCCCACATATCTATTCAGGGGACACCATCATAGGGCCTAATCACATCAGCCACACTATCAGAGGCTCGTTCACCTGCACATCTACCAATGTGATATATGGCATCATGTGCCAGCAATGCCCCTCTGCCATGTATATTGGTCAAACTGGACAGTCTCTACGTAAAAGAATAAATGGACACAAATCAGATGTCAAGAATTATAACATTCAAAAACCAGTCGGAGAACACTTCATTCTCTCTGGTCACTCGATTACAGACCTAAAGGTCTCAATATTACAACAAAAAGACTTCAAAACCAGACTCCAACGAGAGACTGCTGAATTGGAATTAATTTGCAAACTGGATACAATTAACTTAGGCTTGAATAGAGACTGGGAGTGGATGTGTCATTACACAAAGTAAAACTATTTCCCCATGTTTATTTCCCCCACCCCACCCCCCACTGTTCCTCAGACGTTCCTGAAATGGCCCACCTTGATTATCACTACAAAAGGTTTTCTCCCCCCCCCCCCCCCCCCCCCCCCGCACTCTCCTGCTGGTAATAGCTCATCTTAAGTGATCACTCTCCTTACAGTGTGTATGATAACACCCATTTTTTTATATTCTGTGTGTATAGAAATCTCCTCACTGTATTTTCCACTGAATGCATCTGATGAAGTGAGCTGTAGCTCACGAAAGCTTATGCTCAAATAAATTGGGTAGACTCTAAGGTGCCACTAGTACTCCTTTTCTTTAAGCATCAGGAGTTAATACTGTTGCAAAGAGACCATTCAAGGTGAAGTGGGCAGTTAATATTTCTTTGGTCGTAGGACAAAGGAAGGTTAGTTGGGCCATTACAGAGTGTTGTAATGAGCCAATCCAATATATTCATTGAATCTGCGTGTTTTGTGTCTAGCACAGTTATGAATTTAAGCACCCAGGCTCCTCATCTTAAGATGATGTGCAGGTTTCCTTTGAGGATGAGGATCAAGAGGTCAGATATGGAATGATGGTTCTGTGAAAAGTGTTCGCCCACAGTGATATTGGGTTTTTTTTTTGTGTTTTATCATTTTTCTGTGAGGGTTAATTCAAGAGTGTAGTGATTGTTTGGCTTCACCCACATAGATGTTATTGGGGTATTTAATGCACTGGATGAGGTACACTGCATATTGTGATGGGCATGTGTAGGACCCAGGGATCTTGAAAGTATGTTGCAGGGGGATGTTAATCATTGTAGCAGTGGAGATACATCTGCAGGTTTTGCATCTGATGTTATGGCAGGGGCTGGAGCTGTTTGGAGTTAGTGAATCTTGGTCTGTGGGGAGCTTCCTTCTGACAGTGAGGTTGGGGGGGTTGTTTGAAGGCCAAAAGATGGGGTTTGGAAAAGATTCCTTTCAGGATGTGATCCCCAATTGAGTATGGATTGTAGTTATTTAATGATACCCCATAAGAGTTCCAGTGGGGGGTGGTAGGTGACAACTAGGGGTGTGAGATGGGAGGGTATTTTTTCCTGTATTGAACCAGACAGTTTTAGAATATTTGGGCTGCCCATTCCATGGTACGAACTACTACTCGGGTGAAATGTCCTTGTTTGGTGAAAGGTGCCTTTAAGTGTATTAAAGCATATGTCTCAGACTTTCTCCTTGGAGCATATACTGTCGTATCTGAGTGCCTGGCTGTGGATAACAATTTCTTGGTATGTTGGGTAGTTACTGGATCTGTGCAGGTAAGTGTGATGATCAGTGGGTTTCTTGTATGTAATTGTCTGTAGGGTCCACTTTTGAAGCAGATTGTGGTGTTGGGGAAGTCAATACTGGTAACAGAGTGTTCTAGAGAGAGTTTGGTGGATGCATGGTTGTTGTTGAAGTTGTGATGGAAATCTATGAGGGAGGTTAGGTTATCGGTCCAGAGGATGAAATACCATCAGTGTATCTCAGGTAAATCATGGGTTTTGTGGTGCATTTGTCCAGAAATTCTTCCTCAAAGTGGCCAGGCAGAGTTTAGCATATTGGGAAGCCCTGCTGATACCCATGTCTGTTCCCATGGTTTGGACAAAGTGTTTGTTTGTTGTTGAATGTAAAATTGTAATGGGTAAGGATGAAATGGATGAGTTTGGCGTTATGATGGTTTCCCTTATTTTGTGTATCTTGGGAAGCACGAACAAGGTCCCTGGGGTGGGCTCATGGGCAATGAGGCTGTAGAGTTTCTCTTGGAGGGTTGTTTGGTAAAGGATTTGTCAATATCATGAAATTTTTGGGTGAATTGTGATGTGGTGTGGTCTTTGAGTTTTTTTTATAGTAAGTGGTGTAAGAGAATTGTCAGTTGGCCTTGTTGATATAGTCATCGTGGCTGAGAACTAATGGTGTCCCCTTGGTTTGATCTTTAAGTGGTTGTTGGATTTCAGCGATTGTATAGGTGTCCTATGGGGGGAGGGATAGCTCAGTAGTTTAAGCATTGGCCTGCCAAATGCAGGGTTGTGAGTTCAATCCTTGAGGGGGCCATTTAGGGATCTTGGGCAAAAACTGGGGATTGGTCCTGCTTTGAGCAGGGGCTTGGACTAGATGACCTCCTGAAGTCCCTTCCAACCCTGATATTCTATGAATTCTATGATTTCTCTTGGTAGTGGAATGATTGTGGTGGATATGGTGTTTCCTTAGGATTTCACAGTTGATTTTTTCCCCCCTGAAGCAATCAGTGTAATGATCAGCTGTGTTTTCATCCTCTGTGGTGTATCCAATCAAATGATTCTTTTTTCTATGACTGTTGGTTGGGACATGGGTGGTGTCATCTTTGTCATGGAAGAATTCTTTGAGGCGGTGTTGGGAAAAGAATTCTTCTAGTTCTCCCTTTGTTAGAAGAACAGTCAATATGGCCATTTGACCATTTGTTCATACCAGCGATCCATCTAGCCTTGTATCTTGTCTTCTGACAGTGCTTCCTGCCAGATGCTTCAAAGGGAATGAACAAAACAGGGCAATTACTGAGTAATCCATCACCTGTCATCCACTCCCAGCCGGGCGCCCAGCTCTGAAGGCAGTCAAAGGCTCCACAGCATAGGGTTGCGTCCCATACCATTTGTTAATAGCCATTAATGGACCTATCTTCCATGAATATATCTAATTTTTTTTTTAACTCAGTTACAGTTTTGACCCTGGCAATGAGTTCCACAGGTTGACTGTGTGTTGTGTGAAGAAGTACTTCCTTTTGTTTGTTTTAAACCTGCTGTTTATTAATTTCATCAGCTGACCCTGGTTCTTGTGTTATGTGAAGGAGTAAATAACTCTTCCTTATTTACTTTGCTTACACCATTCATGATTTTATACACTTCTGTCATGTCCCCATTTCTTTTCAAGCTGAACAGTCCCAGTCTTTTTAATCTCTCCTCATATGGAAGCTATTCCACACCCCTAATCATTTTTGTTGCCCTTCTCGGTATCAAGGTTGTCTTATCAGCCTGTAATTGTCAGGATCACCTCTGCAGCCTTTTTTTTTTTAAAGGCTCAGCGTGACATTAGCTATCCTCCAGTCATCTAGTATAGAGGCTGGTTTAAGTAATAGGTTACATACTACAGTTTATAGTTCTGCAATTTCATATTTGATTTACTGTAGAACTTGGGAGAATACCTTCTGGTCCTGGTGACTTATTACTAGGGCCCTACCAAATTCATGGCCATGAAAAACGCATCACAGAATGTGAAATCTGGTCTCCCCCCATGAAATCTGATCTCCTGTGTGCTTTTACCCTATACTATACAGATTTCATGGAGGAGACCAGCATTTCTCAAACTGGGGGTCCCTGACCCAAAAGGGAGTTGTGTGTGGGGGGGGGGGGGCTGGTGCAAGGTTAGTTTTTGGGGGGTGGGGGAGAGTGATGATATTGCCACCTTTACTTCTGTGCTGCCTTCAGAGCTGGGCAGCTGGAGAGCGGTGGCTCTTGGACAGGCGCCCTGCTCTGAAGGTAGTGCCCTGCCAGCAGTAGTAAAGAAGTAAAGGTGGCAATACCTTACCATGCCACCCTTACTTCTGCAATGCTACCTTCACAGCTGGGTGGCCAAAGAGTGGCGGCTGCTAAATGAGGGCCCAGCTCCGCAGGCAGCAGCGCAGAAGTAAGGGTGGCAAATACCATGCCATACCATTCTTCTGTGCTGCTGCTGGCAGTGAATTTTGTAGGGCCCTACTTAATACTGTTCGATTCATCAATTTTTTCTAAAACGTCCTCTATTGACACTCTTTATCTGGGCTAGTTCCTAGATTTGTCACCTAAAAAGAATGGCTCGGGTGTGAGAATCTCCCTCACGTCCTCTGCAGTGAAGACTGATGGGAATAATTAATTTAGCTTCTCAATGGGCTTGTCTTCCTTGAGTGCTCCTATAGCATCTCGATCATCCAGCTGATTGTTTGGCAGACTTCCTGATGCTGATGTATTTAAATATTTTTTGCTGTTTTTTGTGTGTCTTTTGCTAGTTAATCTTCAGATTGTTTTTTGGCCTGCCTAATTATATTTTCCACACTTGACTTGCCAGAGTTTATGTTCCTTTCTATTTTCCTCAGTGGGATTTGACTTCCAATTTTTAAAGGATGTCTTTTTGTCACTAACCACCTCTTTTACTCTGTTTTTCAGCCATGGTGGCTTTTTTTTGGTCCTCTCTTACTATTTTCTTATTTAGGGGTATACATTTAATATGTGCCTCTATTATGATGATTTTGAAAAGTTTCCATGCAGCTTGCAAGTATTACGCTCTTGGGACTCATCCTTTTCATTTACATTTAACTACCTTCCTCATTTTTGTGTTCCCTTTTTTTAAATTAAATGCTATGGTGGTGAGCTTCTTTGGTATGTTTCATTCCCCCTTCCCGAAGGATGTTAAATTTCATTACATTATGGTCGCTATTACTGACTGGTTTTGCTATATTCAGCATTTAAGATTAAATGAAGAATTGCCTCTCCCTTTATGGGTACTAGGACTAGCTGCTCCAAGTCATTAATGGTGTCTAAAAATTTTATCTCTGCATCCTGTCCTGAGGTTACCTGTACCCAGTCAATATGGGGGTAGCTGAAATCCCCTATTATTATTGAGTTTTCTATTTATGTACCCTCTCTAATCTCCATGAGCATTTCACAGTCACCATCTCAACGCTGGTCAGGTAGTCAGTAGTATATTCCTGCTGCTATACTCTTATTATTCAAGCATGGGATTTCTGTCTATAGAGATTCTGTGGTACAGTTTGAGTCATTTAAGGTTTCTACTATATTTGATTCTATAATTTCTTACAAATATAGTGTCACTCCCCCAACAACATGACCTACTCTGTCATTCCTATATATTTTATACCCTGGTATTACCATGTCATATTGATTATCATCATTCCACCAAATTTCTGTGATGCCTATTATATCAATATACTTATTTAACACGAGGCACTCAAGTTCACACGGCTTAGTATTTAGACTTCTTTCATTTGTATATAAGCACATATACAATTTGTCAACATTTAGTTGTCTGCCTTCATGTGATATAATTGAATGGGACTTTCTTTCATTTGACTGTTTCTCTTCAGCTCATATCTGTACTTTATCAACTTTTTGTTCTCTCCTGTTTACTAGGATATAGAGAATCCCTTTAATAGATCCTCCCATAAGAGATGAGTCTGTTCGATCCATGTGCTCCTCCTCACTGGTTGGTTTCCCCTAGTCCTCAGTTTAAAAACTCCTCTATGACCTTTTGAATTTTATATGCCAGCAGTCTGGTTCCATTTTGGGTAGGTGGAGCCCATCTTTCCTCAGGCTCCTGCTTTCCCAAAAGATTTCTCAGTTCCTAGCAAACTAAATCCCTCCGCCCTACACCATTAGTTTATCCACCCATTGAGACCCGGCAGTTCTGCCTGTCTAAGTGGCCCTGTGTGTGGAACTGGAACATTTCAGAGAATGCTACCATGGAGGTCTTGGACTTCAGTCTCTTTCCTAGCAGCCTAAATTTGGCCTCCAGGACATCTCTCCTACCTTTCCCTATGTCATTGGTACCTACATATACCATGGCCACCAGCTTCTCCCCAGCACTGCACATAAGTCTTTGTAGATAACTCGAGACATCTGCAATCTTCACACTCTGCAGGCAGTTCACCGTGTGGTTCTCCCGGTCATCACAAATCCACTATCAATATTTCTAATTATCAAATCCCCCACTGCTGTTACCTGTCTTTTGCTAATAACTGGGGACCCCTTCCCTGGAGGGGTATCATCAGTGCAAAAGGATACCGTGGCATCATCTGGAAGGAGGGACCAAACTATGGGGTCATTTCCCTCCGCTCCAGTTTGATATTCTCCTTCCCCGAAACTTTTATCTTCCTCAACAACACAGAGGCTGACAGGCTGGAGGTGGCAGTCTGGGGGGCTGCTCTACTAAATACCAGAAATTCTCCTCTGTGTACCTCTCTGCCTCTCTTTGCTCCTCCAGTTCAGCCACTCTGTCTCAAGAGCCCGTACTCGGTCTCTGAGGGCCATGAGCTGCTTGCACCGAATGCACACATATGCCATTCAGTGCAATAAACTGGATAGCCCCCATTCTACTTCTGGACTTCTAGCTGCATTATTTTTACCCTTACAGGGTTGTGGAGTTTTTTAGGTGGAGTGGGGGGTGTTTGTTGGCTAAGTTTAGAGAATGTGAAGTGTATCTGACTCTCATGGTCCCTCTCTAAACTCCTTTGCAAAACTCGCCTGTTTGCTAGCTCCTCTGGTTGCTTCGGAGCTGACTTTTTAAACCCCTGTTCCTCTTTGTTAAGGGATCCTAAACAGATTAGGGATCAAAGGATGGCAGGCTAGACCCCCGTTCAGAAGCTCTCAGCCTTGTCTAGCTGGCCGCTAAGCTCAGCACACGGTCCCCCAAACAGACCACACTTAAACCTTCAATCGAGTAGGCACATGGCAAGCAGAAAGCACACGACAACAAACAAATGGACAACAAATTCACCCCTAGGATCTTCTCATTTATGTGGAGAACTCCCTCGCAAAACTCCCATTTGCTGCTGCTGTTCACTAGTTCCTCTGGTTGCTTAGGATGTGGCTTTTTAAACCCCTGTTCTACCTGAGTAGCCCTGCTCCTTCTTAAGGGATCCTAAAAGGATTAGGGATCAAAGGATGGCAGGTTGGAGCCCTATTAGGGGGTATCAGTGTTGGGACAGAAGTTCAGTCTATCGTAGAGTGCAGATAATTCAACTCTAGTTAGGGGTAGTCTTCATAATTGATTTTTGGGGTGTCATGTAGTGTCCATGTGGTGGGTCCTGTTACGTTTTTTCCCAAATGTGGTGTTCTGTGGATTGTGGAGTTGTTGTAGTTGGTTCCACTTTTTATTTTTGTGTTGGATGACTATCATCAAGTATTTTTTATAATTATTTTGTGTTTCTTGCAATAAACTTTCTTGATTTTTTTTGCCTTCCGGTGTGTGGGAGTATGTGATGATTTTGTGTTTGAGGTGGTCCCTTCTGTAGTATGTGAGGTTTAGGAGATGATTCCTTAGTTTTTCAGCATATTTGAAGTTTTATGTTGTGGTCAGAGGGTTCTAGATTGTGAGGCCTCTGGGGATGATGTCTATTGCATAGCCAGCCTCAACACCACCACATACTTTGGTGCAACCAGTCCTCTTGATGTTGACAACACTAGGGGCAGATGAAACTGCTAAGGCCCTTTTGTACCTCATGGTGCTGGACTCCCCACTGCTTTAAACTGATGGGGACATTTCAGCACCACTCATTTCCATGGTGCAAATGCTTGTGCTAGCCTTTGTTTATCAGAAGCTGGAAATGGGTGACGGGATGGATCACTTGATGATTACTTGTTCTGTTCATTTCCTCTGAAGCACCTGGCATTTGCTACTGTTGGAAGATGGGATACTGGGCTAGATGGACCTTTGGTCTGACGCAGCATGGCCATTCTTATGATCTTGCCAGCAGAGTTGATGCATACTGTTAGCAACCAACCCTTTCTTCAGTACCAACTGTGAAGAAGTCTCTGATGCAAATTCAAGGATGACAGGGTACCAAGAACTTGTAAGTATTGATGTTATGTCTGGTACCAGTGTCTACTCATTAGTCCTGATCTTAATCCCCAACAAGTTAGCCCGGTACTGTGCCTCAGATGCCATGGGAGTATTGATACTCTTGATCAGAGTTGAAGGTTGGTTCATATGTCTGCCATTTGTATTGCAGAAACTCCTGGGGTTCTTCCCCTCCTTCCTTTGAGACTTGCTCATGTGTATGCTGTATATGTGCACACAGAAGTAGACCCAGAGACAGGGCTTCTTGGAGTCGGTACAGCTGACCACCTATGCCCACCTGTGTTCCACTTTGGCCCTACTGTTATCCATGGAGTATGCCCTCTAGTTTGAGATTGGGCTCCCCTGTTTTATCAAAGTCTGTGTTGCATAGAAGGGAGTCAGCTATGCCCAGTATCTATCCGAGTACCAGCCTCAGCATCACCGCTGCTGAGGCAATGTATTGTTTAGCAGCTAGATCTATACAACTAGACCCTCAGGAACAACCAACTCATACTGAAGCTGCTCTCCCTCACATTAAATACATCTTCATCACCCCAGGATGTGCCTCTGGTTTTTAAATCTTCATCTTCAATTCCTGGTGACTCTAAAATGTATCAGGAACTACTAAAGAGGGTGGCTAATTCCTTGGGCATACAGTTTGAGTTAATACAGGAAAATCCATACAAATTGGTGGACATCTGCCACACTTCCACTCCAGGCAGGGTGGCATTGCCAATTAATGAAGATACACTGGAACCAACAAAGACTCTTTGGTGGACACCCTCACCTTTACCTTCCATTGTTCCACCTGATCCCCCAGGATCTTCAGTGTTTGTTGCAGTTAATGAAAAAACTCATCAGGGCTGCTCGAAATCTACCCCTAAGGACAAATACTCTAAGTTTGACTTATTTGGACATTAAAAAATTTTTCAATATCAGCGTTACAAGTTGGTATAGCCAATCATCAAGCACTTTTGGTTAGGTATGATTTCTCCAGCTGGGACATGATGAACTGCTGGAGGTGGTCAAGGAGGAGTTCCAGGCAGTTGTGTTCTGTGGTGGCACGAACAGCTTTCCAAGCAGACCTAGATATGGCTGACACAGCAGCAAAGGTGGTAGAAATGGTGATAACTGTGCACTGTTCCCCATGGTTTGCAATCCTCTGGCATACCTATGGAAGTCCAGCAAACGCTTCTCTGAAAAAATGAGTGAGGTTCTACATTTTCTTAAGGATTCTAGAGATACTCTCAGGTCCTTGGGCATCAACCTGCCATCTCCAAACAGGAAATAATACCACCCTTAGAATCAGCAGAGGCAGTCGTCATATCCCCCTGAGACAACCTGGCCAGGCTAGAAGAAGACATAAGTCTCTGAAGGAGATCACCTCCTCCTTCCACCTTAGTTTCATCTAAACAGCCGTGTACATCAAAGACATCTGTTTGACTCTTTGGTTGAGGTCAGTATATGAAACCCATCAGAATCTTCCCTGTCCTACTCCTGCTTGGAAACAGGCTGTCTTACTTCCTCAGTGCTTGGATCATCATCATAATAGACCGATAAATTCTGAGCACTGTGGGACTGGGTTACAATCTACAGTTTCTCTTTATCCCTTTTACCCACACCCCTTTCCTGTCCCTTTTTGGAAGCCAATCTCTTGAGGCTATCCTCAAGCAAACAATACAGACTTGTTTTAATTTAGATGAACTATATGGACTCAAAGGGTTAAAGGTGTTTACATGACCGTATCACTATCCAACATTAATCAGTGTTAAACAAGATATGAGGTTTGGTGTATGGAGACCTCAGCCTGCTTAACACCACGGCAACACACTAGAAAGTTTATGCTAAAGGTTAGAAGTTTATTGATTAAAATGCACAAAAGGAAAGGAATCAAGAAAAGGTAAAATTCAATGAAACTGAAATTGAGTATTGCAGAACTAACTTAATTAAAACCTATCAAACTGTCTTTGTAAAGAAGATGAATATTGGCCTGTTTCTTAATCTGCCAAACAATCCTTCTTAGTGGGGGAAAAAAGGGTTAGTTCTGTTCAATTCTGAGTCAAGAATGGTAGTCGCTTTCCTGCTTTAGACAGAACAGACACACACACCAGGGAGAAGAGATGGTGAAGATGGGAGAAATATGGCTTTTGTTGTTGATCTCAGGATAACAGTGTGGCTGGTCAGTCATGGATGGATACTGTAGGTTGGACACAACAGCTGTTGCTCTGGCCCCAGGCTCTCTTCCTTGGACAGGGACATCATCTGATTAGATCGGTCCTATCTCTCTCCTTCAGTGGTCCATTTCAGGCTGAGCAGAGCTGGATGGGATGTCTCATCTCCCCAAGCTGGTGCTGAGCAGTAGAGTTTATTGCAGGATCAGATCAAAATCTGAGAGAGGGGACAGTAGGAAAGTAGTGGAGGTTAGAAGGGGGTGACACAAAAAGGAGGGAAAGACAGAGCAGGCTCTCACATGTATCAGCTTGGTGTCCTCACTAGTGCAGCAATGATGCATCCCCACTGGAGTATCAAGGTCCGTTGCTATGCCAACAGTTCTGCTGCTGCAGCTTCCATGATGTTAAAAAGTTTCTTTTTTCTCCATCAAGCCTCTCTTGAAGGGCTACAGAAAGGGTGAGTGGAATGGTCCATCCTCTCATTATTTTGCCCAGCAATTAGGCTGAATTTTTGAAGCATCCCTATTCATTCATTGATTTCCAGTATCCTAGTATTCTTATTTACCTGTCGTAATCTTAACACAGTCCTTGAGTAGTGTCAGTCAACCTTTTCTGTTTAAATTAATTCAGTGTTTGTCTCCTTCTCAAATCTTTTCTTAAACACTTTTATGTAACAGGTTATTGTAACAAATTCATGAACCTTTACCTACTTTCCTCCAGTTAGCTTGAGAATTAAGGTAAATTTATAGTCCCAGTTATCACAACAGACCGTTTGAGTCAGGAGCCACATAGTGGGTGCGTCCACCTCATCAGGGAAAGGGGTTTTTATTCTTAGTGTTTCCTCATACCCAAGTCCAGAGGCGGCTTGAGGGCTATCCTAGATAAGTTTTTTTGCATGGTTTCTCTGGCATCCGTTATCTCTTCCCTAGATCCTGATGATTAGTATGCTCCTATTGACTTGAGTGATGCTTATTTTCATGTGGCTGTCCTCTTGGGTGACAGATGATTCCTCAGGTTCACAAATGCTCGCTGCTAGTTTGCAGTCCTCCGCTTTGGCCTGTCATCAGCCCCAAGGGTTTTCGCAAAAAGTATGGCAGTAGTGATACTTACCTCAGAAAAATCAGTGTTCAGGTATTTCTGTGTCTGGATGACTGGCTGATCTGAGACTTCTCCAGTCAGCATGTGGCGGACAACATCAGATAAATCCAGTCCGTTTTTGATACCTTTGGCCTGCTAATCAGCAAAAACAAGTCAGCCCTGTACACCATGTAGGAGAGAGAGTTTATTGGTGGGTTCTCGGTTCCACTACAGCAACAGCTTACTTTTCTCAGACCAGGTTCTAAGTGATTCTGGAACATAAGAGCATAAGAATGGCCATACTGCGTCAGACCAAAGGTCCATCAAGCCCAGTATCCTGTCCTCTGACAGTGGCCAATGGCAGGTGCCCCAAAGGGAACGAACAGATTGGTTATCATCAAGTGATCCATGCCCTGTCACCCAATCCCAGCTTCTGGCAAACAGAGGCTAGGGACACCATTCCTATCCATCCTGGCTAATAGCCATTGGTGGACCTATCGTCCATGAATCTGTCTAGCTCCCTTTTGAACCCCGTTATAGTATTGGCCTTCACAATACCCTTTGGCAAGGAGTTCCAGGGGTTGACAGTGCGTTGCATTAAAAAAATACTTTCTTGTGTTTGTTTTAAACCTGCTACCTGTTAATTTCATTTGGTGGCCCCTTGTTCTTGTATTATGAGAAGGAGTAAATAACCCTTCCTTATTTACTTTTTCTATACCACTCATGATTTTGTAGACCTCTATCATATCCCCCCTTAGTCGCCTCTTTTCCAAGCTGAAAAGTCCTAGTCTTATTAATCTCTCCTCCATACCCCAAATAATTTTTGTTGCCCTTTTCTGAACCTTTTCCAATTCCAATGTATCTTTTTTGAGATGGGGTGACCACATCTGCATGCAGTATTCAAGGTGTGGGTGTACCATGGATTTATATAGAGGCAATGTGATATTTTCTGTCTTATCGATCCCTTTCTTGATGATTCCCAACATTTTGTTTGCTTTTTTGACAGCCTCTGCACATTGAGTGGATGATTTCAGAGAACTATGCACAATGACTCCAAGATCTCTTTCTTGAGTGGCAACAGCTAATTTAGACCCCATCATTGTATATGGATAGTGAGGATTATATTTTCCAATTTGTATTTATCAACATTAAATTTCATCTGCCAGTTAGTTGCCCAGTCACCCAGTTTTGTGAGATCCTTTTGTAGCTCTTTGCAGTCTGCCTGGGACTTAACTATCTTGAGTAGTTTTGCGTCATCTGCAAATTTTGCCACCTCACTGTATACCCCTTTTTCCAGATCGTTTATGAATATGTTAAATAGAACTGGGCCCAGTGCAGATCCCTGGGGAACAACACTATTTACCTCTCTCCATTCTGAAAACTGACCGCTATTCCTACCCTTTGTTTCCTATCTTTTAACCAGTTACCAATCCATGAGAGAACTTTCCCTCTTCTCACATGACTGCTTATGTTGCTTAAGAGCCTTTGGTGAGGGACCTTGTCAGAGGCTTTCTGAAAATCTAAATACACTATATCCACTGGGATATAGAAAGGGATATAGAAAGGCCAGTCCTTGCCTACAGACAGCCCCCCAACCTGAAGCGAATACTCACCAACAACCACATACCACACAACAGAACCACTAACCCAGGAACCTATCCTTGCAACAAAGCCCGTTGCCAACTGTGCCCACATATCTATTCAGGGGACACCATCACAGGGCCTAACAACATCAGCCACACTATCAGAGGCTCGTTCACCTGCACATCTACCAATGTGATATATGCCATCATGTGCCAGCAATGCCCCTCTGCCATGTACATTGGTCAAACTGGACAGTCTCTACGTAAAAGAATAAATGGACACAAATCAGATGTTAAGAATTATAACATTCATGAACCAGTCGGAGAACACTTCAATCTCTCTGGTCACGCAATCACAGACATGAGGGTCGCTATCTTACAACAAAAAAACTTCAAATCCAGACTCCAGCGAGAAACTGCTGAATTGGAATTCATTTGCAAATTGGATACTATTAATTTGGGCTTGAATAGAGACTGGGAGTGGCTAAGTCATTATGCAAGGTAGCCTATCTCCCCTTGTTTTTTTCCTACAAACCCCCCCCCAAGACGTTCTGGTTAAACTTGGATTTATGCTGGAAATGGCCCACCTTGATTGCTGTGCACATTGTAAGGAGAGTGGTCAGTGTGGATGAGCTATTGCCAGCAGGAGAGTGAGTTTGTGTGTGTGGTTTTTGGAGGGGGATGTGTGTGTGGGGGGGGGGGGGTGAGAAAACCTGGATTAGTGCTGGAAATGACCCACCTTGATTATCATGCGCATTATAAAGAGAGGTTTCAAAGAGGGATGGGCTATTACCAGCAGGAGAGTGAGTTTGTGTGTGTGTGTGGGGGGGGGGGGTTTGGGGAAGGGTGAGAAAACCTGGATTTGTGCTGGAAATGGCCCTACTTGATGATCACTTTAGATAAGCTGTTACCAGCAGGAGAGTGGGGTGGGAGGAAGTTTTGTTTCATGGTCTCTGTGTGTATATAATGTCTTCTGCAGTTTCCACGATATGCTATGCATCCGATGAAGTGAGCTGTAGCTCACGAAAGCTCATGCTCAAATAAACTGGTTAGTCTCTAAGGTGCCACAAGTACTCCTTTTCTTTATATCCACTGGATCTCCTTTGTCTGCATGCTTGTTGACCCCCTCAAAGATTGGTGATTGGACTTGCACATCACTCTTCAGGCTCACTTTCCGACTACTGCAAGAGATTGCCTGACACACTAGGGGCATATGGTTGCTCACATGTACATGACTCACATGCTAGACTTCACCTGAGGTGAAAACAGGGGTGACTGAAGTCTGTCTATTGTCAATCAAGGCACTCACTGTCAATAAAGGCACCCACATGCTTATTCATGTTACCAGTAAGAGTTCTGTCCTTGAACGGGTGGATGGATCCATCCAGTATCTGCAAGGGAGTTGCCTTCTCACCTCCCATCACCTAATCGCAGATGCATTGTCATTAGGCTGCGGAGTGCACTTAGATCTCTGAGTCCAAGGACTTTTGATTCGATAAGGACTTATCCCTACTCTTAAATGTGGTAGTTTTTCACAGTATATTGGGTTTGTCAGGTCTTCCTGCATCAATGAGAGTTCGATGCAAGTCTTCAAGTAAAATATGATGGCCAGGCTTTATTTGAACGGGTAGGGAGGAAGAGGTGCCAGATCCAATCAGCTTTGCCAGGACTTTCTGCTTCAGTAATGCTCAGTGTTCTACCTTCCTGCAATTCAGAACTGCTTAGCAAACCATCTTAGTGGATCCTTCTGGATAGACCACTAGTGGTTTCTCAAAACTGAAGAGGTGATGTTGATATTTCAAACTTGGGAAATCCCAGTAGTAGACCTATTCACCAAGAAACAGAACAGAAGGAAATGCTATCAGTTCTGATCCAGAGTGGGCCACAGTCCAGGCTTCATCATGGATGCATTCCTATTCCTGTGGAAGAACAATCTACTTTGTGTTCCCACCTGTACCTTTAATTCTGAAGGTGATTTTCAAATTGAAGCAGGGACATACCAGTTGATCTTAATAGCCCATGCTTGCCAAGGCAGCACTGTTTTTTGGACCTTCAGAGGTTCTTTCTTTGGTGACCCATAACTCTGCCTCAGGTCAGAAATGTGTTTTTTTTGAATCACAGAATCATAGAAATGTAGGGCTAGAAGACTCTTTCTTTCAGAGGTGATCTAGTCCAGCGCCCTGCACTTAGGCAGAACCAGCTAAACCTAGACCACCCTGAGAAGCATTTGTCTAACTGTTCTTAAACATCTCCAATGATGGGGGCTCCACAGCCTCCCTTAAAAACCTATTCCAGTGTTTAATCACAGACATTTACTTATTGTGAACCCTCACAACCTCCACCTGACTGTTTGGATGCTGATTGGTGGTTGGCAAGGGAATTAAATTGCTCTTCTTGGAGTGATTGCCCATGTCCATTCAACTTCGGTGTGAGTGCTTGCCACATGCACTGGTGCTGGAAGTTGTTCCCTCAGCAGTATCTGTAGGGGACTGGTTCTGGCACCCCCTGGAGTGACGTGTGTATACCACGGCATATAGGGTGCCGCCGGCCTCTTCCAACCTCAGTTCCTTCTTGCCACCAGTGACGGTGTATGGAACTGCTGCTGCTTCAGCTAGAGCTGTTATTTTTCATTTGTTCTAACTCTTTTGCCTCTTGTAAATATTACTGTACATAGTTTCCCTCTACTTATTTCAACCTGTTTGTTAAATTAGAGACTTAGTAGGTCCCTAAAGGGACTTTGCTTGGGATGGGGCATGCCCCGGTCCCCAGGCTTTAAATCCTGTGATCGCTGTAAAAGGCCCCTACCCATTGGCGATCCACGTAATTGTTTACGGTGTTTGGGCGAAGGTCACATTAGGGATAAGTGCAAAATCTGCAAGTCCTTCAAGCCCAGGATGAAGAAGGAGCGTGACATTCGCTTGAAGGCACTCCTGATGAAGTCTGCCCTTACCCCGATGCCAGAGCAGTGCTCTGATTTGGTGCTGAGCACTGTGACCTCAGTGCGTAGTGCCCCATCAGTACCATCTATGAGCCAGCACTGATCTCCTTCCATGGCTTTAGCCAAGAAGCCCAGGAAGATGGGGTAAGGAAGGTCTCCAGCTTCTCGCAAGGGAAAGGACAAGTCTGAGGTGGACCAAGGCCCTGTCTGGGGCGCCTCTTCACCCCCTTTGGGATCCTGGGCCCCAGCTCAGGTCGAGCGGTATAACTCAGCCCGTTCCCCGCTGGCTACCCCGGATAGTGGTGGAGGTCCTCATCAGCTCCAGGTGCCATCTCTGCCAGAGGCCCTTCAAGTGGTGCAAGACATTATGTCCCTCTCGGTGCCGCCCACTCCATCCCCCGTGGGGTGCTGGGGTAAACCTGCGTTGGGACCACTGTTCCCTGTAAGCTGTGCACGTGTGTGCGCGCACACAGATCCTAAACCCTGCACACACACACGGCGAAACACTGCGTGCACAAAAATTTACACAGAAGCACAACAATTTGCACAGAAGAAATTTTTTGCTCACATGGCCTGTCAAAAAATTTGCACAGAAGAAGTTTTTTGCGCACACGGCCTGTTAAAAATTAGAGGGAACATTGGTTGGCACCACCACAGTCTCCACCTTTCCGGCAGCGCTCCCCGTCGCCGGTGATGTCCTGCCAATTGTCGCCCTCTTGCAGCTGACACGCTTCTTACTGTGACAGGCAGACGCTTCATAGCCCCATCCAGTCTCCGGAACTAGGACAAGAGCAGAGAAGCTCAAGGCACTGCTTGCCGGTAACCGGGTTCAGACCTCTGGAGGCACGCCCACGCGCCCTCCCACCCCCCGCTCCAGGAGTTTCAGGGTCAGTGACTGGAATCTTCATGACACCGGTACCACTCCAGGGACAGGTCGAGGGACTGACAGTGATGTTCCCCAGACCATCACTGATCCCCCAGGGCGGCGTGACCATGTGCGGCTACATCTTCACAATGCCAAGCCTGCGCTAGTTCCTGCTCCCGCTCCACACCCCGGTACCACTTGCTAAGTGTGAGGCATAGATTGCCGGCCCAGGGCCGTTGCAGATCCACCGAGCGCCACCTGTTGCTGAGGCCCCAATCCAGACGCTTGTCAAGGTCAGCCAGATCCAACTCCAGGAGGGGCGATCGAGACGGAGCCATAAATCAGCCCCGTCTTTATTTGCAGGGGAGTGACCGCTCGGGCTCTGGCTCAGGTTCGGAGCAAGGTTCCCTAGCGGTGGGACAGGCTCCGGCACCTACGGTGCAGCCTATGTCAGCGGCACCACAGACGAGCCCGTGGCCTCAGATTCCGTGGCTGACACAGTGGTACCCATGGGGATTCACTCAGCCCTCTCAGGCTGCCTGTTCGGTATTTGGAGCTTTGGAGAGACTGGCTACCGCCCTTTCCCTTCCCCCTCAGCCGAAGAGGCTGAGGCTGCAGGCACAGGAGGAAGTGGGCAAGCAAGCCACCAGACCACCTATGGTTTCGGAGGACCCCTTGGTACTGCTTCCTCCTAGTCGTCACCAGACGAGGCCATAGTGGGGCCCCCTCCACTGGTGCCCCAGGATGATGCTGAGGCGCATTAGGAGCTGCTGAAGAGGGTTGCCGCGAACCTGGGCCACCAGGTGGAGGAGTTAGAGGAACCTGCAGACTCCCTCTTTTATGTTCTCTACCCTGTGGCCCCGGCCAGGGTAGCTTTGCCTCTAGATGAGGCTAAAATTACAAATGTCCTCTGGCAAACCCCCTCCTCCGAGCCTCCAATTTCCAAAAGAGCGGAGCGCAAGTACTTTGTGCCATCCAAGGGCCACAAGTATCTTTATACCCACACTGCTCCCAATTCCCTAGTGATAGAGGCGGTCAACCACAGGGAGAGACGGGGGCTACCCCGAAGAATAAAGACTCAAGGAGACTGGACTTGTTTGGGTGTAAAGTTTACTCATCCTACAGTCTGCAGTTGTGGGTGGCCAACCATCAGGCCTTACTAGGCACTATGATTTTAATAAAAAGAACAAGGAGTACTTGTGGCATCTTAGAGACTGACATATTTATTTGAGCATAAGCTTTCGTGGGCTAAAACCCACTTCATCGGATGCATGCAGTGGAAAATACAGTAAGATCATATATACACACACACACACAGAGAGAACATGAAAAAATAGGTGTTGCCATACACACTATAATGAGAGTGATCAATTAAGGTGAGCTATTATCAGCTGGAGAAAAAAACCTTTTGTAGTGGTAATCAGGATGGCCCATTTCCAACAGTTGACAAGAAGGTGAGAGTAACAGTGGCAGGGGGCGGGATGGCAATAAGCATGGGAAAATAGTTTTACTTTGTGTAATGACCCATCCACTCCCAGTCTTTATTCAAACCTAATTTAAAGGTGTCCAGTTTGCAAATTAATTCCAATTCAGCAGTCTCTTGTTGGAGTCTGTTTTTGAAGTTTTTTTGTTGTAATATTACGACTTTTAGGTCTGTAATCGAGCGACCAGGGAGGAGATTGAAGTGTTCTCCGACTGGTTTTTGAATGTTATAATTCTTGACGTCTGATTTGTGTCCATTTATTCTTTTATGTAGAAACTGTCCGGTTTGGCCAATGTACATGGCAGAGGGGCATTGCTGGCACATGATGGCATATATCACATTGGTAGATGTGCAGGTAAACGAGCCTCTGATAGTGTGGCTGATGTGATTAGGCCCTATGATGCTGTCCCCTGAATAGATATGTGGACACAGTTGGCAACGGGCTTTGTTGCAAGGATAGGTTCCTGGGTTAGTGTTTTTGTTGTGTGGTGTGTGGTTGCTGGTGAGTATTTGCTTCAGGTTCGGGGCTCTCATTTTAATGTGTGTCAGGCCCTGACCAAGTTCAAGAGCGCCCTTCCTGAGGCTTCTAGGAAGAAGTTCCAGGCGATCCTGGATGAGGGCTTGACTGCAGCCAGAGCAGCTCTCCAGGTGGCATAGGATGCTGTGGATATCGCCACCCGTACCATGGCATCGGCAATTCATTCCACAGGGCTTTGTGGCTGCTCCTTTCTGGTCTTTCCTTGGAGGCTCAGCAGTCAATGCAAGACCTCCCTTTCAATGGGCACACCCTGTTCATGGAACAGATGGACGTTAAGCTCCATGGCCTGAAAGATTCCCATACAACCCTAAAAATACTGAACCTGTACGTCCCCGGCTCTGCCTGCAAGCGGTTTAAGCTGCAGCAGCCTTAGAGCTAGGGGAGCCACCCTCGCCGGGAACCTCCCCACAAAAGATCCAGGGGTTACCCTGGCCTGGCCACCAACCCCTGTCTACATCCCAGGCGAGCTTGACCCGCAGTAAGCAGACTGGCAAGCATCCATTTTGAGGGTATGCCCGAGGGTGATCTACCGGACTGTTCACTGGATCCTTCCTGCCCTCTGTTTGCCGACAGTCTTTCTTCCTTCCTCCCTGTATTTATGTCTATAACATTGGACCAACAGGTCCTCAATAAGGTGGTGCAGGGTTACACCGTTCAGTTACTTTCTACCCCCCTTCTCACCTCTCCTCCCCGTCCCTCTTCAGCGACCCCTCTCACGAGAATCTTCTCATACAGGAGGTAGAGGGTCTGCTACAGCTGGTTGCAGTGGAGGTAGTTCCTGTGGAGTATAGGAACAAGGGGTTCTATTCCCGATGCTTTTTAATCCTCAAAGCCAAGGGCGGTCTGCGGCCCATACTAGGTCTGCAGGGCTTGAACTGCTACTTAGCGAAACTGAAGTTCCACATGGTCTCCCTGGCTTCCATCATCCCCTCCCTGGATCCGGGAGGCTGGTATGCCGCCCTCGATCTCAAAGATGCGTACTTCCACATCGCCATCTTTGAGGGACACAGATGCTTCCTTTGGTTCACGATAGGTCCTGACCACTATCAGTTCATGGTCTTCCCGTTTGGCCTACCGACAGCACCACGGGTATTTACCAAGTGCATGTCGGTGGTGGCTGCTTACCTCAGACGTCAGGATATCCAGATCTACCCATACCTCTACGACTGGCTCATCAAGGGCACTTCCAGGACCAAGGGGATGTTGCGGTGCTGCTAGTCACGTGCCGTCACCTTGGCCTGTTGGTGAACAACAAAAAATCCACATTAGTTCCGATACAGAGGATAGAGGACATCGGAGCGGTGCTCGACTCGACATGTGCCAGGGCGTTCCTGCCACTGGAGAGATTCAGGGTACTGATGGACTTCATCATGGAAGTTTCTGCTTTTCCCCTGACCACAGTCAGGGTTTGCCTACGCGTACTAGGTCACATGGTGGCGTGTGCAGATATGGTGCACCACGCCAGGCTCCGGATGTGACTCCTGCAGAAATGGCTAGCGAAGGTCTACTGCCAGTCCAGGGACCACCTGGAGAAGGTCGTCACCATCCCTGCGATGGTACTTACCACGCTGCAATGGTGGATCGACCCCGGGAAAGTCCCGGGAGGAGTTCCCTTTGTCAGCCCTCCTCACTCAGTCGAGTTGGTTTTGGACGCCTCAGATGAGGGGCGCACCTTGGCACCCTCCAGACCCAAAGTATGTGGTCCCCAGAGGAGTCGATACAACGCATAAATGTCAAAGAGCTCAGGGCGGTGTACAGAGCATGAGTGGTCTTCCTACCTCACCTGTTGGTCAGTGGTCAGAATCCTCACGGAAAGCACAGACTTGATGTTCTACATCAACAGGCAAGGTGGAGCATGATCCTTGGCACTTTGCCAAGAGGTATTCAATCTCTGGGAGGTCTGCATTGACCATGGAAACTATCTAGAAGCATGTCACCTTCCAGGGGCCAGGAACATGGTAGCAGATCTCCTAAGCAGGTACTTCTTCTGTCACTATGAGTGGGTGCGCCACCCAGAGGTAGCTGGCATGATCTTCCCGAGGTAGGGAACTCCTCAAGTGGATTTGTTCACCACCAGGCAGAACAGGAGGTGCCACAGGTTTTGTTCTAGACAGAGTCTGGGCAAGGGCTCCCTCTCCGATGCCTTCCTCCTCCTTTGGGCAGGAAGCCTGATGTATGCGTTCCCTCCAATTCCACTCATCAGCAAGGTCCTAGCGAAAATCAAGAGGGACAAGGCGCAGGTTATCATGATCGCTCTGGTGTGGCCTCACCATCACTGGTTCGGGATGCAGTCAAGCTTGTCAGTGATCCTTCTGTGGCCCCTGCTGAACCGATTGGACCTGCTGTCACAGGATCTTGGCCGACTCTTGCTCCCCACGTCCCTCCACCTCACGGCATGGATGTTGCGTGGCTGAACCCGGATGAATGGGCCTGTTTGGATGGGGTCTAGAAGGTTCTTCTTGAGAGTAGAAAGCCCTCCACTAGGCAGACATATCTGGCAAAGTGGACGAGGTTCTCCCGCTGGGCGGCCGAGCAGGGCATCTGCCCTTCACGTTCTTCGGTGCAGTCGATCTTAGACTACCTGCTCCATTTAAGGAACCGTGTCTGGCGCACTCCTCTATCAGGTTGCACCTGGCGGCCATTTCGGCTTTCATCCACCAATTCAGGGTCAGACTGTGTTCTCCCATGACACGATGGTCAGATTCCTTAGAGGCCTCAAGAGGCTCTTACCTCAAGTCCCATCCCCGTCCCCTCAGTGGGATTTCAACTTGGTTCTGTCCAGGCTCACAGCTCTGCCCTTTGAGCTTTTGGCCTCATGGTCCCTCTCTCACCTATCATGGAAGGTAGGTTTCCTGGTGGTGGTGATGTTGGTGCGGCGAGTCTCCGAGCTGCGAGCCCTGACCTCCAAACTGCCATACATGGTCTTATATGAGGACAAGGTCCAGCTCTGGCCCCACCCAGCTTTCCTTCTCAAGGTGGTGTCCGCTTTCCAGGGCAGGACTTCTTTTTTCAGGTCTTCTGCCCTAAGCCCCATGAGGCTAGTGAAGAGAGGCGCTTCATGTTTTGGACGTAATAAGGGCTCTGGCTTTCTACCTAGATCAGACAAAACCTTTCCATACGTCGACTCAGCTTTTCATCTCTACAGCAGATAGGATAAAGGTCCTCCCAGGGTCCATGCAATGGATTTCTAACTGCATCAGCTCTTGCATTCAGACCTGCTACAAGTTAGCGGGAGTCTCTTCACCGCTAATAGTCAGAGCCTACTCGACTAGAGCTCACGCATCCTCGGCGGCATTTCTGGCACACGTTCTGATCCAGGACATCTGTAAAGCCATGGCGTGGTCCTCGGTAAACATGTTCATGGCCCACTATACCATCACACAACAGGCTAGGTATGATGCTGGGTTCGGCAGAGCTGTATTGCAATCTACATCTTCCTGAACTCCTTACCTGCTTCCAGGGGTACTGCTGGGAGTCACCTAAGTTAAATGAACATGAGCAATCACTCGAAAAAGAAAAGACAGTTACCTTTTTCCGTAACTGGTGTTCTTCGAGATGTTGCTCATGTCCATTCCACAACCCATCCTCCCTCCCCCACTGTCTGAGTTTCCGGCAAGAAGGAACTGAGGGTGGAGGGGGTCAGCAGCGCCCTATATGCCACAGCAGATGTGCACCACTCCAGGGGGCGCCAGAGCTGGTCCCCTACGGATACTGCTGAGGGAAAAACTTCCGGCACCAGTACATGCAGCGAGCACACACACCTAAGTTGAAAGGACACGACCAACACATCTCAAAGAACACCAGTTACGGAAAAAGGTAACTGTATTTTCTCTGGCTGTCCAGACCATTTTATTGAACAGTATAAAACCATCCACTAGATACACTGACACTACGAAAGGAAGAGTTTTTCTGTCTGGTCTCAGGAATAAAGTGTTCCTTCTTTGCAGACTAAAGTCTGGGATGTCCTGAAATGTTTTCTCCACATAAAGAAATAGATTCTGTTTATCTAACACCACCCTGAGACTTGAAGCTGGTATTATCCGTTCTGATGGGTTCACCTTTTGAGCTCTGGCTTCACATTCTTTTTTTATGTCTTTCAGCTAAAGTGGCTTTCCTTACCATTGACCAGAAGGGTAGGGAAATTGTATCTTCTCAGTTGTTAGTCTTGTGTGCGGATAGGTTGAAGGGGAAGGTGGTTTCCACACAAAGGATTTCTATTTAATTACAACAATTAATAACAATGTGTTATGAGATTATAAAAATAACATCTCATGCAAAAATGCTCTCAGCAGACTCCATGATAGTTCTAGGAGCTTCAATATCTTGTTGAGGAAACATCCCTATTTCTGACATTTGCAGAGCAGTTACTTGCCCATCTGTTCCAATGTTCACCAAGCATTACATATCTCGGTAGCTTCCAAGGATGGAGTCAGCTTGGGAAAGGTGGTTCTGCAATACTTTTTCAGATAGACTCCAAGTCCCACCTCTGTCATGAACTACTTTGATGTCACCTAACATGGAATGGACATGTGCAATCACTTGCAGAAGAAGAAAAGGCTACTTGTGTGTTTTGTAACTATTATTCTTTGAGATGTGTTGCATGTGTCCCTTTCATGATATGTCCTCCTTCCACAATGCTTCAGAGTCCAGTTCATTTTGGATTCCAATGTTAAGGAGCCAAAGGGTGGCTGGGGTGGGTCTGCCCTTTATACTCTCAGCTGGGAGCATAAGCAGATGCAGGGTACCATTCTGGGAAAAATTTCCAGCTTCGGGCATGCACACGACTGAAGTGGAATGGATATGTGCAACATATCTCAAAGTTCAACAGTTACAGAATAGGTAAGTAACTATATCTATATATATCTATGTAAAATAAATACACTCACACACACACACACATATGTATATATAACAGCACCTTTCATACTGAAGGATCCCAAAGAACTTTGAAAACTATGTATGAGATGAGCAATTGTGCAGCCACAATTAGGATGGGAGGGGTCAACAAACAGCCAGTACGCTGCCCAACTGGGTGCCTATGTTAGGGTAACTTTTTACTAAGGACACAAGGAGGCAAGTAACAGACAAGAGACTCTTGAAAAGGTCTCTTTATTTTTTATTTTTATTTTTAAGGTCTCTTGAAAGCTTCCTGCCACTGTATATCTAGTAAACTAGGTATACTTCAATTAATTTCCCTTAGATGATGAGTGACCGAGATTTTGTTTGCACAGCAAAAAAAAACCCCTGCAGCTGGCCCATGTCAGCCGACTCCGGTTTGCGGGGCTTGGGCTATGGGGCTATTTCACTGCCTGTGTAGACTTACAGGTTCGGGCTGGAGCCTGGACTCTAGGATCCTGTGTGGTGGGAGGGTCCCAGAGTTTGGGCTTCAGCCCAAGCCCAGAAATCTATACAACCTGTACCCCTGAGTTGGCTGACACAGGCCAACTGTGGGGTTTTCTTTTCTGTATAGACATACCCTAAGTCAGCCCCATTGAGATTTAAACCTTGGCTTCTAGAAGTCTAGGTATTTCAAGATTGACATTTGTGGTTTAATATAGGTTAAATCATTATTTCACTATTTCACTTGCTCATCTACCAGTAGACAATATTGGTAGCTCAAACTTCTAAACTTTAGTGACCCGTGTAGTTCTTAATGGATAGAATGTGGAACTGCCATTCTCTCTGCTCAGTGCTCATTTGTTAGCATCTTTTTCTCTTTGTTGCTTTCTCTGCCTGTTCTACTTTCTCCTATTTTTGTCTTGTCCTTTTGTACACAAAACAACTTAGATTACGCATGGTTTGCCTTACTACTCGTGGAAACAGCTGTAGTAGTCAAGATTGCATGATTCTAATCAATTTAATTGTGCTGGTGGCTTTCCAAGGAAAGATAGTTTAGCTTGTGCACTGCAGTACATCTGTGTGTAAGTAGCACTGGCTGTCCTGGGGAAACCTGCTGGAAAGGTGCCTTGTGGGTGAGAGGCAGACTTTTGATGGGGGAGCATGGCAGAGTTGCTCATATAGTAGAGGTTAGATTTAGGCTAGATTTGCTACACATAACTGTGTTTGGAATAGGAATGCTGTTATGGATTATAAATGTAATCTAAGGAACGCCTTATAATCCACAAGTCTTAACTCTAGGAATTCTAGAACTTGAATTTGAACTGAGTACTTGATAGGCCAAGTCAGGATTGAAAACAGGCTACCACTATGACCATAAGCGGTACAATCTGTATTGGTCAATGCCGAGTGCTGGGCAGTGGTTAATTAACCCAGAAACCTCAGGAAGCGCCAATGGCTTTGGACTGATGGGCTCCTGAGGAGGGTAGTGGAACCCTTGATGGAGGAAATGCCATCAAGAGGCGGACAAGCAAATTCACTCAGTGTTTTTGCCAATTTGGGTCCTTCAGCTGAGGCTGATAACCAGTCTAGGAGAGGAGCCCCGAAAGGCAGCCAATGGAAGATTTCCTCTGCTTTGGCAACTCCTGCAGCGTAGCTGGTTCCAAATGTATCGACTCCCATCCTTCCTTTGGTCCAAACCAGCGAAGTTAAGAGAGGGATGCTGACACATGGGCAAAGCAGCACCTCCATATCAACTGCCCAGGCTATTGCAGCCACATCACATGGAGAGGGGAAAAAATTCATAGGCAGGAGTTGTAGACCAAGCTGGATGAGCAAGCATCTCAGAGAGGTGATTAAGAAAAAGCAGAAAGCCTACAAGGAGTGAAAGATGGGAGGGATTAGCAAGGAAAGCTACCTTACCGAGGTCAGAACATGTAGGGATAAAGTTAGAAAGGCTAAAAGCCATGTAGAGTTGGACCTTGCAAAGGGAATTAAAAGCAATAGTAAAAGATTCTATAGCCATATAAGTAAGAAGAAAACAAAGAAAAAAGAAGTGGGACCACTTAACACTGAGGATGGAGTGGAGGTTAAGGATAATCTAGGCATGGCCCAATCTAAACAAATACTTTGCCTCAGTCTTTAATGAGGAGCTTAGGGATAATGGTAGGACAACAAATGGGAATGAGGATATGGAGGTAGATATTACCACATCCGAGGTAGAAGCCAAACTCAAACAGCTTAATGGGACTAAATTGCAGGGCCCGGATAATCTTCATCCAAGAATATTAAAGGAACTGGGACATGAAATTGCAAACCCATTAGCAAGAATTTATAATCAATCTGTAAACTCAGGGGTTGTACCGTATGGCTGGAGAATTGCTAACATAGTTCCAATTTTTAAGAAAGGTAAAAAACGTGATCCAGGTAAATACAGGCCTGCTAGTTTGACATCTGTAGTATGCAAGGTCTTGGAAAAAATTTTGAAGGGGAAAGTAGTTAAGGACATTGAGGTAAATGGTAATTGGGACAAAATACAACATGGCTTTACAAAAGGTAGATAGTGTCAAACCAACCTGATCTCTTTTTTTCAGAAGGTAACAGATTTTTTAGACAAAGGGAACGCAGTGGATCTAATTTACCTAGATTTCAGTAAGGCATTTGATACATTTCTTCCATATGGAGAATTATTAGCTAAATTGGAAAAGATGGGGATCAATATGGAAATTGAAAGGTGGATAAGGAACTGGTTAAAGGGGAGACTACAGCAGGTCACAATGAAAGGTGAACTGTCAAGCTGGAAGGAGGTTACTAGTGGAGTTCCTCAAGGATCGGTTTTGGGACCAATCTTATTTAATCTTTTTATTCCTGACCTTGGCACAAAAAGTGGGAGTGTGCTAATAAAGTTTGCGGATGATACAAAGCTGGGAGGTATTGCCAATTTAGAGAAGGACCGGGATATCATACAGGAGGATCTGGATGACCTCGTAAACTGGAGTAATAGTAATAGGATGAAATTTAATAGTGAGAAGTGTAAGGTTATGCATTTAGGGATTAATAACAAGAATTTTTGTTATAAACTGGGGGTGCATCAATTAGAAGTAACGGAGGAGGAGAAAGACCTCGGAGTATTGGTTGATCACAGGATGACTATGAGCCGCTAATGTGATATGGCCGTGAAAAACGCTAATGCGGTCTTGGGATGCATCAGGCAAAGTATTTCCAGTAGAGGTAAGGAGGTTTTAGTACCGTTATACAAGGCACTGGTGAGACCTCATCTGGAATATTGTGTGCAGTTCTGGTCTCCCATGTTTAAGAAGGATGAATTCAAACTGGAACAGGTACAGAGAAGAGCTACTAGGATGATCCGAGAAATGGAAAACCTGTCTTATGAAGGGAGACTCAAAGAGCTTGGCTTGTTTAGCCTAACCAAAAGAAGGTTGAGTGGAGATATGATTGCTCTCTATAAATATATCAGAGGCATAAATACCACGGAAGGAGAAGAATTATTTAAGCTCAGCACCAATGTGGACACAAGAACAAATGGATATAAACTGTCCATCAGGAAATTTAGACTTGAAATTAGATGAAGGTTTCTAACCATCAGAGGAGTGAAGTTCTGGAACAGTCTTCCAAGGGAAGCAGTGGGGGCAAAAGACACATCTGGCTTCAAGACTAAGCTTGATCAGTTTATGGAGGAGATGATATGATGGGATAGCCTAATTTTGGCAATTATTTGATTTTCGACTAATAGCGGTAGATATGCCCAATGGCCTGTAATGGGATGTTAGATGGGGTAGGATCTGAGTTACTGCACAGAACTCTTTCCTGGGTGTCTGGCTGGTGAGTCTTGCCCACATGCTCAGGGTTTAGCTGATCGCTATATTTGGGGTTGGGAAGGAATTTTCCTCCAGGGCAGATTGGCAGAGGCCCAGGGGTTTTTTCGCCTTCAGCTTGGGACACAGGTCACTTGCTGGAGGATTCTCTGCACCTTGAAGTTTTTAAACCACGAGTTCAGGACTTCAGTAGCTCAGACATATGTTCATAGAATCATAGAATATCAGGGTTGGAAGGTACCTTAGAAGGTCATCTAGTCCAACCCTGTGCTCAATGCAGGACTAATCCCCAATTTTTGCCCCAGATCCCTAAATGGCCCCCTCAAGGATTGAACTCACAATCCTGGATTTAGCAGCCCAATGCTCAAACCACTGAGCTATCCCTCCCCGGGGTTTGTTACAGGAGTTGGTGGGTAAGATTCTGTGGCCTGCGTTATGCAGAAGGTAAGACTAGATGATCATAATGGTCCCTTCTGACCTTAAAATCTATGCTTCTATGATCCTTGCTGGTAACGTGGACACAACACCGAAGGTGGCAGTTACGGGTTATAAGTTCTGGCTTGATTGGTGTACATGGGTCACCTTCGACCATGGGAGGGATAACTGTGTTCCATTGGTCGGCCACCGCCCGCCACAAAGCCAGGCAGCCCCCAGACAGTTTGGTGCTGACCTGCCACAGTCTGCCTGCCTCATGGGGTGTGTGGGCCTAGACCCAAAAGTTCCAGCAGACGGAAACCTTGCACCTGACAAAAATAAGAAACCAAGAACTTTCCAGCTTGGTAGCTGGAATGTCAGGACCATGTGTCTGGGATTCGCGATGATGACCTACAATATACAAGCAGCATATGGAAGTCATCTTTGATACATCGTGAGCTGTACAAACTCATTGTTGACATTGCAGCACTTCAGGAAACAAGGCTTAGAATCATAGAATATCAGGGTTGGAAGGGACCTCAGGAGGTCATCTAGTCCAACCGCCTGCTCAAAGCAGGACCAATCCCCAACTGAATCATCCCAGCCAGGGCTTTGTCAATCGTGACCTTAAAAACCTCTAAGGAAGGAGATTCCACCACCTCCCTAGATAACCCATTCCAGTGCTTCACCACCCTCCTAGTGAAAAAGTTTTCCCTAATATTCAACCTAAGCCTCCCGCACTGCAACTTGAGACCATTACTCCTCGTTCTGACTTGCAGATCCTAAGAAGCCAGTTACACTTCTGTTGGCAAGGTAACAGCAGCGAAGAAAATCGTCTGCACAGTTTTGGTTTTGCTGTGGGAAACAAATGGGTAAAGCTTCTAGAAATACCCATTGGGAAGTCAGAGCGTATCATCTCACTTAAACTTCAGATGACCATCGGCTCTGTGAACATCATTAGTGCCTGTGCACCAACACTCAAATCTAGCCCAGAGGAGAAGGATACCTTTTACAACTCTTTGCATCAAGTTGTCAAAAGAATACCATTAGCTGAGCAACTTTTCCTCCTTGGTAACTTTAATCCAAGGGTATGTCTACACTACAAAATTAGGTTGATTTTATAGAGTTCGATTTTATACAGTCGATTCTGTATGTCCACACTAAGCGCATTAAGTCATCAGAGTGCGTCCTCATGACCGTGGCTAGCATTGACTTACAGAGCGGTGCACTGTCGGTAGCTATCCCAGTTCCTGCAGTCTCCGCCACCCATTGGAATTCTGGGTTAAGCTCCCAATGCCTGATGGGGCAAAAACATTGTCACGGGTGGTTTTGGGTACATGTAGTCAGTCGCCCGTCCGTCCGTGAAAGCAACGGCAGACAATCGTTTCGCCCCTTTTTTCCTGGGTTACCCAGGCAGACGCCATACCACTGCAAGCATGGAGCCCGCTCAGCTCACCATCACTGCTGCTTTTGTGGCAAATCTACTGTTGGGACTGCTGTGATCCAAGTAGCCAATGCGATCATTGACGTTCTGTTATCAAGGGTAGTACTCTGGGAAATGTGTGGGCCTTTTTAGATTTTAGGTGCATCATATTCCTGTCCTTTGTCACTGGTGAAGTCTTGCAGCCGTACATTCCAGTCCAGTGGGCGCTGTAACACCCCGTAGCATTTCTGTGGTTGACACATGTAACAGCTACAAGGCTCTTGCTCTTTTGCTTTGGCCGAGGTGCCTTGCCCTACCAGGACCTTCAAGCATTCGACACAGAGGCACCTGCAGCAGCTGGCATTCCTACTCAGCAGCAGCTCCTGGATGCCTTCACAGCAGATGGTGCAATAGGGCTGCTAGCCGTCCTAGTCCATGGTGTATGGCTCCACCGCTTCCACTGCAACTCTGCAGCAGATGGTGTAGTAGGATTGGTAGCCGTCATGTAGCTTGGCCGGGGGTTCTGGGAACGTCTTCCCTGCCGGGCTCCTAGCAACCTCCAGGGCATGGTGTACGGCTCCACCGCTTCTACTGCAACTCTGCTCTCCTGTGAGCTGGAGGCTTCTGCCTCAGGCTGCTCTCCCAGCCGGTAGCACCGCGCAGTCACACCTACCGCAGCCTACCTCTAGCTCCCATGGCTCACGAAGCCTGGACAGTAGTAAGGAGCAGTTCAGCTATAGGCTGAGCAAGTGCAGAAAGGTGATAGAATATGCCTTTGGACCTTTAAAAGCTCGCTGGCTCTGTTGGTCAGACGTCAGCGTAACCAACATGCCCATTGTTACTGCTGCTTGCTATGTGCTCCATAAGATCTGTGAGAGTAAGGGAGAGATGTTTATGGCGGGGTGGGCGGTTGAGGCAAATTGCCTGGCGTCCGATTTTGAGCAGCCAGACACCAGGGCAATTAGAAGAGCACAGCAAGGCACGCTGCGGATCAGAGTGGCTTTGAAAACCAGTTTCATGACTGGCCAGGCTTCGGTGTGACACCTGTGTGTGTTTCTCCTTGATGCAAATCCGCTCCCTTTGTTGATTTTAATTCCCTGTAAGCCAGCCACCCTCCACCCTTCGAAATAAAGTAACTATTGTTTTGAAACTATGTATTCTTTCTTTAGTAATTAAAAAGAATCAGATAACGGACAAGGTAGCCGGGGTGTGGTGGGGGAGGAGGGAAGGACAAGGCCACATTGCTTATTGTAGCCACACTAAAAATCAAATTGTTTGAATGACAGCCTTCTGTTGCTTGGGCCATCCTCTGGAGTGGAGTGGCTGGGTGCCCGGAGCCTCCCCCTCCCTCCCCCCTCCTCCCCCCTCCCCCGGCGTGTTCTTGGGCATCTGGGTGAGGAGGCTATGGAACATGGGGAGGAGGGTAGGCGGTTATACGGTGGATGCAGTGGGGTTCTGTGCTCTTGTTGGCTTTCCTGCAGCTCCAACAGACGCTTCATCATGTCCATTTGCTCCCCCATTAGCCTGAGTATTGCGTCCTGCCTCCGCTCTTCGCGCTCACTTAATTCTTTCCTGGCATCTGCCACTGAATGCTTCCATGCATTAAGCTGTGCCCTATCAGTGCAGGAGGACTGCATGAGCTCGGAAAACATATCATTGCGAGTGCGTTTTTTTTTCACCTTCTAATCTGCGATAACCTCAGGGATGGAGATGATAGGGGGAGCGTAGAAACATTCTACACGTTACGATTCTGGGGGGACTGCATGGTCACCTGTTCTGCTGAGTTCGCCATGCTGACCAAACAGGAAATGAAACTCAAAAGATCCCGGGGCATTTCCTGTGTACCTGGCTAGTGCATTGGAGTTCAAACTGTTGTCTAGAGCAGTCACAATGGAGCACCTGGAATAGCTCCCAGAGGCCAGTACCGTTGATTTGCGTCTGCATTACCCCAAATTCGACCCAGCAAGGTCAATTTTAGCTCTACTCCCCTCATCGGGGAGGAGTACAGAAGTCGATTTTAAGAGCCCCTTAGGTCAACAGAATGGGGCAGTCATTTTAAATAGACTGAACACGGCTAAATTCAACCTAACCTCGTAGTGTAGACCAGGACTAAGAGTCGGTGCAGACAACAACTCATGGCCAGATTGCCTAGGACATTTTGGCATTGGCAAGTTGAATGAGAACAGCCAACGACTTCTTGAATTCTGCGCCCAAATCCAAATGTGCATTACTAATTCATAATTTACAGGAAAAGATTGCCACAAACTGTCATGGCGACTTCCACGGTCAGGCCAGTGGCACCCATTAGACTTTGTTATCATCAGGAGAAAAGACCTACCCTTAGTGCAGAACACTCGCATGTTCCGCAGCACTGATTGTGACACTGAACACTCCTTGATTATTAGCAGTGAAGATTACAGCCAGGAAACTACATAGAGAAAAACCTAGGAGCAAGCCCAAGATCAATGCTATTAACTCTGAAAACCAGAGGAAATGCCAGGAGTTTGTGAACTTAGCATGCATGGGAAGTCATTACCAGAGAAGGCAGGGGAATTTTTGGGAAGATTTAAGAATAACAATCCATGAAACAGCTTTAGCTACATTTAGGGATAAGAGACCATCAAAAATGACCAGTTTGAAGAAAATGAAGCAGAACTATTAGCTCTCATCAACATTAAGAACACAGCCTATCTGGATCACAACAGGAAGCCAACAGAGTATACCAAAGTGAGACTTCCACATGCAAAAACCGAGATACAACAAGCAAGCAGATGCTGTGCAAATCCTAACTGGATCAAGTTCTGTGAAGAGATACAGATAGCCTCAGATATAGGAAACCTCAAAGTCATGTATGATGGCCTGAGGAAAGCTCTAGGTCCTGCTGTCAACAAGGTTGCCCTTCTCAAATTGCACAGTGGTGAAATCATTACAGATAAAAGCAAGCAGTTGTCTCATTGGGTTGAATGCTATTTAGAGCTATATGCACAGGAAAGAAACATCACCCGCAAATCACTGGATCAAATACCAACTCTCAGGGTATGCTAGAGCTAGATGTGGAGCCCACTGTGGAAGAGCTAAGCAAGGCCGTTGATTTGCTATCAATTGGCAAGGCTCCTGAAAAAGAAGGCATCCCAGCGGAAATCCTCAAGTGCAGGAAAGACACCCTATTACCATATCTTTATCAGCTGCTACTTAAGTGCTGGAAAGAGGGAGAGGGGACCACAAGAGATGCGCAATGCAAACATCATCACTTTGTATAAAAATAAAGGTGAAAAGGGTGACTGCAACAACTACAGGGGTATCCTGCTACTACGCTTAGCAGGAAAAGCTTTTGCAAAAGTCATCTTAGTGCGCCTACAACAGCTGGTGAATTGTGTCTACCCTAAATCACAGTGCCGATTCAGGGCTGGAAGATCAACTATAGACATGATATTTTCTCTGCGTCAACTCCAAGAAACGTGCAGAGAGCAAAACCAACCATTGTACATAGCCTTTGTGGACCTAACTAAAGTATTCGGCACTAAGAGTAGCAGCCGTGTTAGTCTGTAGTCGCAAAAAAAAAAAAAAAGAGTACTTGTGGCACCTTAGAGACTAACAAATTTATTTGAGCATAAGCTTTCGTGAGCTACAGCTCACTTCATCAGAGCTGTAGCTCACGAAAGCTTATGCTCAAATAAATTTGTTAGTCTCTAAGGTGCCACAAGTACTCCTTTTCTTTTTGAAGATCTTCACACAAGATCAGATGAGAAACTATTCAACCTGTCCCAACTTAAGTCAAAGACCAAAGTCAAAAAGGTGCTAATCAGGGAACTTCTATTAGCTGATGTTGCTGCCCTCATAGCCCACAATGAAGATCTATTACAAGAACTCATGGACCGCCTTTCAAGTACCTGTCAGACATTTGCTCTTGCCATCAGCATCAAGAAAACAGTTGTAGTAGGACAGGGGGTTCCACAAGATCCTTCAATTACCTTAAGTGCAAACCAGCTAGAAGTAGTCCAAAAGTTCAGCTATTTAGGTTGTACAGTGACTACCAACCTCTCATTGGATAAAGAACTAAATGTTCTCATTGGAAAGGCTGCCATCATCTTTAGCAGACTAACTAAAAGAGCATGGAACAAATCAAACCTTACCATCAAGACCCAAATGCTAGTATACCAAGCTTGCGTCATCAGCACTCTCATGTATGGTCAGGAAACATGGACAATTTATGCTCATCAGGAGAAAAGGTTGAACAGTTTCCACTTATGCTGTTTATGCTGCATACTCAACACCAAATGGCAAGATAAAGTCACCAATGCAGAGGATCTTCAAAGGGCAAATTTACCAACTGTGACAGCCCTGCTCAAGCGAAGACGACTGCGCTGGCTGGGCCATCTGAGTAGGTTGGAAGGTGGATGCATACCCAAGGACGAGATCTACGAGGAGCTATCAGAGGGAACAAGAACAGGACATCCCAAGCTTTGCTATAAAGACATATGCAAGTGAGATATGAAGGAATTTGAAATTGATCCTGACTAATGGGAAATCTTGGCAAGTGATTGTAACAAGTGGCGCCATCGTCTCCGTCAGGGTATCAAAGTCCATGTTGGGAGCTGGCTCCTACAGCTTGAGGAGAAAAGAGCCAGTAGGAAGCAAGCAGCTCCCAACTAAGATGTATACATTTACAGTAACTGCCAAAGATCATGCAAATCTCGGCTTGGCCTATTCAGTCACATGAGACATTGCAAACCATCTACATCATAGGCTGCAATTCCCACCGTGTCTCACAGATGAAAGGATGCCAGCAACAGAAGTTGATTGGTATTGTACTACTTTAAAAAAAAAAAGAAGTCTGACATTTGTTGTCATTTGCACTTGCATGTGGCAAATACCTTAATAAAACAGTATATGAAGTTAGGTACTTTTTCCAATTTCAGTCTAGTAGATCTGGTAAATGCTCTGTATTTATTTGCAATAAAAGCTTGAAATCTCAAATCTGTTATCCATTCTGTATGCCAGTGGATCTACTGCAGTATTCTGTTAGCATACAATATAAGCAAAGCCTCAGTAGCTACACTTAATAGTACCAAGAATCCACTATGGGCTTTCTTCTTCCTCTACTGAAGTAACTGTTAATGTAACCTGTGCTGCTGAAGAGCCATTGTTATTTAAACAATATTTACTTTGTCATACTCCCCTTGTGTCTGCATAAAGCCACCCTAAACTTCTCTCCAGAGTGCCTCTGTGTGGTAACGTTTAGGGAAACTGGTAGTGACTCAGGAAAAGGAGAGACAAGAAAAGTAGCTCTGACCCAAGCACTGATCTTATTATGCAAGCTGATCATTAAAGCTAGTGCCAGGGAACATGTGAATTTATAGCTGGCTAATAATTGTAGCTGATTGTCCAGTTTCTTTGAAAAACAAATTTCAGGCTCGCAATCTAGTCCAAAGTATTCCACCTGTGCACTGGTTATACTGTTGTACATGTGCAGTCCACCCCATAGAACTTGGTTTTTGTTTGCATTACTTAAAGTAGTTGTGACTTGTATTTATTGGATATTATTTCACAACAGAATTCTTTGCAGCCTGGTATACTCTGTTTTAATTATAGTGGAACCTGATGATTTTATTTTTTAGATTTTCGGTCACAAGGCAGGTTTTTTTTCCATAGTAGCCCACTGCTAATAAAAATTGCATGTATAAAGCCGTAGGGCAATAGGTCTGAAATAAAATAATGAATTAGTAACAAAATATCCTATGGTTGGCTTGGGGAAATGAGTATTGGTGGCTGGGGATGCGGAGTTGCCTCTATGTAGCTGGCTTGAATTTGGCATGCTTGGTAATTGCTGAGAAGTCATTATCATCTGACAGCTGATGAGTGGCTTATGTGAAATGAGTAGGTGTTTCAATCCAAAAATCACTAATGGACGAGTTCCACATAACAAAAAACTGCCATCAAAATTGGCATTTATTAGTACCTTTCTTGGCACTTAAGCAGAGAAGTCAAAGACTGAACAGGCATGGAGACTGTTCCCTGAAAGAATTGTTATCTGCAGAACAGAGTTCAGGGACATACATGTCAGGGGAGTGCGGGAAAGTTTGTATTACCATTCCTTGTGCTGTAACTGTTGTGTAGATAAAGAGATCAATTCACTTTTCCGGGTTGTTAATCTGGAGTCTTTCCTAAACATCAAATTTACTTTAAAACATGCAATCCTAATACTGTGTTTTATTTATTGTATTTCTTATTATTTAATACTTTGCAAGGGTGATTTTGTAGCTGTTTATCTTAGTAATTTGATAGTTTTTCCTATGCATTGTTTGTTTCAGTCCAAAAATTTTGCAAAAAAACACCAATTAATCCCAACAACCCACTCCAAGAATGGTTCAATTGTTTTATAGCTGCGAAGTATTGACTTTGGTTCCATAAATAGGTTTGTTCAGACATATTATTATTTAAAAAGTAACTGAATATCATTTGTGTTTATATAAGAAAACATATTTATAGGTAGTTTTCTGTCAACGTTGTTTCACTCTATTTAAACGTACTGCTATTTAGTAACCTGTGGTTGGGTTTTGTCTGGTAGAATCTCTATATGTAATGTTTGAGATTTTGTTTGTTTGTTTCTGTTTTTAGCCTGAACACACCACCTGGAACAAAAATCAAGCTGTCAGGAATTGTTGAAGTGAAAAATGGATTCCTGCTTTTGGATGACAGTAACACTGTTGTTCTCGGCGGTGAAGTGGATCATCTTATAGAAAAGTGGGAGTTACAAAGGGTGAGGTAGCATCACTGTGAATGCTTGTCTTACAGGAGGTTAATTATATATAACTTCTGCAAGCTAATTGTGACTAATAAAATGTTAGAAGTTTTTATACAATAATAGTATTTTAAATGCAAATATTTAGAACTTCGCTGCCCAAGTTATTGTTATGGGTAAAGCCAAATCACTGTAATTAAATGTAATATTTTATGCTGCCGTTCAGATGCTGCCCATGCAGAAATAAGTGAAAACTTTTGAGCAACAAATGATTCATTTTTTATTGTGCAGAATTTTAAATTTAAAATGTGGGTTAAAAATTATATTGGCCAGCAAGCTGTTTTTAGCTAATCATTCTCTTCACCTGAAGCAGGTATGCGGCCATCTGTCTGTTGCAATGTATTTAAGCGTGGTGGTGATTGGCAGGATGGTGGTTGTGGTTTCCCTGACCAGTGCATATAGATTTTTTTTTTCTTGCAACAGAATTTTAAAATAAAAGATTTTCAGTTGTAGTCTGTAAGCATACTTTTATGTCAGCTATGCTTAAACATAATTTTTGCTTATGTGTCAACAGTAGTATAAATAAGGCTGCAGTCACGTAAGATGAACTGAAGGTGTTGAGAGCTTTTAAAAATCTTTGTGATTTCTTTAATTTCATTCACTCCACTCTAATATGGCCAAATTAGGAGAGCATATCAGTGGAGAAAATGTTATAGGCTGGCTATTTTCTTCTCCAATATTAATGATAAGACAAAGCAATGATGATTATTCCCAGAGTAGGAAACTTTGGACTTGTGACAACGTTCTAGCCTATTGATTGATTTCTGTTATACTAAATGATGTAGATTGTCGCTTTGCCAGATGGATTTAGGGACCATTGAGTGATATTTGTTCACTGAATTATCTTAAATATTTAATGGTTCAGAATGTAGACCGATTGCATATGTCAACCAATCAAAGAGCTTCTTACCCATGAGCATTATTTTCAACAGACACTAATTTTGGCAAAAGTATTCTTTGCTATTGTTGAAACTATCTTTGGTCTTAGTATGGGAAGTGTTTTTTTTTTTTTTAAGTATTTTGGACAAACTCAATTATAATTGATTTGAATGATTTTGACTTATAAAAACACACGAATAAAGAAAATGTGTGTTAACATCTCTTTTTGTGCTCCGGTAATTGAAAAATAGTTGTAAAAAAATCAATATAATCTGTAAACTGTGTAGGTATCCTTAAGCTATGCTGCCTTCATACAAATAATGTCCGAAATGCTAAATCAAATTGTGTAATCTCATGTCCTGTGCATCTCCAAATCTGGTGTCATAAAGAGAAGAGAATTCCAAAGGTAAGGGTTGTCAGGTGTAGAGCTCCACTAATATCCTTGAAAATTCAGCTCTGGGGCCGACAGCAAAATAATTTCATTCATAAAATCAACAGGCCCAGCTTGACAAAGGCCTGGCTGGGATGATTTAGTTGGGGTTGATCCTGCTTTGAGCAGGGGGTTGGACTAGATGACCTCCTGAGGTCTCTTCCAACCCTAATCTTTTATGACTCCATGAAAGTTTGCAGATGACACAAATGTGGGGAGTGGTAAATAACGAAGAGGGCAGGTCACTGATTTAGAGCAATCTGGATCTCTTGGCAAACTGTGCACAAACAAACAATATGCATTTTAATACAGCTAACTGTAAGTGCATGCGAGAATGTAGGCCATACTTACAGTATGGAGGACTCTATCCTTCAAAGGAATGACTCTGAAAAAGATTTGGAGATCGTCTTGGATAATCAGGTTAACATGACCTCCCAGTGTGATGCTGTGTTCAAAAGGGCTAATGTGATCCTGGGATGCATGAACAGGGGAATCTGGAGTAGCAACAGAGAGGTTATTTTACCTCTGTGTTTGGCACTGGTGTGACCACTGCTGGAATACTGTGTCCTGTTCTGGTGCCCACAACTCAAGAATGATGTTTATAAACTGGAGAGTGTTCAGAGAAGATCCAAGAAAATGATTAAAGAACTAGAACACATGCCTTATAGTGATAGACTCAAGTAGCTCAATCTATTCAGTTTAACAAAGAGAAGGTTAAGGGGTGAGTTTACTACAGGCTGTAAGTTCCTATATGGAGAACAAATATTTAATAATGGGCTCTTCAGTCTAGCAGAGAAAGGTATAACATGATCCAGTGGCTGGAAGTTGAGGCTAGAGAAGTTCAGACTGGAAACAAAGTGTAAATTTTTAACAGCAAGGGTAGTTAACCATTGGAACAATTTACCAAGGGTTGTGGTAGAATCTCCATTTCTGGCCATTTTAAAATCAGGATTGGATGTTTGTCTAAAAGCTATGCTTCAGAAATCATTTTGGGGAAGTTCTATGGCCATTATACAGGACATCAGACTAGATGGGCACAATGGCCCCCTCTGGCCTTGGGATCTATGAATTGAGGATAGAGGCTCTCTGTTCCTGTGCTCAGCCACACCCTGGTCTAGCCTGGGGCAGGTGGGAACAGCCAGTATATGGAAAGTCCAGCTTTGCTCTAGTATCCCTGGGATGGAGCTTGCTCAGAAATTCTGTTTCTATGGGGATGGCCCACATGCAGTTCTGTCACAAGTAGCAGCTGAGAGAGGATAGAGTTTGCTCAGTTGCTTTGTGGGGATGGTGTCTATGCAGTGTTATCAGCACTGGGAGCTGAGAGAGGCTGGAGTATGCTCAATGAGGATGAGATCTTCTGAAAATTTAGCTGCTAAAATCAAAGTGTGTTGTGTGAACATAAGAACATAACGTAAGAACGGCCATACTGGGTCAGACCAAAGGTCCATATAGCCCAGTATTCTGACTTCTGACAGTGGCCAATGCCAGGTGTTTCAGAGGGAATGAACAGAACAGATCAAGTGATCCATCCCCTGTCACCCATTCCCAGCTTATGTGAACTGTGATCCTTAACAGTTTTATCCTGGTTGCCATCATTTTCTCTTGGTGTCCATGTTCTATGCCAGGGATCAACAACTTTTGGCATGCCGCCATTTATAGGAAAAAAATTTTAACATGAGAACTAATGAAAATTTGATGGCTGTCTGGTGTCTTCTGTATGTCACCATTTTGATGTCACTCAAGAGCTATATTGTAGCGAAGTTAATGTATGCCCTTCTGCTTTGCTTTTTTACAGTGTGTAAAAACCCACCACAGGAGCATATTTTCCTGTACAAAAGTTCCCCAGTTCTTCCACAGCTATCCCAGTGGCCCTGTTAGATTCCTTACTGAGGAGGAGATAGTCCACAAGTGTAAATAAATACATTGTGTAATCATTGGCCATCTGCAGATTTTCTGATCTCTGTGATATTGTTACTACAATGATGAAAGAGCTGCACTACAAGAGAACCTCTGAAAGGGCTTAATCTGTACACAATAAATGGAAATCTCAGCAGTGGTGAAGTGTTTTGGAAATGCAGGAGCTCTTGGTCAGCCTTTTGAAATAAATAGGGAGTGGGTTTTGCTGAGGAGAGAAAATAGGAAAAACATTTATCAAAATGCAATAAACTGAATTTTCTACACATTCAGCTTGATCAAAACCTCTTCTCTCTTTCAACTCTTTCATCAGTACATTTGTTGTACAGCACCCCATGGCATGGTTTTATTATTAGTCATAGACACTGAGCTCAAAAAAGTAAAATCCATATGCAGGTAAGATAAGAAAACATTTTTCATATACTTAGATTGTAAGAGCTGTGGGTAGGGATCATTTTTGATCTACATGTGTATGATGTGCAGCACAATGGGTCTTCTGTCCATGATTAGGGCCTTTAGGTGCTACTTTATTAATTTTCAAAAGGAAAATGGTTTCAGCTGTCGAAAGAAAGTGGCCTGGGTCTTTCCAGCTCCTTGCTCTTCCATACCCAATCTGTGCTGCTTGTCATCATGGCCAGAATATAAGCAGACAGGCACATAAGGCTCCAACTGTCCTTTATTGATATAATAATACTCTGATGAGGTCAAACTAGAAGATTATAAGGTCTCTTCTGGCTTTAATATCAAAGAAAATTCTGTAAATAACTCTTTCTATACGAAGAGTGTACTCTATAATAACCCAACCTGAATTTTGGATTTTTTCCTCCAAATGAACACAGCTCCAGAAACAGAAGCTGCTAGAAGCTAGTCCAATGTGTTTATTTTCTAGTGAGAGCAAGAACTACTTGTATCTACATCTCATATGCCTGCAAAGGCGAGGGAGTGGGGAGAGAGATTATTTTGTTAATCCCCTTGTCGGCAGGAGAAAGGTCCAGTGGTTAGAACACATGTTTAGGAAGTGGGAGACATGGGTTCAGTTCCCAGCTCTGTCATGGACTTTCTGTGTGACCTTGGGCAAGTCACTTAGCCTCTGTGCCTCAGTTCCCCATCTGTAAAATGGAGATTATAATGTTTCACCTACAGAGATGTTGGGAATACGTATTTGAAAGATTATGAAGCACTTTGAGATCTACCAGTGAAAAGCACTGCAGTATAATTAGTTATCAGAATTCCCTTTATCCAAAAATCCTAGGTATCTAAATCCACAGTGTGTCCCTCATGTACCCCTATGCTAATTAATCACTTGGTAATAACATCTCAATTAGCCTATTAGGGCCTGTGCACTGTATTTGGCAGCAAGCTTCCCACCCTTGGCCCACAGACTTGTGCTAGCAAGGTTCAAGCTAGCATTTTAAAAATAGTTGTGTACACAGTACTTTGACATTGCAGCTTGGGCTGGAGAACAGGCTCTCAAGCCTACCCCTTTCCAGGCCTCAGACCATGAGCTTCAGCCTGAGCTGCAATGTTTAAACAGCAGTTTTTAGAGTGCAAGCGCAAGCTGTGCTCAAGTCTGTGGATCCAGGCCTGGAGGCTCATTCCCAGATGAAGTGTACACATGCCCTTAGGGCGGGGTGGGCAAACTTTTTGGCCCGAGGGCCACATCTGGGTATGGAAATTTATATGGCGGACTATGAATGCTCATGAAATTGGAGTTGGCACGCGTGAGGAGGTGAGGGCTCTGACTGGGGGTGTGGGCTCCAGGGTGTACAGGCCAGAAATGAGTTCAGGGTGCAGGAGGGGGCTGTGGGCTGGGGCAGGAGGTGTGGGGTTGGGCTGGGGATGAGGGGTTTGGAGTGTAGGAGGGGGATCAGGGCTGGGGCAAGGGGTTGGGGCACCGGGGGTGGCTTAGGGCTCCAGGCGGCACTTACCTCAAGTGGCTCCCGGAAGAAGGAGCATGTCGACCCTACGCAGAGGTGCGGCCAAGAGGCTCTGCTCCGCACTGCCCCATCCATAGGCTCTGCCCCTGCTGTGGTTCCCGGCCAATGGGAGCTGCGGGGGCAGCACTTGGGGCAGGGGCAGCATGCAGAGTGGAGCCCCCTGGCTGCCCCTACGCATAAGAGCTGGAGAGGGGTCACATTGCTGGTTCTGGGAGCCGCGCAGAGCAGCTCCCAATGCTGCTCCCCGGCTGGAGCGCCGGAGCAGGGTAAGCCCCAGATCCCGCTCCGCAGCGGGAGCTCAAGGGCCGGATTAAAATGGCTGGTGGACAGATGCGGGCTGTAGCTCACTAATTTATGGCTTTGCATTTGTATAGGGTCTTGAGCAGTTACCTGCAGTTACTGAGACATAATGCTCTTACAGGAGCTTGCTAGGTCTACGTCAGTGAAACTGCAGTGCAAAATAGAACTTCTGTTTATCTGGACACATGGTTATCAGAGAGTTTTGGATGTCCCCCAGGACATTCAGATAAACGGAAGCCTACTGTGTACAAGAAATAAATATTATTATATTTATTAAGGTAACAGGAAAATGCAGAGGAATAAAAGATGGCTGAAGGGTGCATGCCTTATATCTATTATGTATATTTCCAAGTTAGAAAAATAAGTGGGGTTGGGGGAGTGAAGGAGGAAAAAAAAATCATCTCCTTCTTTGGGGTGATGTGTTGAACAGCTCACAAACACATAATAGGAAAACGAGTCCCTGTTCTGAAGAAATTACAATATAAGTAAACAAAACAGTGAGAAATGAGCGAAGGGATCCGAGCAAGGTAAGTTTGGCGTGTGTTTTGATGGGTGTGTGTATTTTTTATAATTTTGTAATGAAATTTTCTATTACATTTTTTACTCCTTGTGATAGCGCGGCAATCTGCACCTCCTATCTGGAGTGGCCCACAACTGTGAGTGCCTACCTCAGGGCAGAAATAATTAGACATGCAATAGCATATAGTAGACTGTGTTACAAAGGAAACATTTAGCTTGCTGTGCTATAAATACCTCTCTTCTTATGTTCTAGAAAATTGTTACCATTTCAGGATGATAAAGTAAATGTTATGATAAGGTAAATCTTCTCCTATAAAAGTTGAATGTATAATAATTGGACATCAGTGAGGTATATGATACATGGAATACAGAGGCTTATTTCTGATAGCCATCTTAGGCCTTGTCTACACGGGGTGGGGGGATATCTATCTAAGGGTACGTCTACAGTACGAAATTATTCTATTAAAATTTTCGGGAGCTATTTTATACATTTGGTCTTCTGTGTCCCCACTAAAGCGCGTGAATTCGGCAGATTGCATCCACAGTACCAAGGCTAACATCGAATGTTGGAACGGTGCACTGTGGGTAGCTATCCCACAGTTCCTGCAGTCTCTGCTGCCCATTGGAATTCTGGGTTAAGCTCCCAGTGCATGATGGGGCAAAAACATTCTCGCGGTTGTTTCTGGGTGTGTGTCGTCAGAAAGCTACGGCAGACAATTGTTTCGCGCCTTTTTGGCATGCAGATGCCATCCTGCTTTCAGCAGACAGTGCACTGCTGCTCTCCTGCTACTATGAATCCACCTCTCCAACTCAACTCTGCTCAGTCATCATGAACCGAGCAGCACAGCTTCCACCACCAACTCTGCTCTCCCGCTATTGCCACGCTTCCGAGCTTCTCCCTGTTGTCTGTCCTGGGCTACCACCTCCGTGAAAGCCACAGAAGACAACCATTTTCAGCCTTTGTTCGGCTACCGTGAATCAAACAGCACAGCTTCCGCTGCCACTCTGCTCTCCTATGTTTCGTGCTCTTTTTCCAGGATTACCCGTGCAGGCGCCATAGCCATGGAGCCTGATCAGATCTCCACTGCAGTTTTGACCATTGTAAATACCTCACGCATTATCCAGCAGTATGTGCAGTACCTGCAAAACGGCGCGGAAGCGGCAACAGCGCGATTACTATAGTGATGAGGACATGGACACAAACGGCATGGCATGTGGCAATTGGGAGATCATGCTGCTGTTGGGCCAGGTTCATGCTGTGGAATGCCGATTCTGGGCCCGGGAAACAAGCACAGACTTGTGGGACCGCGTAGTGTTGCAGGTCTGGGATGATTCCCAGTGGCTGAGAAACTTTCGTATGCGTAGGGCCACTTTCATGGAACTTTGTGACTTGCTGTCTCCTGCCCTGAAGCACAAAGACACCAAAATGAGAGCAGCCCTCACAGTTGAGAAGCGAGTGGCCGTAGCCCTGTGGAATCTTACAACGCCCGACGGCTACCGGTCAGTCGGGAATCCGTTTGGAGTGGGGAAATCTACTGTGGGGGTTGCTGTACTGTAAGTATCCAACACAATCATTGACCAGCTGCTATCAAGGGTAGTGACTTTGGGAACTGTGCAGACCATTGTGGATGGTTTTAATGCGCTGGGGTTCCCTAACTGCAGCGGGCAACAGATGGAATGCATATCCCTATCTTGGCCCCAGAACACCGGAGCTGCCAGTACATAAACCGCAAGGGGTACTTTTCCATGGTGCTTCGAGCACTGGTGGATCACAAGGGACGTTTCATCAACATCAACGTGGGATGGCCGGGAAAGGTGCATGTCGCTTGCATCTTCAGGAACTCTGGTCTGTTTGAACAGCTGCAGGAAGGAACTTACTTCCCAGACCGGAAAATTATTGTTGGGGATGTTGAAATGCCTATAGTTATCCTCGAGGACCCAGCCTACACCTTAATGCCCTGGCTCATGAAGCTGTACACAGGTACCCTGGACAGTAGTAAGGAGCTGTTCAACTATAGGCTGAGCAAGTGAAGAATGGTGGTAGAATGTGCGTTTGGACGTTTGAAAGCACGCTGGCACAGTTTACTGACTCGATTAGACCTCAGCACAACCAGTAATCCAATTGTAATTGTTGCTTGTTGTGTGCTCCACAATATGTGTGAGAGTAAGGGGGAGACATTTATGGCGGGGTGGGAGGTTGAAGCAACTCGCCTCATCGCCAGTTTCGCACAGCCAGACAAGAGGGCAATTAGAAGAGCACAGCAGGGTGTGCTGCACATCAGAGAAGCTTTGAAAGCCAGTTTCATGGCTGGCCAGGGTACGGTGTGAGTGTTGTTTGTTTCTCTTAGTTACCTGCCCCCTATAAATATATGAAAGGAAATAAAGTCGCAATTGTTTAAAAACCGTTCTTTACTATTTGTTGCACAAAACATTGAGAGAAATCAGAAGCTAGATGGGGGAGGGGGGGTATTGGGTTATGGGGGTGGAGGAGGAGGGAAGGACAAGTCCAGAAACCAAATCAAAATTTAGAATATACCAGCTTTCTGCTGCTTGTGCAATCCTCTGGGGTTGACTGTGTGGGTCTCCATACCCCCCCCCCCCACCCCATGTTTTTGGGCGTCTGGGTGAGGAGGCATTAGATCCACTATACAGCGGAGTTTGTCAGTTTGCTCCCCCATGAGCTTGACCATAGCATCCTGCCTGCTCTCATCGCACACGTCCCTCCTCTCTTCGTATTCATGTAACGCTTTACGTGACTCCGCAATTGTTTGCCTCCACGCATTCAACTGGGCCCTATCAGTGCGGGAGGACTGCATGAGCTTGGCAAACATGTCGTCCCGAGATCATTTTTTCCACCTTCTAATCTGGACCAGCCTCTGGGACGGAGTAGATAGGGAACACATTGAAACATTTGCACCTGTTGCATGAGGAGAAAAAGGGAGGGTAGTATTTTAAAAGATACATTTTAGAGAACAAAGGGGACACTATTTCTCAGTGAAACAGGAACTTCATAGTACACAGCACATGTTCTTTCTGTACAAGGTCTCATTTTGCCTCTTATGCTGAAGTGCCTGCCACTTTGGTGTGAGTAAGCCATCACATGCTGCCAGGCAACAGAATTCAGCTTGCAGGCAGCCTGCAGGCTCTCTGAGATGATCGCTTCACACAACACCCTCCCCCTCCACACACACACCCACTGCGGGGCTCCGATGAGGCTCTGAGCAGGGATGAGCCCTTTAAACTAAACGCAAACAGCCTAGCGTGGCAGGGTCTCCCCCCACCGCGTGGCTCTGATCAAGCTCTCACTCACCAGAAGTGCCTTCTTCAGGGTCATGGTCGGGGAGCATCTTTGGGAGTAGGGGGAGGCTATTGGCTCCAGCATTAAGAATAGTTCCTGGCTAAGGGGGAAAACAGATTCCCCACTTGCCGCGTGTGCACTGTCCTCCTCCTCATCCTCCTCGCTCCGTGCTACTCCCCCCTTGCAGGTATCCACGGACAGTGTTCGGGTAGTGGTGTCATCACCCCCCATAATTGCATGCAGCTCACAGTAGAAGCAGCATGTATGCGGCTGTGACCCATAGCGCCCGTTTTCCTCCCTGGCTTTTTAGTACGCTTGCCTGAGCTCCTTGATTTTTGTACGACACTGTTCTGTGTCACTGGAGTAGCCTCTTTCCGTCATGGCCCTGGAGACTTTAGTGTACGTATTTCCGTTCCTTTTTTTGGAACGTAGTTTTGCCATAACAGATTCGTCTCCCCAACATGCAGTGAGATCCAGTACCTCCCGTTTGGACCATGCTGGAGCTCGTCTGCGAATCCGGGACTGCATGGTCTCTTGAGATGGTGGACTCTGCATGGTCGCCTGTGCTGATGGTGACCAAACAGGAAATTCAAAAGTTCCCAGTGCTTTTACTGCCTACCTGGCTAGTGCATCGGCGTTCAGAGTGTTGTCCAGAGCGGTCACAAGGGAGCATTCTGGGATAGCTCCCGGAGGCCAATATCGTCGAATTGCGTCCACAGTACCTGTAACCCGGAACTGCGATCTCGATTTTCACACTACTCCACTTGCCAAGGTGGAGTACAGAAATCGGAGTAAAGAGCCCTTTAAATCGAAAAAACTGGTTTGGTCGTGTGGACGGAACCAGTTTTATTTCGAGGTAACTTGGATAATTCCGAAATAACCACGTACTATAGAGCAGGCCTAAATTACGCAACTTCAGCTACATGAATAATGTAGCTGAAGTCGACGTACTTAGATCTACTTATTGCGGTGTATTCACTATGGTAGGTTGACTGCTGATGCTCCCCGTCAACTCTGCCTACGCTTCTCGCTCTGGTGGAGTACCTGAGTCGACGGGAGAGCGCTCGGTGGTCAATTTATCGCATCTTCACTAGATGCGATAAATCAACCCCCGCTGGATCAATCGCTCTGGAGGTAAGTGTAGATATGACGTAAGTAACTTGCAACAAAGGGCAGTAGGTTCTAATATAAAGAAGCACAAGTTTCAAATACATAAAGGAATGAATATTTTTTTCCTAGCACATGAAATTGGACACAGATAAACAACAAGGAACGTTCTGTTTCATTCTATCATTGATAACTTAGTGGATTTTATAAGTTATACAGTATTACATATGTAAGTACACATCAATTTTTAATCAAAATGATCTCTCCTGTTTCTGTCAAAATAATTTCCTTTCCTAGTTGTTTATAGTAGACTATAGGAGGTTGTATGTATGCACATTGATTTCCAGCCTCTGGTGATCCACTTTTCTTCTGTCGGTAGGAATGTGAAATTGAATTTAATGCTCTGTTTAGTGGGAGGATACAAATCTTAATCTAATCTCTGACAAGAGAAAATAAACTTCCAGGTTCAAAGATGTTGGAAAGATGCTAGAAATATTTTCAAAAAGTTCTTGTTTTATATTACATATTGTAATACATACTATTCAGTGGTGATGTCTGGGGGTTAAATCCAGTAAAGTAAGACCCTAGCGTGAAAGTCGGCTGAGCAACAGTATCATGGGCTCTGTCCTTAAGTGTTTACTTGTCTGTCTGAGTGATTTGCTACTTTCAAATGCTTCTCAATGAATCAGTCTTGAGGAGTGCTGGAAGCTTTTATTTTCATCAAACAAATCAGTAATTGTGTTTTCCATTGCAAGTGGGGTTCCTATAGAAGGCAATGATTTGGCAGTTGCATATACTGAGTTATTTGGTATCTCATGTAATCCAGAAATGCTGTTATTACTTGACGGTGTTCTAAAAAAGTGGGTCAGATTTAATCTTAAGGGTACTTTTAAAAGTCTTTATAATTATGGTCCAAAAATCTACACTTATGCTATATTCAGGATGCTGTCAGCACTCTAGTGTTGAAGAGAGAAGTCATTTTATTTTTTCAGCAGTGGAGTTGTCTTTTTGAGCTACTGTTGATTTTCTTCCTGTTCCACCCATGTGACTTGCGAGTTCCTGGCTTCATTAATAATCAAATATAGATACTACGGTCAGAAGGGACCATTATGATCATCTAGTCTGACCTCCTGCACAACGCAGGCCACAGAGTCTCACCCATCCACTCCTGCAAAAAACCACACCTATGTCTGAGCTGTTGAAGTCCTCAAATCATGGTTTAAAGACTTCAAGGAGCAGACAATCCTCCAGTAAGTGACCCGTGCCCCATGCTACAGAGGAAGGTGAAAAACCTCCAGGGCCTCTTCCAATCTGCCCTGGAGGAAAGTTCCTTCCCGACCCCAAATATGGCGATCAGCTAAACCCTGAGCATATGGGCAAGATTCACCAGCCAGATACTACAGAAAATTCTTTCCTGGGTAACTCAGATCCCACCCCATCTAAATCCCATCACAGGCCATTGGGCCTATTTACCATGAATATTTAAAGATCAATTAATTACCAAAATCATGTTATCCCATCATACCATCTCCTCCATAAATTTATCAAGTTTAATCTTAAAGCCAGATAGATCTTTTGCCCCCACTGCTTCCCTTGGAAGGTTATTCCAAAACTTCACTCCTCTGATGGTTAGAAACCTTCGTCTAATTTCAAGTCTAAACTTCCTGGTGGCCAGTTTATATCCATTTGTTCTTGTGTCCACATTGGTGCTGAGCTTAAATAATTCCCCTCCCTCTCCGGTATTTATGCCTCTGATATATTTATAGAGAGCAATCATATCTCCACTCAACCTTCTTTTGGTTAGGCTAAACAAGCCAAGCTCTTTGAGTCTCCCTTCATAAGACAGGTTTTCCATTTCTCGGATCATCCTAGTAGCTCTTCTCTGTACCTGTTCCAGTTTGAATTCATCCTTCTTAAACATGGGAGACCAGAACTGCACACAATATTCCAGATGAGGTCTCACCAGTGCCTTGTAAAAAGGTACTAAAACCTCCTTACCTCTACTGGAAATACCTCTCCTGATGGATCCCAAGACCGCATTAGCTTTTTTCACAGCCATATCACATTGGCGGCTCATAGTCGTCCTATGATCAACCAATACTCCAAGGTCCTTCTCCTCCTCCGTTACTTCTAATTGATGCACCCCCAGTTTATAACAAAAATTCTTGTTATTAATCCCTAAATGCATAACCTTACACTTCTCACTATTAAATTTCATCCTATTACTATTACTCCAGTTTACGAGGTCATCCAGATCCTCCTGTATGATTTCCCGGTCCTTCTCTAAATTGGCAATACCTCCCAGCTTTGTATCATCCGCAAACTTTATTAGCACACTCCCACTTTTTGTGCCGAGGTCAGTAATAAAAAGATTAAATAAGATTGGTCCCAAAACCAATCCTTGAGGAACTCCACTGGTAACCTCCCTCCAGCCTGACAGTTCACCTTTCAGTAGGACCCGTTGTAGTCTCCCCTTTAACCAGTTCCTTATCCACCTTTCAATGTTCATATTGATCCCCATCTTTTCCAATTTAACTAATAATTCCCCATGTGGCACGGTAACAAATGCCTTATTGAAATCTAGGTAAATTAGATCCACTGCGTTTCCTTTGTCTAAAAAATCTGTTACTTTCTCAAAGAAGGAGATCAGGTTGGTTTGGCACGATCTACCTTTTGTAAAACCATGTTGTATTTTGTCCCATTTACCATTGACTTCAATGTCCTTAACTACTTTCTCCTTCAAATTTTTTTCCAAGACCGTGCATACTACAGATGTCAAACTAACAGGCCTGTAGTTACCCGGATCACTTTTTCCCCCTTTCTTAAAAATAGGAATTATGTTAGCAATTCTCCAATCACAGGGTACAACTCCTGAGTTTACAGATTCATTAAAAATTCTTGCTAATGGGCTTGCAATTTCGGGTGCCAATTCCTTTAATATTCTTGGATGATTATCTGGGCCCCCCGATTTAGTCCCATTAAGCTGTTTGAGTTTCGTTTCTACCTCAGATATGGTAATATCTACCTCCATATCCTCATTCCCATTTGTCATGCTATCATTATCCCTAAGATCCTCTTTAGCCTTATTAAAGACTGAGGCAAAGTATTTGTTGAGATATTGGGCCATGCCTAGATTATCCTTAACCTCCCCTCCATCCTCGGTGTTTAGCGGTCACACTTCTTTCTTTGTTTTCTTCTTATTTATATGACTATAGAACCTTTTGCTATTGGTTTTAATTCCCTTTGGAAGGTCCAACTCTACTTGACTTTTAGCCCGTCTCACTTTATCCCTACATGTTCTGACCTCAATAAGGTAGCTTTCCTTGCTTTCCTCCCATCTTCCACTCCCTGTATGCTTTCTGCTTTTTCTTAATCACCTCTCTGAGATACTTGTTCATCCAGCTTCGTCTACAACTCCTGCCTATGAATTTTTTCCCCTTTCTTGGGATGGAGGCTTCCGATAGCTTCTGCAGCTTTGATTTAAAGTAATCCCAGGCCTCCTCTACCTTTAGATCCATAAGTTCTTCAGTCCAATCCACTTCCCTAACTAATTTCCTTAATTTTTGAAAGTCAGCCCTTTTGAAATCAAAAACCCTAGTTGCAGATTTATTTTTGTTAATCCTTCCGTTCAGTTTGAACTGAATTAGCTCATGATCACTTGAACCAAGATTATCCCCTACAACCATTTCTTCTATGAGTTCCTCACTACTCACCAAAACCAAATCTAAAATGGCATCCCTTCTAGTCGGTTCAGCAACTACTTGATGAAAGAATCCATCAGCTATCACTTCTAGGAAAATCGGAGCCCTATTATTATTACTAGCACTCGTCCTCCAGTCTATATTTGTGAAGTTAAAGTCTCCCATGATCACGCAGTTTCCATTAGTATTTACTTTATTAAAAACATTAAAAAGGGCTCCATCCATATCCAAATTAGATCCCGGCTGTCTATAGCACACCCCAAGCACTATTGCAGGGGCGGCTTTAATAGTTTTCTTCCCCAATGTAATTTTTGCCCAGACGGACTCTGTCTTATCCATTCCATCACTTCTTATTTCTTTACATTCTACCTCATCCTTGATATACAATGCTACTCCACCACCTTTACCTTTATTTCGGTCTTTCCTAAACAGCACATACCCTTCAATACCTGTAGTCCAGTCATGACTACTATTCCACCATGTTTCTGTTATCCCTATCATATCTGGTTTCACTTCCTGCACCAGTAGCTCTAGTTCCTCCATTTTGTTACCTAGGCTCCTTGCATTGGTGTACAAACATCTTAATTTTTGCTGTTTGGCCTCGCTCACATCCTGTACCCTATTAGGCACGGTCATTCTACAGCCAGTATAACCTATTAGACTGTTATCCACACTGCCCTTCCTCTTTATATACATTCTCCTACCCATGGCTGTATCCTTTCTTACTTCGTTTTCTTCCCTCTCAATGCTAAAATCTGGCGTGGAGATTACCTGGACATCTCCCCCAGATTCCTAGTTTAAAGCTCTCTTAATCAGTTGTGCCAGCCTCCATCCTAGAAGTCTATTTCCTTTCCTACTCAGATGAAGTCCATCCCGAGACAACTGTCCTCTGTCCATGAATGCCTGCCAGTGGCCATACATCCCAAAGCCCTCCTTATCACACCACTGCCTAAGCCATCTGTTGATAGTCATAATCTTGTCACACCTTTGTTGCCCTTCTCTAGGAACAGGCAGAATCCCACTAAAGATCACCTGAGCCTCAATTTCCTTAAGCGTCTTCCCCAGCCTAGCATAGTGTCCCTTAATACTTTCCAGCGAGAATCTAGCCGTATCATTTGTTCCCACATGAAGGATAATTAGGGGATTCTTTCCTGCTCCCTTTAGGATCCTTTTCAACCTCAGGTCTACATCCCATATCTTAGCACCCGGAAGACAGCACACCCTTCTATTCTCTGGATCAGCTCTGGTTACAGGCCTGTCTATTCTTCTCAGTAAAGAGTCCCCGATCACATAGACCTGCCTTTTCCTGGTGACGGTGCTATTCTCCACTCTATCCCCTGTTCCCTCTGGCTGCAAGTTCTTTCCATTCCTATTCTCCCTTGTAATCCTCTTCAACCCATCCTGTATCCTCCTGGGGCTCATATTTGGTGTAGTCTCCATTGACTCTTCCCCTTTTCCTATAGGACTAGCCACTCTTCTCTTCTTCCTTGACCTTCTACCTTCAGCGACTACCTGCTGAGCCCCTTCTTCATTTTCCAACTCTGCAAACCTGTTCTTGAGCTCTATTTCTCCTTCACTAGCCCGTCTTTTCCTCTGCCTGGTTCTTTTAGTCTCATGCTTCTACTGACCACTTTCCTCACCCAGTCTCCCCTCAGAATTCCTTAGCCCTGCTTCCATCTGCAAGTCTGAGCTTTTCCCTTCAGTGCCAGACTTTCCACCTGCATCTCCAAACCTCGGATCTTTTTCTCCATCAGCTCTATCAGACAGCATTTCATGCAGACAAAACTCTTACCAAGTACCCCCTCCAGGATCATGTACATACTGCAGCTTCCACATCCAGTCATCTTCATTGTGTCTTCCACTACATGGGTCACTCCCACTTCTGCCTCTGTATCTGTCATAGCCTTCCCACCTAAATCCTGTTAATCTGGGAAACACAAACCACACCAAAACACCACCACCCACAGCAAAACCAAATCCCAAACAAATACCACAATACAAACTCCCCCTCAAACTCCCCTGTTTCCAGCTCTGTTTGCTGGCTCCTGTGCCACTGCAGCTGTCTGTGCCACTGCCTGACTGGCTGGCTAACTTTATAGGACCCCTAGTCAGAGAAGCCCCGCCCCCTAATCAGGGCTCAGCTTCTCTCCCAGCACAAAGCCCCAACAAGCCTCTCCACATACAAATACTACCAATACAAAACCAAATACAAATACCTTCTCCTCCAACAGAACTCCCACTCAAACTCCCCTGTTTACAGCTCTGTTTGCTGGCTCCTGTGCCGCTGCAGCTGGAGGATGGTCCATATGGATGCTAGTAAATTCTGCTTTAGGTGATGAGTGACAACTTTTGATGGGTCTGTATATATTACATAATATAGACACACATAGAGAAATTCATAATAACAAAGAAGTGGGGGGGACGGACTGTATGATGGGTAGGTGGCATGCAAACTACTGAGCAGATATGAGCCTCTCCTTTTGTTGTATGAATGTATTGGAGTGTTCCTTTATAATTACTAATCTCAGTGGAATAATCCAAGCACATCTGGTAGGGTGAAGGAACTCCAATTAAACATTTTGAAATTTTTTTGAAAAACGAGAAGTTGTAGTAGCTCTTTTAGGAACAAATGCAGATACTGGGTTTTTTTGAGTGATGTCCATATTGTATTCAACGGAGGGGTTATGTACGTGCACCATGTGCCCGGAGCCGGAGCTTTTGGAGATAGTTCATGTAAAACCACACATGTACCGCCTTGTGGTTTTGCCCGAGGCGATAAAGAATGCAGCGAGCTACCGGTTTCTCCAGTTCCTTTTCTCTGCCACATGGTCCAAGTCGGAGCTTCTACTCTCCTATCAGCCTTGTGACCCACTTTCCAAAATTTTACAAAAATATCCTTAGTACTGTCCATACACCAATGCCCATCCTTCCGACCCTCTTTTGGAGGCTGCCTCGAACTCTTTCTGCCAGCATGGAAAGCCATAACAATGGACAAGTGGGTCCTAGATATTATCTAGGGTGGCTACGTCATAGAGTTTACAGCGATGCCCCCATATTGCCCTCTTCCTCGGTCCACATGCATGCAACACGCATGCAGTGACTTCCTCCAACTAGAGGATGACTCCCTGTTGCGGAGGGGAACTCTGGAACTAATCCCAGTTCCCTTTCAGAGAACAGGGTTCTACTTGAGCTACTTCCTAGTCTCTCTCCCCTCCCTCCCCCCAAATGGAGGATGGGCACTGATATTGGATCTTTGATGCCTCATCTGTTTGATTTCCAAACCAAGATTCTGCATGGTCACACTTGCAACAATCATTCCCTCCCTAGAAAAAGGCATATGGTTTACAGCTTTCGATATGCAGGATGCCTACTTCCATATTGATATACACCTGACAAACAGAAGGTTCCTGAGGTTCAAGGTGGGACCTCAGCTTTTTCAGTACAGGGTTCTACTGTTTGACTTACCACTGCCCCACCAGTGTTCACAAAAGTTTTCTCAGTGGTGGCAGCTTATCTCAGACGTCAGAGGATCCTCATTTTTCGCTATCTGGATGACTGGCTCATAGCATCACAGTCAAAGAAGAGGCACAGGAATTGATGTCCCAACTGCTTCTACTCTTCTTCTCTCTGGGGCCCAGTGTCAACATCGAATAATCAACTTTATGCCATAACACAATCCCTGGAGTTCATAGGAGCTTGCATAGATGAGACTTCCACATAAACTTATCTACCATGGGAAAGATGCCTCGCTCTCTTGGGACATATGATGGCCTGCACATACGTCACGCCCTTCGCTCACCTTTATCTGCACCACCTTCAACTCTGGCTACAAAGGATGTACTCCTCCGTGCATCAACCTATTCACACTCTGGTATGCATGCCACCAGAATTCTCTCCTCATTACAATGGTGGATGAACCCAGTATGAGTCTATTCGGGAATGACCTTCCTCCCATCCGCAACCACCTCATGGGTGACCGCATGACACAAGGCACCTGAACAACATAGGAGTTCCGGATGCACATAAACATATTGGAACTCCGGGCAGTATGCAAAGTTTGCCAGGCATTTTTGCCAAACATCCAGGACTGATATGTACTTGCCATATCAGACAACACTACTGCAGTCTTCTATATAAACAAGCAAGGGGTAACGAAATCCCGAGCTCTGTATACAGAAGCTATATGCCTGTGGGAATGGTGCATCGTGCACAAAATTGTTTTGACAGCAACCTAACTGACTGGCACCCAGAATGTGATTGCTGATGCTCTCACAGAAACTTTGCAACCAACCACAAATGAGAATTGCATGACTCTGTAATCGCAGACATCTTTGGCTGATGGGAACCCCAGCAAGTGATCTTTTCAAATCCCACAACACCACCAAATATAGCCAGGATTGTTCAAAGGGAGGAATTGGAGCCCAATCACAGGGGGATGCCCTAGTCATTGATTGGTCAGACAGCATGAACTCTGCCTTCCTCGCCTTACCCTCCTAGCATGAATAATCCATAAAATCAAATGAGAGAAAGCAACAACCATTCTGATCTCCCTTTTCTGGCCTCGCCAGTTCTGCCTCCTGCTTCTCCTCTGCATTTCAAAGCACCCTTCACTCGCACTTCGGGCATTCCCGGAGCTACTGACTCAACACAATAGCATATTCAGACTTCAAACCTGCACACTGTTCAACTGATGGCTTGGTTTTTGGATGGACACCGCCACTAGCTCAGGAGTGCTCTCTGTCCTTTCAAGTAGCAGGAAAGATTCCACAAGATGCCTGTATTGAGTCAAATGGACGCATTTCATTTCCTGGGCTACATGACAGGGCCTTGTCTCCAGAGTGGCATCCCAATACTCTTGGAGTATTTACTCTTTCTGAAGGACTCAAGGCTGGCCCTCAATTCCATCAAGGTGCATTCAGCTGCCATTAGCACTTTTCACCCACTGGTGGATGGCCAATCCATTTTTGCCCACCCCCTACCTGTATGGTCCTGGAAGGGCCTTTTTTGAAAATTAACCCCCCCCCCCCATTCAGCCTGTTGTCCCCTAATGGGACCTTAACCTCGTCTTCACCTCATTGATGACCACCACCTTCGAACCTATGGTCTCCTTTTCTCTATCTCTCTTTTTTATGAATGTTGCTTTTCTCATCACCATTACATTGTCTAGGAGGATTGGCAAACTGGGAGCCATGGTGGCTAACCCGCCCTTCACGACTTTCCGTAAAGACCAGGTCTCTCTATGCCTTCACCGCAAGTTTCTACCCAAGGTGATTTCCCAGTTCCACCTCAATCAAGCCATACATTTACCTACCTCCGAACAGTACTACTTTCAAAAGCTCTGGCTCCTGATGCATGGCGCATGTGCAAAACCCCTCAGTGGAATACAGATGGGGACCACACATCCCAAAGAATCTCCAGTTATAGGTCAGCAATTTTGTTTTTAAAATAATTGTGTGTGTTGTCAGTTTGATATTCCATATATGCAGGAGGGAGTTTCATCAATTTCCAAAGTAAGTTCCATAATGGAGCAGATCTGTTTCTTCTAATATTCTGCCTATTGCAATAGCCAATATCGCATGCCTCAGATGAGAGAGTCAAAGTCCTATATTTCACTTAATTGTGAAGTTATTTACCATTGGAGTGGTATTTCTTTTGTTCCCAGAAGATCATCTTAATCAGAAGTAATTATAGTATTTATAGTCCTTGTAATTGTATCTTAGCCAATGTAACCACATGAACTATTTTTATTCCTATAAATGAATAATCCTTTTGTGAATCTCACTAAACTTATTTACTTCAGTGATATATCTTGGATCAGTTTTTTTCACAGACACTCCTTATGGCCCTGATTTATTAAAGCACTGAAATAAGTGCTTAACATTTAGCATGTTCTTTAGTGGTTTCATGAATAGGAATGCTTTCCTGAAGCAGGCCCATAAGAAGAAGGGGGAAATTATGAAGGGGAATAGTTCCTATTCCTTGATATTTTGTAGTATTGTTAGCACTATTAAAACCACTGTTGCAATTCACCCCAGAAGTGGCTGAATTGCTCTGAGGATGAAATTAAATATTTTATATAGATAGTAATTTTTAAACGCTCATGAAAGGCCCCATATAAATCACTTTTTATGCAAGATACTGTGTAATTTTCTTTTTACTGTTTTAAATTATACTAGTCTTATGGCTTTCAAAGCCTTGTTATTTTTGTGTTCTTGGAAAGGGCATATAGAAATGTCCATTTATGTTCGATATTATGTTGATGAGAGCATAGTGTAAACACCTATATAGCTACTGTTTATTGGTATATGTCTATTATTTCTTCTCATGTGTGTCCTTTTTAAACTAAGTAGTCTTTTAAATCTCTCATTTTATGAAAACAGTTCTTTTCCTGAAATATACATTTGCCCCTTTTCTAGAGCTTTCTTGTTTCTGCTAAGTTTGCAGCTGAGTATAGTCAAGCCTCTGCTGTAATTTATTTGGAAGTAGGGAGAAGGTGGGGCTGTATAAGGCTATGTCTACACTTAAAATGCTACAGCGCTTCAGCGTAGACACTCACTACAGTGACTGTAGGATTTCCCGATCGCTGGAGGTAATCCACCTCCCTGAAAGGCGTGGGTAGCTAGGTCAGTGGAAGAATTCTTCCATCAACCTAATGGTGTCTACAACAAGGGTTAGGTCAACATGGCTGTGTCTCTCAAAACCGTGGATTTTTCAAACCCTTGAGAGATATAGCTGTGCTGATGTAAGTTTTCAGTGTAGACTAGCCTTATTACTTTGCGCACAGTAATGCCTTCCACTCAAGGATCTCAAAGCACTTTATACATATTAGTTCACAAACTCAACAAGGCAGATAGTATTTGCATTTTAATGATGGGCAAACTGAAATACGGAGAAGTTATTACTCTAAGTTTATATGATGAGGCTAGGTCTACACTATGACTTTCTGCTGGCATAGCTATTAGAGCTAGGTGAAATTTTTCAAACAAGTAGTCAATTCTCTGAAAAATGCAGTTTTGGTTGACCCAAAACTAATCTTCTCTCTGTCTGATTCAGAGAAGGGATTTGAATCCACACCTTCTTCCGCCTAGCTGAGTGTCTTAATCATCAGGCTATAGAGTTGTTCTCACTCTCTATCTTTGGCCGAGTGAATATTTAAATATTTATACAAAATGGAATAGCATCAACCGGAGAGATGCAGAACAGAATAGGCCCTGATCCTTCAATGAGCTCTGCACAGACAAGCCCCTTTTGTACATTGTACATTTTTGTCAGAACTAAATGAATAATTATAGTAGTAAATTCTTAATGTAAGTGTTAGAAATATAGAGTCATACAGTTTGAGGCCAGAAGGGACCACCAGATCATGTAGTCTGACCTCCTGCATATGACAGGACACCAAAACCACCTAGAACCCCACACAAAACTCAGCAATCTAAATTAGATCAAAGTAGTATAGTAGTGATTATAGTACTGATTTCTAAATAATTTTTTTGAATTAATGAAAGTGAAATAATTGACTGTTCACTTCAGATTACATCATTTCATATTATTTCATTAACATTTGGTGTTTACCCTAAAAATCTACAAACTGCTCAGTTTATATTAATTTATTTTTATAGCTAATGTACAGAAAATAGTTATCAAGAATGTAATTTTTCAGTTACTAAACACCCTGTACTGCTACGTGGTGCAGTAAAATAAATACCCTTTCCAGCAAGCGTTCCCTATTCAGTTAGACAACTTTTTCTTTTTATATGGTATGCTGAAGATCAGATAATGTATGCACAGCTTGGAAGCTGCGTTAATGTCAATTTGTATTTCTCACTAGAGTCTTTCCTTTTCCTGAAATTAGGTGTGGGTTGGTGTTGAACTTGGGGGTGAAGAGGTGGTAAGTTATACATCTGGTATGATTGTGGTTTCAGAAATCTACATCAGAGGGTTAGCAGTGAGGTATATCAGCTGCCACTCTTTTCATATTCTAGCTTCATCTCTCTGTTTTAGGATACAGTGCATAGGTTGCTACTGAATGACTAGCTAATTCTTATGTTGTGAAGGACTTTGCTTTTGAAAAAAATTATCTTATCTAAGTGATATTGATATTAAAGGGCCTTTCCTGTTTGAGGTTGATAAAAGGCATAAAGGTTTGATAAAAGGCATAAAGGAAACATTTTTATAATGTTCAGGAATTTTTTATCTTGCTACTTCCATTGACTTCCTAAAATACTGAGACGTTTGTCAGATAACCTTGCCATGTTTTCATTTGCAACTTGTTAATCAAAAGCTGTTTTTTTAAATTTTACAGAGTTTATCAAAACACAATAGAAGTAACATTGGAACAGAAGGTGGACCACCCCCTTTTGTGCCATTTGGGCAGGTATAGTAGTCTTTTTTTTTTTTTTTTTTTTTAACATTTGACCTTGGTATAGATGTAATCAGGATTAATATTTTGTAAAATAATTTTAAAATCATAATGACTAGAAGTTCTATTGTTAGAATGGATAGAGTGACTATTTTCCTAACTAATAGGAAATGTGAAATCTTTATTTTAATACATTCTTTTTGATGTTTCAATATAACATACTTTTTTACATGTTTTCAAAATGTTAGTTAAATGCTTACCACTATGGCAAATTGATTCTTTAGATAATTCGGAACATTGCTGATTCCAACACCTCATAGATTTCAAGTCATGATCAAAATTGTCCCTTTACAATTAAAAAAAATAATAAAATCCCAAAACACCCTGAAAATAACTTAAAATGCAATCTAATGGCTATTGAAAGTGTGTGTGGGAAAGAGAGATTACTTTTCAGTATATTTGACCTTGGTAGATTGAAGTCAGGGGTGTCAGGCTCTGATCCTTTATAAGTAACTGAAACATTTTGCCATAGACACCATGGCAGATATCAAGGCTAACATTCAATACATTGTCCAAGATAATACTGGCTGTGGACAATGAGGGAATTGTGTATTATTTTTATGACTATCATATGTCCTGCAGTTATCTCTGATATTAACCTGCCTAACTGTCGAGTTAAATTAAAAGAGACTGTTAAGGGAGAAACCAATGGAAAATGAAACAATGACACACACAAGAGTCCTGGAGGAAACCAAGGAAAAGCTTTTTATTGGGGAATACCCCAACTGACTCATCCAGGCTTGGATGGTCTACTCTTAGGCTGAGCCTAAGATCAAAGGGAATCCTAAATTTAAGAAAAAATGCTGTCCTTGGGAAAGAGGAGTGTGAGAATGGGTTGTGAGCACACGGAAGCTGACACCCAGATTGGCAGAGATAGGGGGAGTACGCTGTGAGCGGGACAGGTTCACTGATGTGAGTAATCTGCACCTCCCAGAGCTACTGATAGGCTAAATTTTTAGAAGGAAGAGCACATCAGATCTTTCATTCTATTAACTCATTTAGGAAAATGCTTTATGCCTTTGAGGAATGAACATATAATGCTTAGTTTTGAAGACACTGCTTTGTGTCACTGTTAATATACGCTTTCACTGGCTCCCAAATGGAAACTCTTACAGGAGCCAAAATTGAGTTGTTAACATAGTTATGAGCCAGTGGGACTGCAGCCTAGAGATCTAGTCTGTAAGTGGTCAAACGTGAGGTTCCACCCAGAATTAGGTGCAGAAGGCCCGGTCTGTCACCTAAGAGATTCATTTGAGGGGGACTAAAAAGGGGTCTGAGGCACAGTTTGCCCTGTAGCCATGTCTCTGGCTGACTGCTTAATTGTTTCTGTTCAGACCACAATATCTTGGACCCTTAAAAATAAAATAAATAGTATCTAGTTGTGTTTTTGTGAATTCCAGATATTTCACAGGAGCAGGCTTGGACTTCAGGTTATTTATTAAGATCCCTAATAACTCCTGCCATCAATCATGTGATGATACTGGTGGATCCTTGGATACCTGCCAAAGTACTGAACTTGATCAACCCATCATCCAGAGAATTGTTCAACACTAGTTATCTTTGAGACCCGAGAACTCTAAGTGGTTGGCAAATACAAAATGCTGCTCCACTATCAGATATCTGGTGTGTATGTGAGCCAAAATATACAACTTTAGGGGTGCCTAAAGTTAAACACTTAATAGATTTTAGAGGTGTTGTGCATCCCCAACTCACACAGAAGACAATGGGATTTGCTTTAATACCTCTGATGATCATTTTTATTTAGGGGTTTACCTAATGAATTTATGGCTAGCGCCTGTGAGCCAAGTTCAAAAATTTTAACTTTGGCTTTTGAAAACTTCCCCGTATAATTTTTCTTGCCACATTTCCCTGGCAACTGGATCTTCCATCCTTGGAGGGTTAGACTGTGTGCCAAAATTTTGATCCCCTCCTCCTTTACTAGAGGTGAAAGTTTGAAGGCCACTTTCTCCCATGGACCAGACATATGTTGTAAACCAAGATGTTTAGTTGTCCTAACTGTATATTTTTTGTGATTAACTCTTTTCAAAAGTTAATACTCTAATGAAATATGAATATTTTGTTCTGTAACTGAAAATAGAAAGGAGAGAGTAAATTTCTGTAATACTGCTTTTGTGTTACAGAAATGTGTGTCTTCTGTGCAAGTGGACAGCAGGGAACTTGATCAGAGAAAGACTCTGCAAATGATGAGCACTGCTAAGCCTGTTGGAGACAATGATGAATTTGAAAAACAGAGAACAGCTGCTATTGCAGAAGTAGCAAAGAGCAAGGAGGTTAGAATATACATTTGCTACAGTATTTTACTTACTGTACTTCATTATTTTAGTTTTTTCAAGTATTTATTTCCTTAATGTGAGTCACATTATGGTGTCTGTTTTCTTAAGTTCCTTTGTCTACCAAATATTTAGAAAAATAAAACATCTAAGGCAATGAGTCTTTGGAAATATGAGGTGTGTTCTCCCTTTTCTAAAGAGATAATATGATGTAGATTGACCATAGAATATTTTCTTGTGGATCTAATTTTGACCTAACCAAGTCTGCTAAAATATGCATGAATTTTATAATTCAGTTTTGCTTTATGCAGCCAGTACAATTTGAGTAAGCAAAACTTGCTTACTAGGCGCCTGTATTGAAGCTATTTTGATGCTGAGATTAAGGTAATAGTATTAAATTCAGCCACTATTTCCAACTCCCAAAAAACTTTGATTCATTGTGTTCGGTAATGTTGAATTGTATGGAACTTAACATGTTTAATCCTTGGGTTATTTTATATCCTTCCTTACACTTTTCCATTTGATTTTATTTTTATGATTTGCCTCAGAGTAACTCATAAAACTTAAAATTATATCACTGTTTTTACAGCCTCGCCTGGACATAGGGGAGAAGGGAAATTCTAGCTAGTCAATTACTCTGTTATTTTATGGAAATTAACATTTTATTTGTCTATATAAAGGATAACGATAAACATTTAGGTACCTGAGATTTACTGCATTTTTCTGTAGCATCTTAAAGGTTATTTTCCTAATTGTGTTGTTTACTGAAGGTTTTTTCCCTTCTTATCTAAAGACCAAGACATTTGGAGGAGGCGGTGGCAGTACTAGAAGCAATCTTAATGTGAGTGCTGGAGGGAATCGAAACAGGGAAGTGTTCCAGAAAGAAAAGATAACAAAACCTGAGGGGAAAAATGAAGGTGTCTATCGTGAACTGGTAAGGCTGAGGATCTAAGTGGAACCTTAAATATCAGTATTTTGACATGTAGACTAAAAACTATGAGATAGTGAATTTTCCTTCAGTTTCTATAAAAGGTTGTATAGATTTCTATATTTTACTCTCTGTTGAGATTGGTTTATTTTCATGGAATACCTAACTCATGGAGGATACAATTAATCAGGCTGTATATTGCAACTGAGTAGAAACTCTTACAAAACAAAAAATTGTAACATTTGTGTGGTAGGCTCATTACAGTAATATTTTTCTCTCTTGAATTTTAAAATAAATGCAGCAGTTTGCAAGTTGAAGTAACTTAACTGTTATAATCAATGGCAATTTTATACCACATTTTAAGAGCTCAAAGCAAGACATTTTAAGACTATTTTCGTTCTGGATTAGTATTAGTTTATCATCAAAAGAATATGCTTACTGTTTCGTGTTTAAACCATGCAGTGAAGTACTGCTTCTGCTATTTTAACTGGTAATAAAAGAGGGAAACTCCTGTTAATTCTCATCCTGGAACCCCATGCTGTCTGGGTCACAAATAATGTCTCTCGTTTTGTAAGATGGGAGCCGCTGGCAGGAGGTTCAGAACTATCCATTTTAATTCAAAACAATATTTTCAAATCTATATCACAGTTACTTGGTGAGAAGTTGTCAAGGTTCCTTCCCCACTCTGAACTCTAGGGTACAGATGTGGGGACCTGCATGAAAACCCCCTAAGCTTATTTTTACCAGCTTAGGTTAAAACTTCCCCAAGGTACAAACTATTTTGTCTTTTGCCCTTTTGCCCTCCCCTAACCCTACACCCCCTTTCCTGGGGAAGGCTTGATAAAAATCCTCACCAATTTGCATAGGGGAACACAGACCCAAACCATTGGATCTCAAGAATAATGAAAAAGCAATCAGGTTCTTAAAAGAAGAATTTTAATTGAAGAAAAAGTAAAAGAATCACCTCTGTAAAATCAGGATGGTAAATACCTTACGGGGTAATCAGACTCAAAACATAGAGAATCCCTCTAGGCAAAACCTTAAGTTACAAAAAGACACAAAAACAGGAATATACATTCCATTCAGCACAACTTATTTTATCAGCCATTTAAACAAAACAGAATCTAACACATATCTAGCTAGATTACTTACTAAGTTCTAAGGCTCCATTCCTTTTCTGTTCCCGGCAAAAACATCACACAGACAGAGAGAACCTTTGTTTCTCCCCCCCTCCAGCTTTGAAAGTATCTTGTCTCCTCATTGGTCGTTTTGGTCAGGTGCCAGTGAGGTTATCCTAGCTTCTTAACCCTTTACAGGTGAAAGGGTTTTTCCTCTGGCCAGGAGGGATTTTAAAGGTGTTTACCCTTCCCTTTATATTTATGACAGAAGTGTTATTAGTTTTGTGAACTTTCAGTACACTTCACTGAGAAAAATTGATAGTATATACAAACAGTCCTTAAAAAAACCTGCATCTATTTTGCTCAGTCCGATGGTCTATAAGTTTATAAGGTTAGAAATGTTTTTCGCTATCAACAAACCATGAAAGATATTTTTAAGTATGTAATTGCAATTGACATTTTGTGTTTTAGTGCTGGAGGCAGACGTCTTGCTGGAAAGCGGTGTCATTTGTGACAATGGGGTAGCACCATAGAAGAGACAGTAAACTAGTTTGATCTGCTTTAATAATTGCTTAATAATATAAAAATATTGTGTATGTCTACTTTTTCTTCCAACTGTTAAAACCATTGATAAAGCAGGTTAGAGACTGGTTTAAAGTAACTGTTTAATAGGATTTTTATACTGTGTGTGTCATAAATGCCATCTGTTTTCAGCAAGATGGCTGCCTCCAGCACTAGATTTAAAAATGCTAAATGTAATTAAAGACTTAAAAAAAAAAGTCAGAGATCATTAATGTGGTAAGTGTTTCTTACATTTATATCCTATGTGTTTCTGAGATACATGTCACAGATACAGTACAGGGTGCTGTTTATATGGAGTTGAAAAAATGGAATTTTTCATAAGTTAAGTTATAATATTCTGCCTTCCTCAAATGACCAACTCCAACTGCATGAGGGGTGTAGTGCTTAGGTTGACATAGGGTGATGCAGTGTCAGTCTAGACACACAATTACATCAACTTCAGTGATGTCCAGGAAGTGTCCCACAATGCCCCCCCACTCCATGACCGGTCTGGTCACCATTCTGAGCTCCACTGCCAGATATACAGGTACATGCCCTTCTCCTTTTAAAGCCCCATGAATTTTTGAAATTCCGTTTCCTGTTTGCTCAGCATGGAGAGCTCACATAGCAACTGCATGGCTGACCATGCTGGCTCTACACTGCAGACATGTTCCTGCCTGGAGTACACCAGAGGTGATGGATCTCCTGGGTCTATAGGGAAAAGAGGCTGTGCAGACATAGCTCTGATCCAACCATAGAAATGTCAATATCTATGAGCAAATCGCTTGGGGCATGGGAGCGAAGATCTACAACAGGGACATGCAGCAGTGCCATGTGAAAGTCAAGGACCCTGTGGCAGGTGTACTAGAAGTCAAGTTGCTCTGATGTGGAACTATAGACATGCCACTTTGACAAAGAGTTTCATACCATCTTTGGCAGTGACCCCATCACCATCTACAAGGGCCCCATGTGTACTTGGGAGGAGTCACAATCACAGGCTACTGGAGTGAATCCTGAGGATGAGGTGTTGGACAAGGAAGAGGAGGAGGAGAATGGGGGACAGGCAACCCGGGATCCAATGACTCAGTGAGCCAGGACCTCTTTTTGACTCCAGAGCAGTCGAACAAGTCCATACAGTACAGCATGGAAGAGCCTGATGAAGGGGGAGGAACAAGCTATCCCCGATAATGTTACGGCTAACCTGGTGGCTGAACTTTGTGACTTTGTCCTTACCCATAACTATTTTACATTTGGGGACAATGTATACCTTCAGATCAGCGGCACTGCTATGGGTATCCGCATGGCCCCACAGTATGCCAACATTTTTATGGCTGACTTAGAACAACGCTTCCTCAGCTCTCGTCCCCTAACGCCCCTACTCTACTTGCGCTATATTGATGACATCTTCATCATCTGGACCCATGGAAAAGAAGCCCTTAAGGAATTCCACCATGATTTCAACAATTTCCATCCCACCATCAACCTCAGCCTGGTCCAGTCCACACAAGAGATCCACTTCCTGGACACTACAGTGCTAATAAACGATGGTCACATAAACACCACCTTATACCGGAAACCTACTGACCGCTATTCCTACCTACATGCCTCCAGCTTTCACCCTGACCACACCACACGATCCATCATCTACAGCCAAGCTCTGCGATACAATCGCATTTGCTCCACCCCCTCAGACAGAGACAAACACCTACAAGATCTCTATCAAGCATTCTTACAACTACAATACCCACCTGCGGAAGTGAAGAAACAGATTGATAGAGCCAGAAGAGTTCCCAGAAGTCACCTACTACCGGACAGACCTAACAAAGAAAATAACAGAACGCCACTAGCCGTCACCTTCAGCCCCCAACTAAAATCCCTCCAACTCATTATTAAGGATCTACAACCTATCCTGAAGGATGACCCAACACTCTCACAAATCCTAGGAGACAGGCCAGTCCTTCCCTACAGACAGCCCCCCAACCTGAAGCAAATACTCACCAGCAACCACATACCAAAAACAGAACCACTAACCCAGGAACCTATCCTTGCAACAAAGCCCGTTGCCAACTGTGCCCACATATCTATTCAAGGGACACCATCACAGGGCCTAATAACATCAGCCACACTATCAGAGGCTCGTTCACCTGCACATCCACCAATGTGATATATGCCATCATGTGCCAGCAATGCCCCTCTGCCATGTACTTTGGTCAAACTGGACAGTCTCTACGTAAAAGAATAAATGGACACAAATCAGATGTCAAGAATTATAACATTCATAAACCAGTCGGAGAACACTTCAATCTCTCTGGTCACGCGATTACAGACATGAAAGTTGCGATATTACAACAAAAAAACTTCAAAACCAGACTCCAGCGAGAAACTGTTGAATTGGAATTCATTTGCAAATTGAATACAATTAACTTAGGCTTGAATAGAGACTGGGAGTGGCTAAGTCATTATGCAAGGTAACCTATTTCCCCTTGTTTTTTCACCACCTCCCCCCCTCCCCCTAACCACCTCCCCCCAGACGTTCTTGTTAAACCCTGGATTTGTGCTGGAAATGGCCCACCTTGATTATCATACACATTGTAAGGAGAGTGGTCACTTTAGATAAGCTATTACCAGCAGGAGAGTGGGTTTGTGTGGGGGGGGGGAGTGAGAAAACCTGGATTTGTGCTGGAAATGGCCCACCTTGATTATCATACACATTGTAAGGAGAGTGATCACTTTAGATAAGCTATTGCCAGCAGGAGAGTGGGGTGGGGGGTGGTATTTTTTCATGCTTTGTGTGTATAAAAGATCTTCTACACTTTCCACAGTATGCATCCGATGAAGTGAGCTGTAGCTCACGAAAGCTTATGCTCAAATAAATTGGTTAGTCTCTAAGGTGCCACAAGTACTCCTTTTCTTTTTGCAGTTTGATTTGATATTGCAGGGACACCTCTGTTCATTTACTCATTGTTATCATGCTACAAGACGTAGTGAAATAACCAGTAGAGGTAGAGTTGCTATCTGCTTCTCATTCCCCTGTACAGTTAGGCAGAGGGGACCCTGCAGAACAGTTTGTTGTGTGTACGAAGATGTCCTGTGAATCCTCCATGGAGATCTTGAGGAAACTTTCCTGGAGGTACTCTGCAATCCTGTATTGAAGACTACCGGGAATGGCTGCCTTATTTCTTCCACACTTTTCCACACCACTCAGCAGGCATCATTGCAGCACACAGGCTAGTAGCCTATGGACCCGGTCTGCAGCTGGACACGTGCAGGAGCAGCTCCCTTTCAGCCTCCGTTACTCTCAGGAATGAGATATCAGCTGAAGTCACCACTGCCTGTGGAAAATGGTGCCAGTATTCAGTTTAGTTACCCTAGCTGCATATACTCTTGCCTGTGAGCTCCCCTCCCCATTACTGTGCCAGCTCGCCCCCTCCCTCCCCGCAGCATATTTGCCGTGTCTGGGACTACCACCATGCTCTATAAATTCCAAGCAGAAGTGAGAATGTCGTGCTTATAACTTGTGTGGATCAAGGGGAGTGAGTTCAGTATACCAAGTTTCCATTTATCTTGTGAATACACTCACAATAGTACCTCTGTGCACTGTATTTTTTTGCAGCTGGAAATGTGGCCTTGAGGGTCTTTCCAACCACAGCAGTGGAGTAACTCAGCCAGATAAGGAAGAGGGCGCAGGATGATGTGTTCGAAGAGATCCTGCAAGCCTTTAGTGCTGCGGGTACTGAGCACAAGGCTTGGAGGATCAAGCTCGCGGACAGAATGGACAGGGATAGTGCGGACAGGAAAAAAGCATGGAAAAAGGAGAATGATGTGACGCAGGAGACGATAGCACTTCTGAAGCATCAGTCAGACATGCCAGAGAGACTTGTTGACCTTCAGGCTCAAAAAAATCCATGATTACCTCCCTCTGCAGCCCATAGAGAACTGCACTCTGGGACTTCCGTACACTTCCTCCCCCCACATTCCACGTGGCATCTGCGGCTGTTGCACTATCCCTACCACTCCACCCCCACGGAGAGTACGGACCATCACAGCCGCATATACACCAACCTTTGAGAGAGACAGTTGGTGTATGTGTTTGCAAAATGGAAATGTTCTTTCCCCTTCAAAAGTTCTTTTCCCTGTATTCATAAAGTTTCATTCAGTTATAAGTGTCTGTTTGCATGTGTTTGGAATAAAACTCTATTTATGGAAACTTAATTCATATTTATTAGTTCACAACATATGGTGGCCGGGGCTGACATCATTCACAGTTAATAGTGATAGGGACATTTGCAATGTTATATTACCACTTGCACAGCACTCCTTACAAGATTCATACTGGGGTGCAAAAAAAAACAAAAAAAACCCCCAAAAAACAGGCACACTACACAACAGTAACACACATTACTGTGGCTCCTTATTAAAATGATCTTTACTCCTTGATCCAAATAACTCTTTTTATAGCTCTGGTGTCTGGCTGCTCAAAATCAGCAGACAGCCATTCCACCTTCACCCTCTTGGAAAGTTCTCCCCCCTTGCTTCAGAGAGATTCTGAAATGCACAGCTGGCAGTTATAACCATGGGGATTTTTTTCACTGAGGTCTAATATTGTGAGTAGACAGTGACAGCGGCCTTTCAAGCAGCCAAAGGCACTTTCAGCTGTCATTGTGCACCTGCTGAGTCTATGGTTGAAGCGTTCCTTGCTGCTGTCGAGGTGGCCAGTGAACAGCTTCATGAGCCACAGGAGTAAGGGGGTAGGCTGGGTTTCCCACATTCACTATTGGCATTTCAACATCCCCAGTAGTAATCCTCTGGTCTGGAAAAAAAAAAGTCCCTGCTTGCAGCTTTCTGTACTGGCCTTTGTTCTTAAAGATGCATGCGTCATGCACTTTCCCTGACTATCCTGCACTGATGTCAGTAAAATGTCCTCGGTGATCCTCCAGTGCTTGCAATACTATAGAAAAGTAGCCCTTTTTGTTGATATACTCTGTGGCAAGGTGGTCTGATGCCAGAGTAGTGATATGCATGCCGTTTATCGCCCCAGTGCAGTTTGAGACCCCCAGTGCAGCAAACCATCCAGTATGTCCTGCACATACCCCAGAGTCACAGTCCTTCGTAGCAGGATGTGATTAATGGCCCTGAACACTTTCCGAACTCCAAATTGATTCCCGACTGATCAGTAGCAATCTGGCATTGCTTCAAGCTTCGATGCCGTGATTGCCATTTGCTTCCTCAGCGTCAGTGCAACTCTCATTTTGCTGTTACTTCAGCGGAGGGCTGGGGCGAGCTCTGCACACAGTTCCAGGAATGTGGCCTTGTACATCCGAAAGTTCTGCAGCCACTGCTTGTCATCCCATACCTGCATAACAGTATGATCCCACCAGTCAGTACTTGTTTCTCGGGCCCAGAACCAACACTCCACTTTCTGCAGCTGCTTTGCGACTTCCAACAACAGCCTGGAAGTGTTTCTTTCCATGGCGCGTTTTCCATGTGGCTCCTCTCCTGACTCTGGAAATATTGCAGGATCAGGCACGTTGTGTTCGCAATGCTCATCACAATAGTGCAGAGCTACGCAGGAACCAGGCTTCTCACAGAGATGGTGGATGCGCAGATTTGTGGGGCTTTTGAAAAGAGGTGCGAAACGTTATAGGATGTAGGTAAAATTATGGGATGGAGAACACACCATCATGGGATCTAGAAATCATGTTCCCAGTCACCCCTGCATGTCTCATTTGCCCCCAGGAGGCATTGCAAACCCTTTACAAAACACCCTGCGCTAGATGGTGGCGAGTTGCACAGTGGGCTGCTTACCCAGGGTGCACTGCTCTCTGCATCTATGCAAACGCCGCTATTGAGGACATGCACCACTGACACAAGGAACGTAGTGTGGACATGTAAAAGTGATTTAATTGCTGTGACTGCGGTACATCTATGTAACTTAGATCAACTGTAGTGTGGACCAGACCTGAAGAAGAGATCTGTGTAAGCTCGAAAGCTTGTCACTCATCAACAGATGGTGGTCCAATAAAAGGTATTATGTCATCTGCCTTTTGTCTCTAATATCCAGGGACCAACACAGCTACAACAACACTGCATATAACAATGTTCTGATTTGGTGGTGGTGTGATAATGTAAATGTTTATTCAAGGTCCCAAGACAGTGAAGAATCAGCTCCTTTTATCCTTTGTAGCCCTAATATTAGGCATGGTTGTTTATTTGAAATGAAATCTTTAACAAAGATGGTTTCTTTCATTATGTTACCTTCTCCCACATCCTATAAAGGAATCTGATACCACAGCATCTTTGCCTCGTGTACTATGAAGCAATGAACTAGTTTCTGTCATAGCTATTATACCGGTACCAGACGACTTACTTTCAGATCAATCATTCTGCTTTCTTCAGCTTTAAAACACAGACCCTCCTGTTCTAATCTTACTTTTTTATTTTTCATTCCGGTCTTCATATATAAGAATGAGGAAGAGAGAGAAGCTTTTGGTACAATATATATATAAGAGAAGAAAGAGACTGATTATCCTGAGGAGTCCATAGATACCTTGAATGTTATAAGGACTATGTAACAAAGAGGGTCTCTGGGAAATTGCCTTTCCCTCATGTCTCAGATTATGGTCCTGTCCAAGATTAGCTCTCAACAGTTCAGCCTGTGGCTGCTGCTTAGCTCCTGGTGAGAACAGTAGCTGTCATATACATCAGCAGACACGAACACTGAGTATTTCCAACTCCGAAAGGAGGTGCTGCACCACTGGTACATGGTAGAATATCCTTTTTTCTCTATGACAACTATGTAAAAGATATTACCTCATCCGCCTTGTCTATCTGCAAGGGAGACAGAACAGTAGAACAGATATACTGGGAAGGCTCCAGCTGGCACTAAAGGAGTGGATTCTAAACCAACACTGTCATTTTTTTTCCAGGAGAGCTGCATTCTAATCTACCTGTTTTTTTACTGATATGCTCACCTACATGGCCCATGTCACTGTACTATCTGTGTGCATTTTAGTCGTTAATGGATTTTATCCTCATCACACCCCTGTAAGATAGGGAGGCACTATGCCTATTTTACAGATGAGAGACTGAGTCCCAAGTTAGATTAACTTGTTCAGCCTCACATGGGAAGTCTGTTGCTGAGCTGGGCATTGTACGTATGTCACTTTAGTGTTAGTAACATAGACCATCCTTCCTATGACATTGCAGAGGACATGAGTAATTGTAAGTGTTTTTATTTAGTGATCGTCCTGTGCTTCAGTTTGTGGACATTCAGTCTAAGAATATTGTTGGGTGGACTTGTTTATTTGGGGATGCGGAAGGAATTATGAAGGAAGTGGAATCAGTTTAGCCAGAAGTGTAGGAGTTTTAGTTTATCCCCAGTCAACTATACTTTATTCTTTTTTAGAAGTTATTCTTGCATGCTCCAGTTTGGTTTTGGAAATGAATTTGGATATTTGTATCTGCAAACTAGATGGCTGATGTTTAAATACTGTTATTTACTACTTGTGTTGTAGTAGCACCCATATGCCGTAATTGGGATGCATCTAATTGGAAGCAAGACTTGTGAAAGTAACAAACTATAGGAGAAAATGGGTAATAATGAAAAGATCACATGGTTACATTTGTTGTTGCACAACTTGTACTAATCTCTCAGCAAAACTAATTGTGTTCTTTTAATTGGGTTTTATTTAGTTTTGCATTAAGGAATTACTCAATTTTCATGTTTGACACATATACCAAAATATTTCTAAAACATCCACTGCACTGTCAACCTACCGAGTGATATGGTCCAGTTTATCTGGTATGTTTGTTCCAATACAGGGTTGTCCCTTTCCCCTTTTTTAGGCAGAGAAGTGTGACATTTTTACAGGGAGGTGTGTGAGGCTAGAACCTTTTCCTCATACTACACATTTATTAGATGTAACAAAATGGAGGATTGGAGGATTCAGTTTTCAGCTTGGTACGTCAAACAGCAATATTATGTAAGGCCTTCACCTTTACTATGTGTACACTGATAGCTATATTTGCTCTCTATCAGAATGTTTCATATCATTGGGAATGAGAAGTCATGTATTTCTGAAGAAGGAAAATTACTTGTATTTCTTTCAGTTTTATTCTGCAGGACCTTTATTCGTTATATATCTAACCTCCCTATTTTGAAGAATGTATAATCTGATTTTGCACAGCCATTGTCAGTCATAGCTTTGGAAATGTTTGTACCAAGCACAAAAGGCTGGCCCATTACTATGCTTGATATATTTTTGCCTTCTTTCTTCCCGTTAAGAGGAGAGATACTGCTGTCTATCAGGATACTTCTTTGTTTGATGGAGTGAGAGTTAAACTATGGGAATCAGAATTTGACATCATGTAATATTATTTCTTTGGTTTTCTATTTGAAATTAAATCAAAGCAAAAAAGAAAAACAAAACAAAAATCCCTCCAAAAAATGAAACCCAAAAATCAAAGGAAACCTCCCAAAGCACATAAAATCCATCTCTTAAAATTACCATCTGTTCCTGTCTCTTCAGTGTACTCTAGTCAGTTACATGAAGCCATGAAAGCTTATTTGTTAGTATTTTTATAAATAGCCCTGTCTAAGTATTTATCATCATACATGAAAAATAAATTAATGTTTTAATTAAATATTAATATGCAATTTACAAGCAAACCTAGTATTTTATGGAATCTGTGTTGTAGCCTGTGATTACTTTTGTGTATATCTTTTATTACAGGTTGATGAAAAGGCTCTAAAGCACATAACAGAAATGGGTTTCAGTAAAGAAGCAGCAAGGCAGGCGCTTATGGATAATAGCAACAGCCTAGAAGCAGCATTAAATTTTCTTCTGAACAGCAGTAAACAGAAACCTATCCAGGGACCACCACCTAGAGGTATAACTTGTAAAGCTGTGTTTTAGACTAAAGTGTCTAATAGGGGATCTTGTGCCACAAGCACAAAAAGATAATAGTGGCCTTTGTTAGTGTATTTGGAGTTATGCAGGGGCATAACTGCATGTATGTTTTCCTCTGAGTCGTAATGAATTCAAGACCTGACAGTGAATATTGGAAAAGTACCTCTGTATATTATATCTATAATTGTTTCCTAGTTAAAAATCGCACACTTAAGTGTTCTTAATTGAAAATAATCCATGTAATTTGTGGATCTGATTATATTTTCCTGTTTAACGGCTTCAGCTGTTTTATAAAAACAATTATAATAAAAAGAAATGTAGAGTTTCTGTAGATTTGTCTGGATCTAAGTCATTTGTTTGTAATATCCACAGGGAAAGGAAAGGGCAGAGGCCGACTAAGACCTGAAGATGAAGAGGAACTAGGAAATGCCAGACCTTCTGCACCCAGCACACTGTTTGACTTCTTAGAGTCCAAAATGGGTACACTGACAGTAGAAGGTACGTTGTTGAAATTAAAATGATCTATGGAAGCAAGATCAGACACTGCTGGTCTAATTTTTCTAAGTTGCTAAGCACCTTCTTCTCTATAGATGTTACTGAGATTTGTGTCAGGTCAGAACATCTGAAAATCCAGGTTGTTCATGTTTCATGTATGTATGGTGTTCAATTAACAATGTATATTCATCTTTTCTCACTATCACTTGGTTATAAAGAGATGTTACAAGTTTATTAATAGGAAAAGACTTAATTACTTCATCATCATCATGGATCTAATGGAAAATATTACATTATCTGTTTGCCATTGTAGTGTGTTCATGGTCGTCCCTCCCCCTCTGGCTCAGGGGGAGGCCACTCCGCCTCACTACAGCCATGAAAATGTTAAATTATCATTTTCTGTGAGTTCTTTTAATACACTGCTCAGATAAAAGGCTGATGTGGAGGTAATAGTGTGTGGTTTTGCTGAACTATGGGTGAGTGGATATGAAGCAGATTGGAAGTAACGAGGCCTTGGGTTATCTCAAGGTGGGTCTGCATATCCAAACCACTTAAGAGTGCAGGGGACAGAAGGTAAAAGGAAATAAAGATGCTTACAAGAAAGGGGACCTGACTATCCCAAAGAAAACAGTACTATTTTCTCATGAGAGGGCTAGTTTCATTTTCTTCTGGGTTCATAGGGTTTCAGTTCCTTCCTCTTCAGCCACATTTCGATGAATATAAGATGCTTGTGTCCACCTAGCTGTGGAAGTATCTTCACTTAAATTTGGCTCCCACTGATGTAAGTGCCTCTCTACACCTATTTAGTAACAGCACTTCCCCAATCTCCTGCACATATCATCCTGCCCACCGATTATCATCCCGACCGTCCCGATCTTCTGACCCAGTACAAGGGCAAGATCAAGCATCCCAGTCGATCCATGTCTGCTCCATCTCAGAGTGTGGTATTTAGATTCTCATCAACTATCAAACGGGCATGTTCCTCTGCTGTATAAGACATTCTCTTTAATAGTCGGAAAGATTCCATTCGATAATGTTATCAGGCCAATTGGAGATGCTTTTCGTCTTGGCCACAACATAGATTTTACCAAAAGCAGAAGAGATTCTGCTAATCCTGGACTATGTTCTATCATTAAAGATGTTGGATCTTGCCCTCAGCCCTTTGAGAGTCCAGGTAGCAGCGATCAGCACACTCCATCCTTCTATGGAGTGTTACTTTGGTTTTACAAACCTGCTAACTGCTAGATTGTGGAAAGGCCTCCTAAGAACCTTCCCACTTCTCCAAGTGATAGCGCCTCAATGGTGTCTGAATCTGGTACTCTCAGTATTAACATCCTTTGAACCAATGGCATCTTGCTCCATGTCTCTTCTCTCCATGAAGGTCACCCTCCTTGTTGCTATCACTTCGGTGAGAGGGGGGTTGGGAAACTTGGAGCTATGATGGCGGACCCATCATTTACAGTATTCGACTCAGATAAGGTCTTCTTACATCAACACCTGAAATTTTTACCAAAGGTAATCTCCCAGTTTCATATTAACCAATCCATTCACTGACTGATTTTCTTCCCGAAACAGCATGCATCTGCAGAAGAATCTCCCTCAATGTCCAATGAGCGTTAGCCTTTTACCTTCAGAGAACAAAAACAATCAGGAAGTCCCCTAGACAGTTCCAGCTGGGTAAGGAATGTTAACTGAACTATCAGTGGGGATAGGCAAGTCTGACTGGCAGGAAGCATACATGGGTCATTCACTCTAGCGCTGTCTGTAGTGCCAAATTAAAGGCAAACCGTGTTGGAATGTATCTGTCTCCTGAAATGCTATGATATGGTGTGTCCTGGGTGTACAGCTCATTTGAAGCTACCTCTTTCATCTCTTCAGTTGAAGTTGTATTCAGTGATTTTTCACCTCTGGAATGCATTCCACTCTTTCTCAATAACCAAATGATGTCAAGATTAGTGAATGTAAAAGGTTCTCCTGTAGTCGATTCAACAGCTGCTTCATTGAAAACTGGACTTCTTGGCTTTGGAATTTTTGTACCTTGGTAGGAAAATGAGTGAGTAATGAATCATAGAATCATAGAATCATAGAATATCAGGGTTGGAAGGGACCCCAGAAGGTCATCTAGTCCAACCCCCTGCTCAAAGCAGGACCAAGTCCCAGTTAAGTCAGGAAGCTCCTTCAAGGAGCGGTTCTTTACTGTCTAGACAACACTTGAGGCTGGGACTTGCCCCGTTAATACACTCCTGATAGCAGACCACAATAGTACCGTTGCCCCCTGCTGGATCTTCCAGGAATATCTTATCAGGAGCACAAAATCTAAACCTGCCCTTGATGAGGTCTGGGAGAACATACAATTCTTCATTCAGTTCCATGTGGCAAATAATCTTGTTTGCAATTGCATTTTCCAAATGGAGTACTTTGTTGTAATCAATGGAGGAGCCAATGCTGTGCAAGATACACGAGAAATTTGCCACAAGTTTTGGAATCAATTGGTAAACCAACAGCTGCTTGTTATGGTAGGTTATCTGTATGCCGCACAGTTGTTGTGTATGTGTTGAAAACCTGCCTTTTACTCAAGCACTTGTACGTGAGTCTTTGTGATAAATGGCAGCCTTCTGCTCCATTTGCTTGTTGTCATGCTGGTGATAAAGTCACTTCAACCACTGATACATCACTTAAAGTAGTAGTACAGGTTAGGCAGTAATATTTTTTCAGGTTTGGCATCTGCTATGGATCCCTGTAGCAGCTGCAAACAGTCTCTTCATATTACTGTTGACATCAGTGCTTTCTTCCGCTTTTGATGGTACCACATCTTTTGTAGCCTTTAAGAATATGCACTGTGATTAATTTCTGTGGATGGGATTGCTAAGAACTATGATCATATCCCACAGTTCATCTTCAATAAGAGCCTTGTGCTAAGTATTTGCTCCTCTTCAATCCCATTCAAAGCATATATTTCTCCGTATTTAGCCTCTGCATTGGCCATCACCATTACTTTCGTATCCATTAGAGCCACTGTGATTCAATTCTTGTACTCCAGCTAAGTATTGCAGCTTGTAGGAATAAAATCAGTATTTGTTTCTCTTGCTTTTACCTTTTGACACAACACATTACATACATTCTTGGTGTAACACTCAATGTGATATGCATTGTGGTATATCTTTTGGGTCAGGGCGCCCACTTCACTTTCCATGCAACGTTCTCACTAAGAGTGATTTATTCATACAGTTTCTCCTCTGTTTCTCATGTTGAAACTGTGCTTAATGGATGCTTTTGGGCTTCCAACTTACCACAGAAGAAAGAGGTGTTCTTCTTGAAACCTTGTGTAGCGATTGCGGGTCCCCCTCACCCAGTTCCTCAGGATGATGCTAAGTCCCATCAGGAACTGTTGAAAAGAGTTGCCTCTAACTTGGGGCTCCATGCGGAGGAGCTAGAGGAACCATTGGACTCCCTATTCAATGTTCTCTGCTCTACAGCACTGGCCAGGGTGGCACTGCCCCTGCATGAGGGGGTGTCAAAGATCACAAATGCCCTGTGGCAGACCCCCTCATCCATGCTCCCCCTCTCCAAGAGGGCAGAAAGAAAATACTTTGTTCCGGCTAAGGGTCATGAGTACCTCTATACCCACCTATCCCCAAACTCCCTGGTAGTAGCAGCCGTTAATGAGCGGGAGAGGCAAGGCCAACCGGGAGCTATACCTAAAAATAAGGACTCAGAGAGGCTGGATTTGTTCGGATGCAAGGTGTTGAGAGTGTTGACGGATAATACAGCCTTGATGTTCTACATCAACAGGCAAGGGGGAGCACGCTCGTCGACTCTCTGTCAAGAGGCTTTCCATTTGTGGGATTTCTGCATCAAGCACACGATCCACCTGGAGGCCTGTCACCTCCCTGGGTTCAGGAACATGCTGGCAGATTGCCTCAGCAGGTCCTTTTTTTTCTCACCGCAAGTGGTCACTTCATCCAGAGGTAGCCTGATCACTCTTCCAGAGGTGTTGAACTCCCCAGGTGGACCTGTTCACCACCAGACAGAACAGGAAATGTCATCGGTTCTGTTCCCTGTAGGGTCTGAGCAAGGACTCTCTCTCTGACGCCTTCCTCCTATCATGGTCCGGGGGTCTGATGTATGCGTTCCTGCCGATCCCACTCATCAGCAGAGTCCTGTCAAAGATGGAGAAAAGGCCAAAGTCATCATGATCGCCCTGATGTGGCTGCACCAACATTGGTTCGGCACGCTCATGGACATGGCGGCAACCCTCCATGGCCCCTTTCCGACCAACCAGATCTGATTTCATAAAATCATGGGCGCCTCCTACACTCCAGCCTCACCTCCCTCCACCTCACAGCTTGGATGCTGCGTGGTTGAACCCAGAGGAGCGGGCCTGCTCTAACAAGTCCAGCAAGTCCTCCTGGAAAGCAGGAAGTCTTCTTCTAGAGCAACCTACCTGGCAAAGTGGATGAGGTTTTCCCACTGGGCGTCTGAATGTAGCATCTCTCCATCGAACTCCCTTTACAATCTATTTTAGATTATGTGCTTCATCTTAAGAGCGAGGGGCTGGCCTTCTCTTCCATCAGGCTGCACCTTGCAGCCATCTCCGCTTTCCACCTACCGATCCAAGGTCAGATGGTGTTCTCGCACAACATGTCGATCGGATTCCTGAGAGGCCTCAAGAGGCTCTTCCCGCTGATTCGGGCCCCTGTTCTCCTGTGGGACCTTAACTTGGTTCTTTTTAGGCTCATGGACCTGCCCTTTGAGCTTATGGTTTCCTGCTCCCTTTCCCACCTGTCATGGAAGGTCGCTTTCCTTGTGGCAATAACATCGGTGAGATGAGTGTCGGAGATTAAAGCCTTGACATCAGAGCTGCCACACATGGTGTTCTAGAAGGACAAAGTTCAACTGCGACCCGATCCGGCCTTTCTGCCAAAAATGATGTCTTCCTTCCATGTCAACCAGGACATCTTCCTCCCAGTGTTTTGTTACAAGCCTCACACCATTAGTGAGGAAAGGCAGCTGCACGTCGTGGACATCAGATGTGCCCTGGTATTTTACCTGGAGCATACCAAGCCCTTGTGCAGGTCAACCCAGCTCTTCATCATGACAACAGACAAGATGAAGGGCCTCCGGTGTCCTCATAGAGGATTTCCAACTGGATCACCTTTGGCATCTGGACCTGTTTCAAGCTGGCCCAGGTCCCACCACTGCTGATCATGGGGGCCCGTTCGACCAGAGCCAAGGTGTCCTCAGCGGCCTTCCTGGCGCACATTCCCATCCACGACATTTGCAGAGCTGCAACATGGTCTTCGGTTCACGCATTCACGGTGCATTACGCCATCACAGCAGGCCAGAGATGACGCTAGGTTTGGCAGAGCTGTGTTGCAATCTACACATCCATGAATTCTTACCCACCTCCATTGGTACTACTTGGGAGTCACCTATAATGGAATGGACATGAGCAAGCACTCGAAGAAGAAAAGACAGTTACCTGTTCCGTAACTGGTGTTCTTTGAGATGTATTGCTCATGTCCATTCCATGACCCGCCCTCCTTCCGCACTGTCAGAGTTTCCAGCAAGAAGGAACTGAGGGTGGGGTAGCCGGAGGCGCCCCTTATACCACGGCATGTGCATCCCAGTCCAGAGGGCACCAGAGCCAGTCCCCTCTGGATACCACTGAGGGAAAAACTTCCAGCACTGGTGCATGTGGCGAGCACATACACCTAATATGGAATGGACATGAGGAACACATCTCGAAAAACACCAGTTACAGAACAGGTAATTGTCTTTTCTCTCAGGCTTTCATTTTACACAAAGTCTGGACATTGCTGTATTGCCTATGGAGAGAATTAATGACGTGTTGTCTCACTCTTTAATAAATTGTGACTTTCTGAGAAATACTTAGGTGTGATCTACACTACAGACCTATATCAATATAACTACGTCACTCAGGAGTGTTAACAGTATCACTAACCTGCTGCAAAATTTTTCAGAGTTAGGGGAAGACAGCCTTCTCTCTGCTCCTGTGGCCCAGCTACTCCCAGCACACACAGATGACATGGCCTTTTGCAAGGCAGTTGCCCCAACTACTTGCCCTTAGTGGAGTCTGAGTCCAGCTACCAGGAACCTATTGAGCATACCCAAAACTGCCACACCCAATTCCAGAAACTTCTGGAATTGGGTGTGGTAGTTTTGTAATAAAAAATAATATAAAGTAAGCACTATACACTTTGTATTCTGTATTGTAATTGAAATCAGTATATTTGAAAATATAGAAAAAAATCCATAAATATTTACAATAAATTTAAATTGGTATTTGATTAAGTTTTAAGTGTGATTAAAACTGCGATTAATCACAACTATTTTTTATCTAGTTAATTTGTTTTGTGGTAATCGTTTGAGTTAACTGTGATTAATTGACAGCCCCTAGTTCATATAACTAAGTAAACAAAAACAAATATATCTGAGGTATATCCAAAGCACCATATGTATAAAAGTAATGATAAATGTGCCCTATTCTTCAATCAAGACCCAGGCAAGTATGGTGGCAATTATGTTATAAAAATTATTAATATAATTTCTGTATCAGTATTGAGGTCTCTTACCTAAAACAATTGTGGTGATCCAGTCTGACTTCCTACATAATACGGACCAAAGAACCTCACCCAGTACTTCTGTATCAATCTCATAATTTAAATTTGAGCTGTAGCATATCATTTAGAAACATATCCAGTGTTGAGCTAAAGACTTGAAGTAATGGAAAATCCTCCATGTCCCAAGAGAAATTGTTCCAGTTGTTAATTACAGTAAAATTTGGACCTGTATTTCTAGTCTAAATTTGTCTAGCTTAAGCTTCCAAGCACTGGATCGTGTTATGTCTTTTTCTGCAAGAATGAAGAGCTATCTCTTGTCACAAATCAGTTTCCCTTGTTAGGTACCTGTCAGCTATGATCAAGTCTCCTTTTAGAATTCTCTTAGACAAGCTAAATAGATTGAGCTTCTTTACTCTCCCACCATAAGGTATGTTTTCCAGACCTCAGATTATTCTTTTTGGTCTTTTTGGAATCTTTTCCAATTTGTCATCCTCCTTTTTGAAGTGTGGATGCCAATTTATGGTATTCCAATTTATAGTCTGACCTCTACTATACACAAAGGCAATACCACCTCCTTACTTCTACTTGATATTCTACTTTTTATACATCCAAGAATTGTGTCAACCCTCTTAACTACAGCATTGCAGGGGGAGCTCATATTCAATTGGTTATCTAGCATGGCTCCTAAGTCCTTTTCAGAATCATTGCTTTCCTGGATGCAGTTTCCTATCTTATAAATGTGGCCTGCATTCTTTGCTCCTGAATATATATGACTTCGCATTTGGCTGTGATAAAAATGCATGTTGATCAAATAAGCCCATCATAACAGTGATTCAGGTTGGTCTGTATTACTTATATATCAACATCAGTATTTAATACTCTACCAATTTTTGAGTCATCTGCAAATTTTAACTATGTATTTTATATTTTCTTCAAGGTAATTGATAAAGATATTGAATAACATTGGGCTGAGTCCTTTGTCTTCATCTTTTATCTTAAGTATCTTGTAACTACATCTTTCCTTTAGTAAATGGGAATTTAGAAGCATTATGTATCCCATATTTTGGCAGGAGCTCAAGGGCTATAAGCATTGGATTCTATGGACTGGGGAATGGATTATGATAGCAGTGAGATGTAACAGAAAGCATTACCTGTAATTATGAACTGGAACAGGAGTACTTGTAATTGGGTCTAAAAGGGATAATTATTGATATGAAAATACAGACCACCAATAAAAAAACATAGTGATAATGGTAAATTATAGTGTGTCCTTAATTCTCTTACCAGCAATCTTTTTTTTTTTTTTTTTTTTTTTTTAAGGGATTGTCAGTCCACTAAATTATTATCTAGGAGTACATTTTCTTTCTGGGATGATCTTCACTTTCCTTTTCCTTACATAGTGACTTGATATGCCTGTGGACAGAAAAATTGGTACAAAAGTGCTTTCCTACCCTATCTTCCTAAGCAGAAATTAGTGCCCATTAACAGTCATAAAAATATTTGATGACTAATGTGACTGATATGGCAATTTCCTGTAATGTGTGTGCGGGAGATCTTAACTGTTTTAAGTTTATGTATCATTGTGTGCCAGGGATTGTCTGGAAGTTCCATGGGGGAGGGTAATCACAGCTCCTCCAGGAATTAAGAACAGTGGGGGATGATAAGGCAAATTCACTCCGGTTGTAACACCTCAGAGAGGTACCACCACCTGAAGACATTTGCATGTAATGGTTCAGACTGGATTCTCCAGAGGCCAACAGACAAAGAAAGGACTTATGGATAAATAGTCTGAGTTTAAACAGACTCCAGGCCTTCCTTCTGATCCTGCAAAAGACAGACTCTTCTGTCCAAGTGGAAGGGTGGGATTGACATCTGCCAGAGCCATTGTTGGAGTTGGGGTGATCTCTGGTAAGTTTATTAGCAAGCATGTAGGTTCTGTTGTTATTAATGTTTTCTCTGTAGTGCTTTTACCTCAGGAACAAATGTACTTGCATAGAAAGGACCGTGTGGTAACTTACAAGTGTGGAAAATTAGACTGTTTATATCCACTGGAGAGAAAGCAACATGCAGACTGACCATTTTGGCAGTCTGGCATGCTGAGGAACTCAGTGTAGGCAAGGAGATGTACAGCCTGGAAGGCCCCAGTCAGAAAGGAAAGAGACATGGGTCTCCACCAGAGGGAGGTGATAACTGTGGAACCATAAGCCTAAAGTGATTACCCTTACTGGACCATGAGGGGGAAATAGTGGTACAGTTACCCTAAACTGTGATAACTAAGTCGGAATAAAACAAATATCACAAGGTGCCCGAAGCTTCAGTGAACTGTGAGGTGATCGAACAGGCTGTTATGGTTTTTAGTATTAAGTGCAGTATCGAGTGTAGCATTGATGAAAAGAAGATGATGCAAGAGAGGGCAGAGCCAGAAGAGATGAACATACAAAAAGGCAGTTTCAATACTGTGCAAGGGAAAGATACCAAATTCATAAGACTCATCAAGATGATTACTTCTGGAGACATTTTTGGACTAGTAAGTTAGTGTGATTTAAGGATTTTTGCAATCAAAAGAGGGGATGAAGATAGGTAGCTAAACTATACAGTAATTCTTGAAGAAATCCCAGATGGAAATCAAAATATTTAATATTAATCTTACTGTGGAACTATCAGCTCACCATAAAATCACCTGGTAAGAACAAAATTTTCCATTTTGCTATGATAATTTAAATATGATTAAATATGCTAACATTCTATTTCTATAATTAAATAAAATGTGTATCTATGTTCCTAGAATTTTTAATAGACCCACATTGTAGAAGAGCTACTAGCTGCATTTTATATATCTTACATTATTTGCTACTCTGCATCTAACTTCTATGTAAAGTAACTTTGTCATTATAGTGTTTCTCAAAGGCTTTGTCTAGGTTAGGAAAATAATTTGAGGTTAGACCAGGGTTAACTAATATGAGTTTGCTAACCCCAGCCTAATCACATCCTTTTCCACAGCATAGACACAAGTCTACATATCTTTCACTTTCAATGTACTTGGCTGAAGTCAGATTTCGGGTAGAAGGTACTGACCTTCATTTTTACACTTGAGGAAAGGTTAGGGTTAGTTAATGCTTCACATCCTCAACAGCCTCATTTCCTATTCTAGACAAAGGTAAAATGTGTCATTGTTGTTGTTCCTAATACATTTTCAAAATAAGGTAAAATTTTATAAATGAATTTGTGCATTTCGTTTGTCAGGGCAGAATAGAAAAATGTAATTTAAAAAAATTGTCTCCCTGCATCAATTCAATCCAATTAACACCTAAATGTAGGTTTTTGTATTATCTGACAAAATTTATGATTTGGACTGGGGGGAGGTACAAAGAATACCACCCTTCCCCCCATAACAACAACCAAACTTCCTCATTGCATCATTTCTATGAATCAAAATATTCTTTTCTTATTTGGACTTAAATACTCCAGTGCAGTATTTGCATCAAAAGCACTGCAGCTTGGTGCTAATACATGAGAACCAAAAAGTGAAACTGCCTACAAACAAAAGTGAAATTGATGGTAAAGGTAATTCAACGTTATTGGTGAAAATTAAACTAGATATATTCAAATCTTTAACACTGTAGTTTGACATTGGTAGGATCGGCAAGGAAATTTGATTTTTTTGGTGTTTTGTTAATGTGTCTCTAATTATTTACTTTACTATACTTACTTTCATCTGTTAGACTTAACCAAAACATCGAATAAAAAGATATATATTTTTCCTCTAGTTCCTCTAGTTGCATGTTACTTCAAGGTTCTACGAGGTCAATTAATCTTTTGTAAATGTTAGTCTCCAATTACAAAATAGCAACTTCCCTTTACTTTTTCGTGCCAAATGAAATACAGAAACACATTTCCAATTGCTTAACTTATATTCAGAAAATTAGAAATAACATCTTTATATATTGCAAAACACCATTCCCTTAATAAAATTGATTTTATTAAACAGCACTGGCTGGTATTTCCTGCTCAGCAAGTTCCTGCTGATTCCTTTAAAAAAGGGAGTAAGGTTTTTTCCATGTAATCTTCTTAAGGTCACAGATGTAAGGAGGCCTAAAGAAGTAAAATAATTGACTGACCGTTTAAAAGGGAAATGCCAGTTGGCTTCCTTAAAACTACTTGGCAGAAGACAAAAGCCTTCTGGCATGTAATTAATTTAGAAATGGAAATTTTTCCAAACCATTTCCCCAAACTTCCAGTTATAATAATAATAATAACTGGGCTGATGTGTCTGTTTGTGTGACAAAACAGCATGTCATCTCTATAAAGTGCCAAATTTAGTTTTGTGTATTTGCTACCCTATGGAAATATGTTGCTTTCCTGAGAGCTTTAGTTAGTGGTTCACTGGAGAGGGCAAAAAGTAGTGGAAACCAGGGACATCCCTGTCTGCCATCTCTGCATAAAAAGAAAACCTTTGACCAGCATCCATTAGTGTTAACTTTTTCTGTTAAGGGATGCATAGAATACTTGCACCTATTTAGCGACCAATTTACATAGCCCAAGTTTATTGAGACACTATAACCTTTATGCAAATTTAACCCTATCTCTAAATTTTTCAACACTGAATGACAAGGCAGGTAGGCTTCACTTATCATTCTGTATTTTTTCCATATACAACTGATGATGTCAAACACTGCACAATAAACTCATTAGTACCCTCCAGCTAGGTCCAGGCTATGAAGTAGATCTAGTCCAATAGGTATTACTTGGCTAATATATTTTTGTCTCCTGTAATTAAATGTGGTTGTAAGACTTATAGTTTGTTAGATTTTGATTCTCTCAATGTAAAGGTATAAGGCATTTTTATAAGGGCCCCTTGTGTGTCACAGTAAATATGCATAGAAAAGAAGAGCCAGTTTGAATTTTCTGTATTGAACTGAACCCTAATTATAACAGATCCAGACTGTCAAGTTCTTCTTTGAAAGATGTACCTGTGGGTGCTCCACAGTAGATGTTGGTGTGCCCCTGCACCGTTGTTCGGAGATTTTTATAGCAGTAACCGTATTGGCCTCACATGCGCAGAGGCTGCCTCACATACCAGTCTTGTCTTAATAGTGCGCATGGGCAGCCGAACTCCTCAGTTCCTTCTCTACGATCCCTGGCTGGAGTCGGACCTACAGCAGACTTGTTAAAACTTTTTCTGTTACCCATTCTACATCCTTTTTTCCCTTAGTTTAGCACTCTAGTTACAAGATAAGTTCATTCCTTTAAAAAAAAAAAAAATTGTTCTCGCTTCTTCCCCTCAGCCTCCAGCCGACGCTAATATGCCTGGCTCCCCAGGATTTAAGCAGTGCACTACATGCAGGGACGTCATCCCTATCTCGGATGATCACTCCCAGTGTATAAAATGCCTGCGGGAGTCCCTCATTCTTCAACAATGTGCCCATTGTTCCAAATTAAAATCCAGGGCATGTAAAGACAGAGAACTCTGCCTGAAAATGATTCTTGGGCAGGAGTCACTCGGACCTGCTTCTGACCCAGGTACAGGCTCCTCAGTGAACCGCAGCCCTCCTGCCTCCTGAAAGGACAAAAGAGAAAATGCCAACCTCACTCACCCAGAAGGGAAACATCGCAAGCAAAAAGGTCGCTGAGCAGGTCTATTTTTTCTATGCAGACCTTCTCTCGGCTCCGCACCTTTGATGCACCGGGTTCCTCCAGCATCACGCTAATCCCGCCTCTGGCTGCGGTGACAGTGCAAGCTCCCGGTGCTGAGAGTTCAGGCTTCCAGTTGCCTGCCTTTCTCATGGTACCGTTCGGCACCGCCATGGACACGGTGCCAGCACAGAGGACCTTGCCGGAACAGACGTGGGCTGCGCTTATCTCCCCGGCACCAGTGACCTCAGTGCATGCATTGATCGCTACGGTGTAGAGAAAGTCGGTGCCAAATGACCCTCCAGTGCCACAGGCGCTCCAGCAGAGGGTTTCTCTCACTCAGGCTCTCTGGCACCGCAGTTCATTCATTCACCAAACCTACAGGTGTCACCTAACCTACAGTCACATCTACTTGACACCTTTTTTTTTTTTTCCGGACATTCACATGCGGTCCAGACAGCTGTCTCCTGCTATACCTCACTTTTCTAGTGATGAGGAAGCCATAGTGCAGGGAGACTTTTCATCATACCAGTTTTCCCAGTCACAGACCCAAATCTGCACTGGTCACACAAAATCTAGGTCTTCGTTCATCAAAGACCTCCCTCCCTGGTTTACAGACCCGTGAATGGCACCACCTATGCCCTTCAGTGGCAATAGTGAGGTCAATGGGCACCATATAAGCGATTCCACTATGATAGCCAAGGTGCCAGAAATAGGAGCAATGCCACCTCGCCACCACCAGTGCATACAGCTACGAATGAGACACAACAACAAGTTGTTACTTCACACTTCGATAAATATGCTACACCTGCGTCCCCAACCCTTCTGGAGCCCGTATCCACACAGGATGAGGCTGTACTGCCCCACCAACGCTGTCTGATGATTTCTTAAAATTTCAAGACCTTATCAAAAGAGTCGCCAAAGAATTGAGGATCAATCTAGAGGAAGTTTCTGAAAACCAACATGAGTTGACTGACATCCTGCAACCTCCCTCCATATCCAAGATTGCCTTACCTATAAATTCAGCCATTATGGATCCTGCCAAAACCACATGGCAGACACCGGCTACTAGCACACTTACCTGTAAGCGAGCTGACCGGAAATATTTTATTCCTTCCAAAGGGTCTGAATTCCTTTTTACTCACCCAGCGCCAGACTCATTGGTAGTAGAGGCAGCTAACCAAAAGAACAAACACCAGTTTCCAAGATCTACCCCAACTGTTAAAGACAGTAAAAGGCCCGACCTGCTTCACCGTAAAGTGTATGCTTCGTCCACATTATAATTCTGGATATTTATTTGGCCATTCTGACAAAATATGACCACAAAAACTATGAGAAACTCATGGACTTTATTGATGACATTCCAGAGAGCAAAAAAACCATCAGTTTAAAGCCATAGTCTCTGAGGGACAAATCATCTCCCGTACCGCACTACAAGCTGCGCTTGATGTTGCTAATACAGCTGCAAGGTCCACTGCTACAGCAGTCGTGATGCATTCAGCTTCATGGCTTTCATCGTTGTCTTTTCTTCGGACGGTTCAGAATACCAACGAAGCTCTCCCTTTTGATGGTGGAAAACTATTTGCCAGTAACACCAACGATGTGCTTCACTCCATGAAGGACTTGAAAGCGACATAACAGTCTCTGTATCCAAACCCCTGCAAATAGGAGGAGACAATATAGATACCAACCTTATCAACATCCACGCTACCCGACGTATGTCAACAAAGTCATAGACCATATGAACAACATCAACAGCAACCAAGATACCAACGTTGCTGTACCAATTCATCGACTCCATGTCAACCCCCTGCCACTAATAAGCAAATCTGAAGATGTGGTCGAGGGAAAAGAAAACATCATCCCTACTTCAGTGCCCATTCCCTTCCTATCTTTGCCCCCCACCCTGTCCCTTTTCCGGGACCCCTCTCACGAACAACTGCTCCACTAAGAGGTGCATCACCTCCTCCAATTAGGAGCAGTAGAACCAGTGCCCACGCAACACAGAGGAAACGGGTTCTGCTCCCATCACTTTTAACAGAAAAGAAAACTGGGCGGTGGCGACCCATTCTTGACCTCAGATGCCTCAACAAATTCATTATTAAAAAAAAAATTCAAAATGGTGACTCTTGTAACCATAATCCCAGCACTGAAGCAGGGAGATTGGTTTTCAGCCCTCCACCTGCAGGACGCTTATGTTCATGTGACCATACATCCTGCCCATAGATGTTTTATTCGCTTCGTTCTGGGCTCACAACACTACCAGTAAAGGGTCCTACCTTTCAGCCTCTCGACTGCGCCTCGTGTCTTTTTCCAAACTCCTCGCAGTTGTAACAGTTCATCTCAGAAGGCAGGGAATCATAATTTTTACTTACCTCGACAACCGCCTTTTCAAAGACTGGACCCTCCAAGAAGCCATTCAGTCCACACAATGGACAGTCCAATGTTTCCATGCTCTTGGCCTGTGAATGAACAAAGAAAATCTACACTCACTCCCACCCCACAACTGGAGTTCATAGGAACACCTTTTGACTCATACAAAAGAATAGCATCTCTCCCACTCCACCTTTTCAACACCATCAACCTTTTGATGCTATACAACAGTCCACAGGTGATGGCACGAGATTGCCTACAACTCCTAGGCCACATGGCCTCTTGCACTTTTGTAGTCAGGAACGCTCGCCTATTCATGAGGTGTTTGTCTATGGTCTGAACAACCTTTTATACATACTTCCCAGAGTCAAGGACTCTCTCCACTGGTGGACATTGCCTCACAACGTTTGCTTTGGGGTCCCCTTTCTACAGGATGTCCTGCTGGTTATCATAACTATGGATGCATCCCTTATGGGATAGGGAGCACACATGCCCCAATACACTGCCCAGGAGCTTTCGTCTCCTGCCGAGGCGTCCCTTCACGTCTAGAACTCTGAACGATACGCAATGCCTGCCTCCATTTTCTCCCCTTCATACAAAACCAACATGTCAGGATAATGACTGACAACATTGTCTGCATGTTCTATGTAAACAGGCAAGGGGGAGGGAATCCCACTCCCTTTCTACAGAAGCGATGAAATGATGGAACTGGTGTCTGACACAATGTCTGAATATCAGCTGCATACTTACCTGTCTCTCTCAATACCACCGCAGACTACCTCAGCAGAAGATTTCCCATAGACCATGAATGGGAACTAAATGAGGATATAGTACTAGACATATTTCACACATGGGAATACCCAACCACAGACCTTTTGGAAATGCAGCAAACAAGAAATGCCCAAGATTTTGTTCCAGAGCAGAACTAGGCAAACGCTCCTCGGGGGATGCGTTCATGTTTTCATGGAACACCGACCTAACGTATGCATTTCCCCAATACCACTCATACACAAAGTACTGATAAAAATACGAACAGACCAAGCCAAGGTCATAATGATCACCCAGACAGGCATGGTACCCTTTCCTTGCCAAGATGGCGCTTCCGCACCCATCCCACTACCCCTCCACCCGAATCTCTTGTCCCAACAACACGGTCTACTATTCCACGCCAATTTAACCATGTTACACCTCAAGGTTTGGCTCCTTCATGGTTCTCTCATGCCAAGTGAACTTGCTCGGAGCAGGTTTGAAATGTACTCCTTCATAGCACAACGAATTCTACATGCACACGTACCTTCATAACTGGACAAGATTTACACACTGGTGTGCTGCCACAGAAACCACTCCTTTTTTCCGTGCCTCTCCTGCTAATCCTTGACTATCTGTTAGAGATTAAACTCTCTGGACTCTCTCTGAGTTCCATCAAAGTCCACTTGGCCACAATTACAATGTTCCATGATGCCACCGACGATAGGCCTATCTTTGCTCACCCCATTACTAAGCGATTCTTTAAGGGATCCCAAACCCTATACCCAGACATCAAACTGCCTAATCCACCTTGGAACCTTCTCCTAGTCTTAATTTGTCTAACCCAAAAACCATTTGAACAATTAGCCACATGTTCCCTCCTACATCTCTCTATGAAAACTGCATTTCTAGTAGCAATTACTTCTGCGAGATGTGCAGGAGAAATTGAAGCACTCATGGCAGATCCACCATACACCATATTTTTTAAGCACAAAGTCACCCTACGCTTACTCCCCAGAATTCTACCGAAGGTGCACTCATCTTTCCACGTCAATGAGCCTATCCCTCTCCCTACCTTTTTCCATAACCACATGCAAATTTCTTTGAATCTACAATGCACGCTTTAGACATGTGCCGAGCTTTGTCCTTCTACTTGGACAGGACTAAAACCTTTAGGCGTTCTGACAAGCTATTTGTCCCCGCTGCAGAACGCTCTAAGGGCTCATCTGTCCCTAACTACAGACTTTCTAACTGGATCTCGAGTTGCATTTGTCTCTGCTATCAATTACAGAATGTGACTCCCCCTACTTTTATCAGGACTCACTCCACCAGATCCATAGCAGCATCAGTGGCCTTTCTGCATAATGTCCCCCTTAAGGACATTTTCAGAGCTGCCATTTGGGCTTCTGAAAATACGTTTGCAAAACATTATGCTCTTACACAGGGACCCATCACCGATACACGTATGGGCAGAGCTGTTCTATCTACTGCTTTCCTTCCAGAGCCGAAGTCCCTACCTCCTTGAGAGGTACTGCTTTTCAGTCACCTACAGTGGAGCACTCACAGGGACACCTCTCGAAGAAGAGGAGGAGGTTACTCACCTGTGCAGTAACGGACGTTCTTCGAGATAAGTGTCCCTGTGGGTGCTCCACTCCCCACCCACCTCCCCTCTACTTCGGAGCTAGGGCAGCCTCCGTTGTAGAGAAGGAACTGAGGAGTTCGGCCGCACATGCGCACTATTAAGACAAGACTGGTATGTGAGGCAGGCTCGTGCATGCGTGACTGATACGGGAACTGCTGTAAAAATCTCCGAACAGCAGCGCAGGGGCGCACCTACACCGACAGTGGAGCACCCGCAGGGATGCTCATCTCGACGATCATCACTTATTGCACAGGTGAGTAACCTCCTCTTTTAGTAGCATGGCAATCTTCATGTACTGTTAAAAGAGCTAATTATTCCGTAGGCAAAATGGAATCTTTTTAAATGATGCTTATTTCTTGGATACCGTGATAAAAACAATAAAGTTTTTATCCGTTTTCACCACCCCCTGTGCTGCTACTCAATAGCACTTACGTTAGAAACACATTGTTCTCCAATATGTTAGGCCAATGTTTTGCCAACTTTGTTACCTTGCTGCTAAAATTTTTGATGTGGAAAAAAAGTTGTTACATGAGTTCCTCCAAGAACTTAATTTTGGACATATTTAGCTGTGTCAAGTTCTAAGCCCGCTGCCAAAACCATTCTGCTAAAAGCTTCTATTTTCTGCATCACTGTTACGCTATTCTAAATCTTTTTGCTCCTCTGTGTGATGGAGGGTAATTGCACACCTCAGAAATGAACTGTCTGTCTCTTAAATGAACATTATCTTCCAGACAGGCAATAGTCTTTACAAATAATTTGAATTCTAAATCATTAAAAATTCCTTCTCTTGACCTTAAAATCAATCTTGATTTTAAAAAAGTGAACAGAAGCATTATCTGAATTAGTAATGTTCTGTAACTATTCCTTGAAATTGAAATCAATAAGCGGGAAAAAAACATTTGAAGCTAGTTTGTGGAATTATATATAATAGTGTTCTCCAGGATTAAATGAAGGTCCGCAGTGTCACAGTTCCTGCTCTCTCCTATTCCCCTACTGGAAGTAAACTTTATCAGCCTTGTAATGATAACACATCATTTATACCTGCACACCAACTCATCCATGTTGAGAGGGCAGAGTCAAGACTGCCTTCTCTTTCTC